>NC_060170.1:17311707-17360616 GCF_021292245.1 Micropterus dolomieu | reverse complement strand
ACCGCAGAGGTCCAACAGGACGGCTCGAGGAAGTCGGAACCGGCTCATAAGCCACTCGTCCTCATTTGCCAGCAAGTCTTCTTGCTGTCTGAAGATGCATTCACTCCAAATCCTTCCATTTGCCACATCTTCTAAGAGCGCAAGATCAGCCATTGTGCGTCATTACGCATTGTGATGGGGCATTTTATTTCCATCCATTTAATTGCATCTGACAAGCTACAGATGTCGGTTATAATCTACTTGGAAATGGGAAATAGTTCAGCGCAAATGTAATTTCTTGTAGCTTTCTAAATGGTTGAGACATACATCATACGTTATTTTATCAAAAATAAAACAAACTAAAGGCATATGCATGAATACCATGATTCCGTAGCTGATGAAGACATTTTTACTATGAAAACAACTTTCCCCAGTGGACAAATAATATCTATTTAACTATCTATCTATATATCTATCTATATATCTCCCTAATTATCTATCTATCTGACTGACTATCTAATTGCATCTATATCTGCTCCGCCAGACGCAGAATATCATTGGCGAGAATATCAGTTTTGTACATTATTTCGTTCTGTTTACCATCTTATTTATGAGGATGAATTCTATAACATGCCAATATTATTGCAGAACATATTTCACTTTTCTTTTTGGAAATATGTGTTAATTTGCATTTCTGTTGCAGATCGATCAAACGGGTGTTTATGTAGGCTGTTAATTGTAAGACTTGCTTTGTGATGTCTTCGTGTTATTTATGAGAGGCAGTATTGCCATTTATTTTACACAACGATCTACAGTTTCACACACTTTCACGTGTTTCTTCCATCTGCCGACGGTGTCGCCATTTCTCATTTCACCCGTTTTTGTGCGTACGCCTGGGTCAGATCTTGCGTGAAGGACCGCACATTTTACCGTCAAGTTTGCTTTTTATAAATACCAATTATTGCGTAGAGAGCGGCGTACGCCTTCTTTTGTGCGTACGCAACGTTTATAAATGAGGCCCCTGATCACTTCTCCCTTACCCTGAGTAGAAAGAAGCAGGAGATGCGAAAGCATGAATGAATGTCAGCACTGTTGAACAAGCTGCAGTCGGGAATACTCAACCAAAATCTTAAGCTGTAATTCCCGACCACTGAACTTCAGCTCAAACATGAACATTTCCATTTTTAACAAGCCCAGGCGGGAACCAAGTGGTAACAGGAGCAAAGAAAGGCTTCGCTGTGCTCTGCAGTACTCACTTCCTGTGGAAAGCATGTTGGCATGGCAACACTCCCAGCTCATCTTTCACTTTGAAGTCCTCGAGACACACGGCGCACGTCTGCTGTGTGAGTGAGTGACAGACAGGACAGAGACAGAGAGTCATGTCATGATTATGCGTCACTTTTGCTTTTACTGAAAGTTCTTACAAACGTTTTAAGCTGTGTGTTTGCTGACTGATAGCAAATCACATTCTTACCCCATGAAGACTCAACTTTTTTGGATCTCCTTTTAAAACCACCTGTACGAGTAACACAAACAAGATACGCTTAAGAGAGATTGTTTTGATTTAGACCTTAAAGTGTGCTAAATATTAACCTCAGGTTCACCTCTCTGTATCCAAAGCGCTCACTCTGGGCTTGGTGTCGTAGTTTGCTGTGGATGAACAGAAAGAAATGCATTAAAATAACTTGACAATCTTTGTAACCTTCACTCAGTTGTACATTGTATTTACTTATGTTCATAGGTAAGGAAGAAGTATTCAGATCCTTTACTTAAGTAAAAGTACAAATACCACAATGTAAGAATACTCAGTTTAAAGTAAAAGTCCTGCATTCAAAGTAAAGTAGGTCAGTGGTTAAGTGTAAAAGTATATTTAATCATATACTGTACTTATGTGCAGTTTTGAGGTAGTTTACTTAGGTATTTTCATTTTATGATAGCTTTAGTTACTAGTAACTTGGCAGTTTTTGAATTTACAGACAAAATATATTTGTTTTTAACTACCGAACGCTAGTTAAAATCACCTCGACCAACTACAACAGTAAAATGCTACTTACACATGAAATCATCATTAATAACAATTCAATAATATATATTTTATAAATATATAACACTAATAAGGACATATGTTTTCTGCATGATGAGTATTTTATTTTTAAGTAAATTTTTCTACTAATACTTCTGGACTAAAAACATAAATACAGAGCTAATTGTAACATGTAACTTGAGTATTACATTATGGGATCTGAATACTTCTTCTCCCAGTGGAGAAAGGACAGAAGTATTATCACAAAAATGTACTTAAAACTGCATTAATCAATTTATTTGGCGGCTTAGGGGCAAAGGAAACAAGCTCTTCTTTTAGCTCTGTTTTTGGTCTCTTAACTCCTGAGGGAAATATCTTTCTCTTTAGCTGCTAAATTCTCCACTATGTTCACCAGCTAGTTGATTACTGTGTCTGTCTCCCGTTTGATGCTGCACAGGTGGTGCACAGTGCGTTTGTCAGAGCTTTTTTGCCAAAAGCAAGTTGTGAGACAGTAAAATTGCAATTATGAGGTAAATAATGAGCTACGGGGACACAAAGCGGAAGGAAACGGCAAAGTTGGGTGATAATTCTCTGTTGGTTCGTGAAAAATATTGATAAGAACAGAAGTATCAGTAGATATACTATATTATTGAAAACAAAACTACTAACCATACAGAATGGACCATTATATTAGTATATTTTATATTATTGGCCCATTTTCATTGATACATTAACACTAAGCAGCATTTTATTGTTGTTGCTGGTCACGGTGGAGCTCAATTTAATTACTTTATATACTTTTGGGTTGTTTAATCTATACATATGCATTATATCTTTTTAATTAATCATAGGGTATGTATCTAAAATTTTAATCTGCAAAGTAACTATAGCTGACAGAAAAATATAGTCAAATAAAAACAATATTACCCTCTGAAATGTATTGGAATAAGAATAAAAGGGTGCATTAAATGGGACAGTAATTGTATTTACTGTATAAGTACAGTACATGAGTAAATACTAGTACTTAGTTACTTTCCAGCCCTCCTCATTTGTTATTAAGAGATAAAGGTGTCTGTATTTATTCTAAGCTTGAGTTCAACAGCAGGTCATCGGATTCAGGCTAACACTAAAGTTTGTGTGGTTAAATTATGGGGCATTATGTGTAACAGAAGCTGTGTGATTGCAGGGTAAGCTTTGATAATTAACTGTCTTTTCAAACAGCTCCAGTGGCCACACATCCATAGTGAAATACATGTTCCTCTGCAAGCACACACACACACACACACATTGTTCACAAGTAATCATGTACCTCCAAGCAAATGCTTACACACATACAAACACACTTAGACACAAATATACACAAACATGGCTAATGAGTGCGTTGCTTCTTTGAATCCCCGCACCACCCCCAAAAAACCAACAATGGAGAGGAGATCTTTATCACATGGCGAGCTGTGTCGGTTCAGGGGGTTATTTTTGGCCTCCTGTTTTTTTCACAACTAAACATAGACACAAATGTCTATCACTGTCTGTGATTTGAGCCTGAAGATGAACGCAGAGAGACAGCATCTGAGATGAAAGGTGATCTGATTATCTGTGATCTGATCTCCCTCAAAAGAAACAAAAATTAAAAAATATATATATCTAAGTGAGTTGCTGTTTAAAGTAAGGAAATGACAGTTCTTCATTGTTTTTGTCACTTGGTTTATTGTTTACGCTGATTGCCGCTAACAATCTTCCATGTAGAACAATGAGAGGATACAAGTTTCACATGTGTTGAGGTTTCCCATGCCTGGAGAATGATGTGAAGTGGGTGAAAGGGGGGCATGGCGGCGATTTCAGCATTGCAGCTGAGCTATTGTGCCCGGTCTGCAAGAATAGACGATCCTCACACAGCCATTGACCAGTTCTTATTGTATGAAGTAACAATGACTTCAACAAGTATAAATGACATAATTATAGGTGCAGAAAACTTCTAATTTAACAACCTCAACCAAACCAATGCTTTTCCTCTCAGAAATACTGTGTATTCTGGGAGGCAAATACTAGATCACTTCCATGGTTACTGGTATTAGCCATTTATATTTCTAGATCTTAGATATCATATTTAATAGTGTTACTGCCATGCCTTCTAAATCTGGCACTAAATCAGCCTTTGCAATATCGTGCACAGCATATTACAGGGCTAACAATTAGTTGATTAGTTGAAATTAATCGGCAACTACATACATTTTGATGAGTTTGATAAATTGTTTGAATCATTTTATAAGCAAAAACTACAAATGAGCAAGTTCCAGCTTTTCAAATGGGAGGATTTGATGTGTTTCCATATTTTATATTAATCGATTTGGACAAAAATATGCAACTTAAATGTATGTCACATAGGCTCTGGGAAATTGCGACGAATGTTTCTCACTATTTTCTTTGACAAAACAAATAATAAATTAAGTGAATCATAAATATAATAGTCAGTAATCGTTAATTGTAGTCGAAGGCTCCTGGCCTCATGTGATGGTTCCAGCTCCATCAAAAAAGCTTTCAAGTATGTGTCTCAAGCTTCTGTTCTTTTCTGCAGACCAAACAGATGTTATTTCATCTCCCAAAAAACTTAACCCCCTTGCGTCCGATCTTTTTGTTTTTTAACTAAGTTATTGTCTCTGTTTTGTCATTTTGTTAGTTATATATAGTTTTTAAGTGTGTGAGGCTGACTGGAGTGTTTTGGTTTTTCTGTCGCTCTGCCTTTCTCTCTCTCTTCCTTGCGGTTCTATCTACTTTCTACCTTGGCAGGTTGGCAGGAGGCGTGACTGGTGGGGACGCATGGGGCTGGCTCCCACACCTGTCTGGCAGACTGATTGGCACACCTGATGCGTATCATGTCAATCTGTGCTGCTTGATAAGCCGTGCAGTTCTCCTCTGTCTTCACTGGATTGTTACGTTGAGTACTGTAGGTTTGAAGCCGGCATCCGGCCTAGTTGTTACGTTGTATTCTCTTTAAGCTTTTCTTGTGTTTCCTGTTAACTGTTGGTAAACCTCGTCTCTGTTCTTTGGGTTTCCTAGCCTGGAAAGGACGCCGACCCAAGTGCTCATACCTGCCTGCTTCTTTGGAGGATTACACTCTGCCTGCCTGCCCAGCCTATCTTCAAGCCAGCCACACAGCTATACTCCCCTGCTCCCACCTTGTCTTGCGTGTGCACAACTACTGTTCAATAAACTTTTTGAATGATATCCTGTCTTCGTCTGCTTCTGAGTTATGTTAAAACTATACCTGACAGTTTTGTGTTACGTGTAGAAAAAATATTAAAATGGTCATTATGTTCATTTTCAGGTTCATAATTTTATTTAGGGGTTGTACCAGAACAGGTTTACATGGTTGAATTTTTAAAAAAAATATTTTACACACATTTTTCACTTCTATTTGATCATTGTTTTGGAGTTGCATTTGTGCAGTACCATGTAAGGACTATTAGCCAATCAGAAGCAGAGTAGGGCGGGTCCTGACAAGCCGGTAACCACAGCTTCAGTAACCAGCTTCGCAACCTACACAGGAGCAACAGTTTCAGAGTGGTGAGTTATTGATTTGTAACAAATTGATCTTTCATACTTCACGTTTTCACTGTGCACTGTCTCTACATCACAGTAACAACTTTGACTGTCTGGAGCGTATCGAACAATCGGTAGGGAGGGTGGGGGTGAGGGCAGGCAGCGGGCGGACGTCTTGTCACTGTATGTGCTGCAAATCAGTGTATTTTTGAGGGCGTGCCACACTAGGCGAGCATTATGACTAGGGTAACTCCCTCCAGGGTGGAATTTGAGCTTTTTCACTTTGCAAACCTATAAAATACACAAAAAAGATATATAATCACATTTAACCTATGTAATTATTAACACTGAGAAGATCGATGAATTTAAAACAGCACAAATGACACCAAATTTGCCAATTAATTCTACAATCTTATTCTACCTTTTCAAGGCATTAAAGATTGACTTTTTGTTATTCCATATGCTAATGTGCCATCTCTCAATTCACTCATTTCCTGCTTTGACATTTACGGTTTCCAAAGAGCAGAACAGCTGGAGCTCCGACTCCTGCCAACACATAGGATATGGAGGTCAGGCTGTTTTTTAAATGAATCAATTTATTTCTAAGGTGAAAGTCTATAATTATTGTCAAAATTTATTGTTATTTTAGATAAATGATGTGTCTAGGTGGACTAATTCAGGCTTTCAGAGACTTCTTCTTTTGTTTTTTACAGATTTATCCAACTTAATGAATGCCTCTGACCTGATAAGCTGCTGACGTTATTGTTGTGCTTACATGTGTTCTAAGATGACCTCCAGCCTGCTCTATCTGCTGCTATAGCAAATAAAGTCACTTTATTGTCCCATTTTCTGCAGATACGATCTGAATTATCTGAATTAATCTGAATTTCCAGGTGTATGGGACTTTATGGCGATTTGAGAAGCACTTCTAATTATTAGAAGTTTCACTGAGTACACTAACCAGTCATGTTTCCTGTTGGCTAATGAGAAACTGTGTTAATCTTTAGAAACTGTCCTGCTCTGGGATATGGACCCTTCAGGGGACTTCACAGGTCCAGTCTCAAGAATCTCTGACAGGAAATTAAATGAGTCAGATTCACTTTATGTGGGGAAAGCGGCTCTGGTGGCTTAATATCTCTGCTCTCAGTCATTATATTGTCTGGTTTTAAAACACTGTCAGCTTGCGCCTACACGTTATGGTTCTCATAATATCTTTCTGACTACTGTAGTTGCTGTGCTGCTCCTTAAACTGGATACAGATCCGCCGCTGTACAGCACATTGGGGTATAATTAAATATATGATATTTTCGATTTTTGCACTCTGGCACACTGCTGTGGACACCGCCAGTTTGTGCCACTATTAAAAAAGCATCTGTTATAATATGAAGAGTGAAAGGATTGATGGTGCTCAGCAAATCTTCCTCAGATCTCAAGAAAACTTTATATAAATGCTTATTATGATTAAAGGAGAATTTAATTTAATTTGTTTTAAGTTAAAATCGAACGTCACAAACTCCCTGACACACAGGATTTAGAGAGAGCCTGTCTTAGAGGGATAATAGGAAACCTGCCCCAGTGAATGGCATGCATCGCTCAGTATTCATCTGATGAATCACCCGGTCTATAAATGAATTCACACTCACACTCCTACCCAAGACTACCTTCAGCATGTTAACAGGGCCAAAAGGAAGTGACTCATTGGTTATGATTCATACGCAAGTGCTTTAAAAGAAACAGGACGGATTCCGAGCTTTTCTGAAAGAGCTGATGGTCAATTTAGTGGCGGACGCAGACCAAACAAAACATTCATGATTGCAGAAATGTGCCTGACCTCACTAATGCAACATGGATTTTGATAAATCAATAGTAAATATGTTCTGGTTGTACGCTTGCGTTTGTCAATATTTGGTACTAACTGACCCAACTTAATATTTATACAAGGTTTTTTCAGCTTAAAATCACTAGAAAAAAAAACACCGTTAGTGACGTGCATTCAGCACAGTTGGCTCTGTATGTCTCCAGCCGACAGTCACAAATTTGACATTTTGATTACACAGGCAATTTGGACAGCAATTCAAAATCATATTCAACACTGAAAATAGCACACCACTTTATGAGATGGCAATAATAATAATTTTCCAAACGCAGATGCTCAGTCATCCAAAGAGAGCTCGGGATAAAAAACACACCCTACTGCAGGTGTAGATGTTTCCTTATGTGGTTTTGTACACTGCAGACGTTCATGTGTGATGTTTTTGTGTACTCCCACTGTGTGCTATTCAGACCACCTTTATTCTGAGTGTCTCTGCAGTTTTCCTCATTGCTGTCCCCACAGATTGTGATGGGCTGCTTCCTGTTGCCTCATATCCCGTCCTTCAGACACAAACGTCCACACAGCTCATCAGGGAGTTCACAGTTCACAGTCAACAGCGGGAGAGGTCACTCTGTTCCTCTTTCCTACCTTCTTCCCCGCCTGTCACTGTGTTTCTCGCCTGCACACACACACACACACACACACACACACACACACACACTCACATACTCCCTTCTTTTTTAGGGTTGGCAATGTCGGTCAGTCCACCACTTTGGTCCAGACTGAAATATCTCAAAAGCTATTGGATGGATAGTGCGACATTTTGTACAGACATTCATGTCCCCCTCAGGAGTAACTGTAATCAGTGTGATCCCTTGACTTTCATCTTTACTTTGCCTGAAACTACCTGCAAAACTAATGACATTCCCATCATCCTCAGCTTTGCTTCGTGTTTCATACTAATCAGAAAATGCATATGAGCACACTACATTCAATTGTTGGATAAAATTGTTCTTGTTGTCATGTTAGCATGCTGGTGTTATCAAGTAATTCAATATACAACCTGACAAAGTTGCTACAATAGGGCGTTTTCAAACCTGCGTTCCTTAAGAATTTAGAATTTTCCCCCTTGTTACGATTTGTTTAGGCAGATCTGAACACCAACCAAAACAACCACACTGAGACCCAAACAAACTCTGGAGTTGTGGGAAAATGATCCAACCAAAATCCGACCCAAATACAAGGAGTACTCTGCAAGTTGCTGGAAGCTAGTCGGTGAATGAACAAAATATGTTGCCATTTTGATATTTGTGCAGATAGGACCTTCTTCTCGACTGTCTTCCTGTCTTTATTTTTTCGCCTGCCCCAGACCCATCTAACCAATAGAGTGATCGTTCTCACATGGCTTTAAGTGAGGCATTTTGGTTTGTAACCAAGGGGAAAACGCATAAAGTTTACCAACTCATCCACTGATCTGAACCAGAGCAAAGGAACTATAGTTTTTAAAACACCTTTTGTCTTGTTTCTCTTTTCTGTTGCCTCTCACCTGATGAAGTAACAGCAGAAGATGAGGCTCAGGATGAAGACAAAGATGCCTGTCCCGAAGATGACCATGTAGATGTTGAGAGGCAGGTCCTGGAAGGTGATGGGTGGCATGGTACACGACTTGTTGGAGTAAACCAGTCCCAGACCACAGAAGCACCCTGAACAAATACAGAGGGAAGATTTAAAAACACATTTACAGGAAGACCAGGAGTGGCAACACATGCTAGAAAAGGCAGAGAAATGCAGGCCTGACACACCTGAATGCAACTGTGCACATAGCTCATCTCTTTTTAAATTACTCTGCTATTCATGGGCAGCTGAGGGTCAGACCTGCAGCTCTGTTCGCCTATAATGGAAGCCAAAGAATTGAAGCTTTACACACACAAACACAAAGGTCTATGTATGTGTTTGTGTGCAGGAGGGAAAGAGGTGCCCTTTTAGTTTTGTACTTAAACATGTAGAATACTTCTAATGCTGTATCCAAGCAACATGTCTGTCTTGTATAAAGTAACAGTTAGCCATAGACGAAAAGATTTTATTTTCCCAGCCCTCTTTTGTGGATAGGGCCCAGGAAAATATTTTTAAGACACTGATGAAATCTAGTTCGTCAGTTTTAAGACTTAAAGCACTCACACTCTGAGAACGAATGAGCAAGCTGATTAAAATGGCAGCATAAAACCTCAAACCAAAGATGCTTGTATTCTTATACAGGCAGGTGATTCATCCATATACACTACCAATGACAGTAAAAATACATGCTTTTAGGGAGAACTTTGCCGTGTGCTCCAATCCAAACAGATGCTTCTCCCATTAAAGTTGCCTTCTTTGCTGTCTACAGTCAAGGTCAGAGGTAGAGAGTTGGGGGAGGGGGAATTACTGACGAACACAGTGGCATGACACTGGACAGGTTGCTGTATGTGTGCAGTTTACAGTATTTGATTGGGTGTGTTTATTATGTTATTTGTCAGAAGAACCACAAATTCCCAAATCTCAAGGGAGACACTAATGCAGGTAAACAGTTGTAGATTAGATGGACAGAGACAAGGAGATACAGAGAGCCCACTTGTGTTTTGTGTGTCTGAATGAGTAATGAGAAGTCAGCATCTGCGTGTGAGAGGGGGCTTTGTGAGATCGGGGTCACACTAACCCAGCGAGCGATAGTGAATCGGAGCTCACATAGGACTCATTGCAGTCTGGTGATATGAACCTCTTCATGTTACAACAGGAACAGGAAGTCTCGTGCCACAGAGGGTCTGCAGGATTTCGGTTGGATCAAACACTACAGCAGCTGATTTCACTGATTAGCACGGCTTCACCCAGAGACAAGGTAGCCATCAGTGAAGTCAGCTTGTGTATTGTTTAATCATAGTTCAAGAGTCCTGGCCTTCAAAGCTACACAGCAGCAATCTATCAAAATGTAGAAACAAAGTGTACCAGATAGAATTATATAAAAACATCTTTTTCAGAAACAAAATTCCCCAGTCACTCCTTTCTGTTTAGAAGTTCTTCCTGTGCCAATTTCCTCCCACCGTCCAAAGACAAATAGGTGGACTGGAAACTCTAAATTGTCTGTAGGTGTGATTGTGTTGTCTGTTGATGGACCAGCAACCCGTCCACTGTGCACCTTGCCTCTTGCCCAATGCGTGCTGGGATAAGCTCCAGACCTACAGTACATATGACCCTGAACAAAATGAGAATTTTAGAAATTAAATGGATGGATAGATGGACAGACAGAGAGACAAACTAAAGGGCAGATATATGGACAAAAGGAAAGATGAAGACAAACTAGCAGACGGATGGATGGATGATGGACAGATGATGAATAGATAGAATGATGGATGGATAAACAGCCAGACCAAAGGGTGGATAAATGGATGGATGAAGAGACGGACAGACAAACGTATTACGTATGGATGGACAGACAGTTTCCTACAGCCACAAACAGGATACGCATTTTGGAAAATGTATGGTGAATTGAGAAAAAAATAGATGTACGGATGAATGAACAAACAAACAAACAGATGGATGGATAGATGAACAGTTGGATGTATGGATGGACAAATTAATGGACAGATTCAGGGAGGATGGATGGATGGATGAAAGACGGATGGAAAACCATATGGATATAAAGATTAATGAACAGGTAGACGAACATATGGATGGATGGAGACCTTTACCAAATTCATTTCCCTGTGATGGGTATTGTTTTATTGGGCCACAGTTTGTTTTATCGATCCTGTATTTCTAGTCACTCCTACAGCCAAAGTGACATGTTGACATTTCTATTTGGCATTTCTCCCGCCACACAGTGGAAATTGCATTGAGTGAGAGGATCAATACTTCCCACCTCTTATTTCCACTCTCTCTGAATGAGCGGCTATGCTCCATTTATCGAGGCCCGTCGACACATTCATTCAAGACCCACAGCTAAATGACTTCACTCAGCGAGAGGCGATCATTACCAGGGACCTCCACGTTTGCCTGATCCTCAACATTGTCACCATGAGCGTAAATTAAACACAAACTGATCGAAGGACATGTGCAGGGCTGAAGCCAGGATTTTACAAATACTGGGGCCGTGAGATTTCTTACTTTATTAAGATGTTTTTGACTAGCCAACAAAATTTTATTTAACTGTTAAATTTTCATTTAACTGTTCGATTATATTTTCTGTAAATCTTATGTCCCTACAATATGGTCTAACTGTCCTTTCAAAGCATTTTCTACACTGCCAGCAATCCTATTTCATATTTCATAAAAAGGCACAGATCCAAGAAAAGTCACAAAAATGAATTAAGATCTGTTGCATTTTCTTCTCTCCTCTACCATTAAATATCTCATGAGCCCCAGGTTAATCTTGTGAGGTGACCAGCATAGGATTTATGAGGTCAATGCCGGTATTGAGATTTGAGAGTTCAAAAAATCTGTTGATGATATTTCTGTCACGATTCTGGTCTGATTCTGTTTTTGTACTTTATGTTCAGCCCAGTCTGTATTAGTTGTATTGATTCTTGTTTTGGGTCTGTCTGTGTTATGGTTAGTTTGATCTGCTCTGTGGTTTGGTCTTTGTTTCAGGCTGTTCTTCTGTACTTGGTTATTTAGTCTGCTTTGTCTGTTCTGTGTTTTGGGTCCTAGTTCCAGTTTAATTCTTGTCTTGTGTTTTGTAACCTCTCTGTGTTCAGTCTGTCAATCCCCCGGCTTGCCCGTGTCTATGTGCTGCCTTGCCTTTGAATCACCTGAGTGTGCCCCCGCCCTCCTCGTTAGCCAGTGGTTAAATGTTTGTCATTCCTGTTCTGTCCTTGCTGGTCTGTTGTTTGTCTTGTTGTTGTGTGTGTCTGCCAGTTCCCCTGTCTGCTCCTGGAAATATTGCCTGCTGGAATGTTTTGGATTATTGCCATTTGTTCATGGACCTTTTGCCATGTTTGGATTACCTTTGTTTTGTGGGTTTCTTTGGTTTGTGTCTGTCTGCCTCAATTTGAGTGCCTGGACTTATTTGTAAGTTGCTCTTCATGTTTGGTTAAATAAACCTCTTTGAGACCATCCTGCAGTGTACTTGTCCTGCGTTTGGGTCCTAAAACCTGTACCTTCCTGAACACACGGCTATCGTGACAATATCAGCCGATCATTTTCTTTACAGAATCCATAAAATAAAAAAAACATTTTTGATAATGTTCCTCCAAATTAGTTTTGTGGGCGTTGTTTTTTTATAATCACGACCAAGAACTGTACTGGGCAAGACATTTTACGGGTGAAACATAAACTTGTCACTACTCTCTGGTGTGTGACTCTGTTTCAAAACACATCTTCAGATATATCTGCAATGAGCTAACATCAGCTAAATCACCTGTGATGCTGCTGCAGACTTACAATCCAAATCTGGGTCATTTGTATTCAAGTCTTGGTGTGTGTTTGTCATGTCACAGCTGTCTGCATGGATGAGCACTCACGTCTTCCTCCTCCACCTTTGTATGCGTGGAAAGCAAACAGCTATATGTGGTATTTTGCTTTGGGTGGAGCCCTGTATGACCACTGACCTATATATCGGCACACTCAGGAGGCAGCCCGTTGCCATGGCGCCAAGAGCAGCAGATGCAGAAAAAAGGATGGAGGCTAGCTATGGTGAAAGTTCTTTATTTTGGCAACAGAGAGAATCGGAGCCAGTCGTATTGAGTTTCAGCTGTCAGACAGGTTCTCGTGTTGTTGTTCAAAAAAGGCAGGGAAGTCCCTCCGTGATTTCACAGAGCTGTAAAATACCTCGTCTATGGCAGCTTCCCTGACAGCTCCTACGAGATGCCTGGTGGGGTTTTGTCCTATATACGCTGTGTTCACACAAAGCTGCGTCTGCTTGCACCAAAGACAGAACTTCCCATCAAATATTTAGCAGTTCACATGGGGAGGAGGTGGAGGGGAGGACACTCAAGCCTGCCTGCCTGCATGAATGCTGCCGGTTTTCAAGAAGAAAGTAGGCTGGGCCCAAAACTCCCCATCATATGCTTGAAAGTGCTACATGTGTCACGCATAAACAGGAACAAATACACATGATCACACACACACACACACACACACACACACACACACACACACACACACACACACACACAGAGACACACAGCGCAGATGCTGAGCTGTGGCTGCCTGATACTGCTTCATTTTTCCAGCAGAATGTCACTCTTTGATACTGTGTGTGTGTGTGTTTCCCCTATGAATAGCAAGGGAGTTGAGCAGCACAAAGGGAGCAATTGTTCCTGTCTGAACACCACCAACAGCCCACCGAGGAGGTTGCTGAGGCCGCTGCGCTCAAACAGGCGAAGTCAGAGGGAAAAGGCCACTAATCCATCATCTTCACCAGATCTCACTGTGACAATGAAGCACCGGCACACCATTTCACCGCCATGAAGGAACTCATTTTGTTTTAACATGACAGATGAGCCTGCAGACGCAAACAGCAGTTTCAAACACAGACAGAGAGGTTGTTCAGACCTCTTGGCTTTCGAAGATAATTGGTCGAGGCCAAGACAAGTGTATGTGAGAAACCGCAGATAGAGACAGTCAGTGTAAACAAGATTACCCAGAGAGACAACATGTTATATAGAGAGCACAATGACTGGCCTTGTGTGGCTCTCAATTGGAATTATTTAGATGGAAATAAAGGATTCTATTGATTAAGCAGTCTGTTATTCTACCAATCAATACACACATTGATTAAACATTCAGATAATCGGTGTCTTAACATGTTCCTCACAGCAATAAAGCCACCCTCTAAGGAATATTTTTGGAATATTTAAGGGATACTGTAGGTAACTTAAAATACAATTAATAAATGTGTATTTAGCCTTTATAGGAAGAATACAAAACATTTAACAATTGGTTTATAACACACTATAATGTACAGGGCTGCAACAAAGTATTATTTTCATTATCAATTAATCCTTGTGTATAAAATGTCAGACAAATGTGAAAAATGCCCATTATAATTTCGAAAGCCTACAGTGAAGTATTGAAATAGTTTCTTCTATTTGACCAACAGTCCAAAATCCAAATATATTCAGTTTGAAAATCTTCACAGTTGAGAAGTGGGAGCAGGAAATGTTTGGCATTTTTGCTTGGAAAAAAAGTCAAAAAATTTATATATATTTATATGGATTCATTCAGTTAACGTTGACTAACATTGACCTCTAATAATGTAGTTGTAAGCAGATATAAGGACATTTTTAAGTGTTTATCGCTGCACAATATTTGTCGACAATGATCATATGAAGACATATTTTATATTATTACGACTGTCTCTTGCTAAATTGTCTGTCAGTGTCCTGTGAGCTTCCACTTATGGGTGCCCATACTAACAGTTATAGTTACTCATAGTAACACTAACATACAGTACTTTATACAACTACAGTATAGCATGTTATTGAACAGTCTATGGTTATAAAACAGTCAGGACATGTTTATGTGCTGCTTATGTGTCCTAAATAGGGGGATTTCAAATAAAGTGATCCCAATAAGTCATATAGGACACTTTTAGCTCACTGTTAAGAAGTCTTAATAGAAGTAGGATGTTTTTCTTTATTATAGGGTGAGACTAAATGTCTTTTCTCACAATGGAAATGTGTAAATTTAGAAAACACTGGAGCAATTCAGAGGCTGCAGTCTTATTCTGTAATATGAACCGCCACGAGAGCTTCACTCCGCTGAAATAACAGGCTGTGTTGTACATTAGCTTATATATCACAGAGGCCTAACAGCGCTCTCACAATATAAAATGACTGCTCACCGTTACACCACTGAAACGGGTGCATCAATGCACCAGAGGGAGTCCTCGCAGGCGGTATCCGATTCGTGTTTACCAACAAGCCGCAGCGCCCGAGCAGATGGATTACCGCAATAAAGTGCACAAGCAGAGCCGGTTACTGTCTGCCAGCAGTGTGAGAGGTGAACGAGGCAACAGCACCTGTGAAAAAAATATGAAAAAGGTCGTAAAAGACGAATAAAAAAAGGTGGCTAAAAAGCGTTTGTCGAAAGTTGGAGCGGGGTTCTGTCACATTATTTGCGCGCTGGTTTATTCCTGCAGATTCGGGAAAAGGAGAAATGGTGATGTGGGTTTCCCCTCTCTTGTACTCGCTGTGGCTGTTTTGACTCTGTTATTATTTATAGACGGCATTACACTGACCCAGCAGCAGCAGCATCTGTTTGAGAGAGGGGGGGAAACTAGAGCACTGGCTCGGTTTTCCTGCTCCCGCCCCCGCAGACGCTTACTGACATGCGGCGAGACCAATCGTCAGGTGTCTCGGGTCGGCGTGTGTTGTGACGGCCCGACTGTGTTTCCTGTCATCATCTGCCGTTTACTTAAGCATGTGTGTTTTTAAGGCTAACTAAGAGTCAGTGCAAATATTTAAAAAATATATATATACCATAGTCAGTCCAAGTCCTGTTTCCTACAGGGCCGAATGAACCCTCTAGGGTGAAAACAGGCCCCTACTGACCAATGTTTGTCCCACACTTCCTGTGTCCTATGGTGTAGGGCTATGTTTCTATTTATAGCTGAAACAATTAGTGATATGTACGTTTAAGTACAATTATGCTGTAGGAAAACTTGTAGGCTACGTTACTTTTAGATTCAGGCTACTTTAGACTTCTACTCCCCTGTTCATAGGGAAATACTGTACTTTTCCACTACATTTATTTTCAGATTTGACACTTATAATTAGTTATATTTTACATAACAAAACATTTGATATATGCTTATATGATATAATGCAGTCCTATTTGTACAGACTTTTTCGACTGGGATGGCCCAAGTGGCGCATTGACTTAATGCGGCATGAAGTAGTAGGAGAGACCAGGGATGGTTATACCATTTTGTCTGTATCTTGGAGCTATTTTAAGCCAGTGCGTTCAAAATGTGATACGAACTAGTTACATGTGTCTGCTATTAAATGGTGTAGCTGTTATAGCTGCAACATAGACAGAAAGTGCATGGTTTAGTCTCAAACAGAAGGAGGGAAACATTACAATTCACCCCATAGTCCGGGTCAGTAGTAACATACCCCAGGGAGAAATGTGACAATATGTAATAAGGAATACGAGAAATACATGATATTTAAAGCTTTTTTTCAACACACATTTTTTAACATGATTGATGTGTCTGTGTGTGTAGTGGTGATTCAAGTATCTTAATGTGTTTAATATGTTAATGTCAGTCATAGTGAACATAATAATAATTACAAAGCAGGCAATGCTATGTGCACCAAATTAATAGTGTGTGTGTTTTTGCTTGTTTGTCTTACACCGTCACAGTGGTGACAGACATATGGCACTCCTGGAGTTCAGGCCTCCTGGGCCCACAAAGAAGCCTGCAGGTCTTACACTAACATTTGAACATAATAATAAAACAATTAAACATTGCTGTGTGTGTGTGTGTGTGTGTGTGTGTGTGTGTGTGTGTGTCAGATACTAACTGAAATTCTAAGAAAACATATAAATACAGCAAATTCTTTTCTTGGAATAGGTTGTAACATCTTCATTGTTGTTACAACTAACCCTGATTCTTGTAGCCATAACCTAGTTTACCTTACAGCTTATAGCATTAACATTAGCACTAACAACATGCATGAAAGATATCTACATACTATATTATACATACATACCATAAACATGTTTGATGAGTTTAAAAATGATCAAATAATTATGTTTCCCTTTGTAGTATCAAAATTTGCTGTGCCTGCCAAAAGACGCTACTTTTTCACATGTGGAATAAGGTCTAAACTGAGCATGTGCAGAGCGAATCTGATGATTTATAAATTGTTCCTGAATAGAGAAATTGCCCGTGTTACAAATGATCTGATTTACAACCATCACCGGTCTCCCCTACATGCAGGAAGGCGTGCGCACATGTGGGCACACACTTTCAGAATCAATCAATTGGGATTTATTTTTAATTTTTTCAACATTTTCACATTGTCATTGTGAATTTCATTTTGCTTGATGAAGGTATAAATGCTGTTTCAAAGCCGTATCCACGCTGCCAGGGATAAAACTCTGGAAATACTGAAGGAATTAATCCTTTATTTCAGACTACAGGTTCATTCTTGACCTTGAAAACACTGAATGGACATTGTGGTGAGATTGTTCTGTTAACTGCGGTTTCCAAAATCAACAATGAACTTTCAATCTTAAGTTTTATATTGAAGAGGTTTGTGTAAAAGCTCAAGAAAAATGGAAACTCCATCTGCAGATGAAGATCATGTGGAAGTGTCGAAAGCTCCAGAACAGCTACTAAATGGGGCTTTTGGTGAGATAGTTAGGATACATCTTCACCTCTTTATTGGCCTATGTGTTGTGAAGCCTATAAAGTATGTCCACCAAATGTTGGTCGCAGATTGTCAACAACCCAGAAAAAAATATAGTGGACATGACCCTTACTTTACTGCCCTGGACAAAAAAATCCCCCCCCCCCCAAAAAAAAAAAACCCACACCCACCCACTTCATTTCCCTTAAAGATCCATCCACACGTTCTAACACAAAGGAATTCATTTTCAAAATGGCAGTTTATTTATACAAATAAGCACTTTAATAGCAATAATGGCATATAAAAGTTTTTAAAGGGTAAAACAATTACTGGTGTAGTAATCTCTACACAGTGTGATGAAAAGCATTTCTGAATCAGCACACAAGTGGTTGAAATTAACCACTTTGTTCAGAGGCTGAGCTGTAATTTAAAACCAGACAGACTTTGTGAGTGCAAGTCTGATGTGAAGTGGTATGTTACACCATAAACGGTATGTTAAATGTTCTGTTGCGCAATACACTGTATATGAAGTGGTGTGTTGTAAACACACAGAGTGACACATGGACAGAGACACTCAGAAGAAATAGAGCTGCTCGTATCCTGTGAAGTTTCCAGCATAGATAGGCGTGTAGCTGTAGATCAGTGACGAGGCTTCTTCCTCAGGATTGTCAAACTGATGTAAACTTCTCCTTCCTAAACAAAGCAGAAGTGAGATGCATGTGATTACACTAGAATAGCTGAATCATCTCCATGGGGAAATTGGGTAGAAACAGGATATAGAAATGTTCAATTTAATATCTGATTTGTTTTGAGTGTATTTGGTTTGACTTATAATGGGTTTTCTCCAACAACATCTTGGTTGGTCTGTTATTCAAGCTCTCCTTGTCTCTCTGGGCGTTGACTGTATCTACATTGCAAAATCGATATATATATATTGTGCAAAATGAAAACTGGAAAATCAATTGAGAAACAGTTTATGGATACAATATCACAGTGCAGTCTTTTTTTGGTTCATCCTGTAAACTAAATACCTACAAGAAATACCTGACAAATTAATGTATTGCATCACATTTCAGCAATAATTATATTAAAATAATATATTTCCATGAAGCAGTCCTGCTCATTGATTTGCAACATCGCTCATAATAGTCTAATACCATCAGTGATACATATTAACTAGCTCAATAGAAATGGCACCACAGGAAAAATCTCTGATGGCAGACTAAACTTCTAAGCCATTTATATGTACGATATCTATATCGTCAACCTTCAACAATGCAGGTTTTTTTACAAGTATTATTTCTATTCTTAAAACCTCCATGTGTATAACACTGATAAAGTGGCAAAATATGTATCAAGTAACTAATAGAATTTTAAAAAATGTATCATCATTTTGTTCACTTGACCAATACCTGCAGTGTCAATTGTACCCATACTTGTTAATAATGGGACTTTCCTAATCAAATGAAGATTTCTCTTTGCAAATGCTAAGGCCAGCTGGTACATATGCTTGATCCCTGGATGTGCACCCTGGAGACCCTAACCCTAATGTTGTTTTAGGTTAATTTAAATAGGTATCACTTAGGGGTGGGAGAAAAAATTTAATCTTAGATGCATCGCGATGCGGACGTGAAAGATTTTGAATCGATTCAAAAATGTCAAAAATCGATTATTTACATGTTTATTAATATGGTTATGTTGATGGAACCCAAAAGGCGGGAACTCTCTGAAGTGCGGAAGTGCAGCACCCGGACAGTCAGTGGTGTTCCCCTGTGTTCGGCACACCACCGCTGCAGAATGAATAACCTACTACCACCCTACTAGAATTTAACACAATCTTTAATATCAATGCACAACTCATGATTTTCACTCTCACACTGTGTGAGCACAGTAACACTCATGGCTTGGCTGACCCCCTGGGTGTCCTGTGTGTGCGTAGCGAACGAGTGGGCAAGCAAATGAGATGAGTTATTAGAGATATTAGCAGTAAATTGTCAGTCTGGCATTAAACGTCCAGTGTAGGTCCCGTTAATAAAAGTCTGTTTTCCCCAACAGCTGGGAAGTGAAGGCTGACTCTTGATTGTGCTTTGTAACGCCAGCTAAATCAGTAAAGTAAACGTTAATGTTATTACTACTTACTTGTCCAGAGTTCAGAACATCAGGTACAAGTTAAACTGGTGTACAGCTCAATCCTGTCCTGATACTAGTTAAATTATATTTCAGTTTTCAGAGTCTTAAAACTGGTTGTTAAAGAAAGAAGGTGGTGAACAGGAGGAGCTGTGCTTAGTAAATTAAAATAAGGAAGCAAGCCCTTTTAATCTAAGGAGGAGATGTTTTTTTTAGATTTTAATGTGCAAATTAAATGCTTAGTAATTATTCAGATATCACATAGAAAGAAAGATGTATGTATATCTGAGTTGGCATTTACTATGATACATTTACAGTTATCTAAAATATCAGCTCTCATTTCAACACTTGTCAACGCTAGGGTTGGTCATTTTGGATACAATCTCATGTAACTGTGATACAGTAAACTTTCTGGAAATTAAATTAATTAAACTGTTTATAAGTAAAAAAAATTTTTAAAGCAACGCATGAATGTCAATTTGTGGTTAATCCATAAGTGATATACTTACTTTCCATACTTAATACCTAATGATACGATCAGTAATTATTATTATTGATAATGTGTGTTTGTCATCTTACCTTCTTTGACAAAAAACTCAGCGAGCAGAGAAGATAACTCAACAGCATGAGGGGAGTGAGGAAAGTTCAGATTTTTGTCCCACTGAAAACGATTCACCTCTGGGTGCCACTGTACTCCATAGAAGGGATATGTTTTACCTGGCAAAAAACAAGTATAGCTCTAGTTATCTATCTTACCTTATCTTATCTTGAGACAGATAGATAGATAGATAGATAGATAGATAGATAGATAGATAGATAACATATATACATATATATAAATGTATGTATATATGTTATTACAACTCTGTTTCTGAGCAATGATTAAGATTGGCAAATGAATATAAAATAATCTTAACCTTCTATGGTTGAGACAAAGTGGGCTCCATTCTCAGCAATGTTTGTCGACAGCAGGGAGAAGAAACTCTTCAGCTTGTCATTGTCCTGGAAGGTCTGTAAGAACATTTGTTTCATTACCTTTGGTAGTTATAAGCTCTTATTATTATTTTAATGCTCCATATTGTGCGCAATATTCATAAAGTTCTAATGGTTGCTTGTCTATAAAAAGCATGATTTCTTGTGCTTTTTTTGGATGCCATGTCTTCTCTGCGTGGGATCAATTAAGTTTATCATCGTTCTTAAGTACATGAACAGATTAATTAGCTGAGAATACCCCCAGGGCGAAAAATACCCATCTCACTGTAGACTGTGAACAGTCTTCCTGTGCTGCAATATTGAATGGCCCCAGGTTTGCAGTATGGTAATTTGTTTAAACACAAATTAATTTAGCATTGTGCATCATATAAGCTGATATAGCACAAACCATCTGCAACACCGTGAACCCTGGGGAAGTAATCCATCCAATATTAACCATACAGTTTATGGGGGGAAACTCTTTTTATTGCAGGCAAAGTAATGCTTAATAAATGCTGTACCTGCAAATTGATCATGTAAACATCTGTACTGTTTGTCTCATTAAGGTCCTAGTGATACAAAAGTTTCAGTCCTGTGTAACAGAAATCTTGGAAATCATGTATCTTGCTGTTTGGTGATTGTTTCTGATTTAATTTCTCAGCACAATAACAAAGGAAAACCCCAAGGGTAAGTGAAACACACTGTACAGTGACACTGTTTACCAGAGGGATTTACTGTACCTTTACTGTAACTCCATAGTTGTGAAAATTGCCAGTCAGAGGTTCTTGGGTCAAAGCCTTCATAAGCCTGTGGGGGAAACCCTTAAACATCCTACTGGAGTCGGCCTCTGCAGGGAGAAAGGTTGAGGGGTATTTAAACATATATATATATATATATATATATATATATATATATATATAAAAAACAAACATTATTACAAAATTTAAATACTGAAATAATGCAGATAGTAGCAGAAGTTTTCATTTGGGGGCCAAAATATCACCACAGCAAATTCCTCGTATGTGTAATACACTACTTGGCAATAAAGCTCCTTCTGATTCTGATTCTGATTCAAAAACCCCTCCGATTTCTAACTTCCTTCTACTGACACCAAGTGGTACGACTCAGTACATGCAGTTTTGCAGAAAATGTTAACAAACAATTAAAATGCTTCCCCATACTGTATATCTATTTAGAACATACTCCCTGAATTCAAAATATAAATTAAGGCTGTGGGTTACACATAAAGCGACCAACAATACTGCAGTGAGCTATAACCTGTGGTCAGGTTGAGCGGCATCGCTATGTTCTCAGCTGTAGTGTTGGTCAGCAAATTTTCCCCAGCCACCAGTACAGTCAGTAGCTGCATGCCCATGCATGTCCCCCAGATGGGGAAGAAGTCCCCTGCATCATTGGCCTGAAACACACACACACAGTTGGAGTTTTTATGTCTGAAACAATAAAACAACACGCAACTCCTCTTAACAATTTTAGGACAAACTTTTGTTCAGTCTGTGGCAGAAAAGCAATGACATGTCCTGCATTCACTGCAAGGACTATGATATTACAATAAACTGCACTTTAAAACCAAATATATTAGCCCTCAGTGCAAAACTTGATTCCTTTGGTATTAAAATGCTGATTAATAATAGTCAAAAGTATTTTAATGTCAGAGCTGATTAAACTATTCCACATACTGTCAGCTGGTTTTAACGTCAGTATGTTTTATTACCTTATTGTATGTTTTGCCAGCAAAACCTAACAATGCAAAGTAAATACAATAGGAGCAATCATTTCATGTAATTTTAATTATCCCCTCTGAAATGCTATGAGGTCTTACAAAATTAAAATACTCTAGATAGGTAGACTCTGGGTACTCTAGAAAGAACAGTCCCTCAATCTGTACTTCAGCACTATATTTGAGTAAATTCACTGTGGTTTCTGTCTAATGAAAATGTTCAAAAGACAGATAAAGGACAGAAAGATAATCTTAAAAAGAAGATACATAGATAGACAGAGAGACTAACAGACAGTTAGTCAGACAATTAACATAATGCTCTGCTGTACGAACCGTGAGAGCGAGTTGGTAAAAAATCCTCGCCACCCTGGCAAACTCTGATGTCTCCAGATCTGCAGCTCCCCCAATGAAAACCAAGCTGAACACACATCACACAGTTAGAGCATTGACAGATGAGTGAGCACTGAGGGAAAAAAATGCAAATAGTGTATTTATTTAAGATATAAATGTACACCTTTATAGTGTCAGAGCTCACCCATTTATCTTCTTGAAGATGTTTTCATATTCAGCTGTAGTAAGAGTCAATCTGTGGAAGACAAAATGTTAAAAAGCCCACTCTTACTCACTCGATTACTTTACATTGTTTAGACAGCACAAAATTACAGATGACATAGAAGGAGACAGAGGAAACCAGGTGACAAACAAACACAAATGCAGCAAATATCAGTGATGTAACAGTAAATTAAATCACGGGTTAACATCCAACTAATGTCAACTACAGTTCCAAACATGCTGCATTCAAAAGACATCATCCTTAAATAACTCTTATTCTTCAGATTTAAAAAAGTGGGTTGATTGTTTTGTGTCATCCATAATTGCCTCACTGAAAGTGACAGATCACATATAAAAAAAAAACTCCAGTAAAACGTATGATAGGGTCTATCTTTACTGTTATAAACAACATGACAGGACTCAACCCACCTGATAGGAATCACTCTGCTGCCCCCAGACTCAATGTATTTCACATAGGAGGCAGGTATGTAGGTCTTCCCGAATGGTTTCATAACGTCATCTGTAACTATCTGAGTCAAAATACCTGTGGGACAAAAACACAGCAGCTGTCAGCACCCGGTGAAAACAAATTAACAGTTAAACAGAAACAAAAAAATGTAATTTGCTCTGTTTTGCACAAATCTTTGCATCAAGCCTAGTTGAACTTTTCACTTACCGATCACAGGTCTGTCGTTCACAGCCTTGTGGTTGAGTTTAGTCGGCATAGCTCTGCTGCAACAGAAGCAGCAGGCAAAAAACAAACACAGATATGTTGAAAATCCTGTACTGAACATGTTGCCACCTCAATTATTAAATATAGTAACAAATCAAGGCTTAATTCAGTGTTGTGAGGCTGTTCGAGAGTGTTGACATATGAGGGAAGCTGCAGCAGACTTATATATGTCAAGTTGGAAGAGGATATAGTCGGTACAGGGAAGTGAGGAATGTCCAGATTTACATGTGATGACTCCTCTACTCAACATGCCGGCAAGTCGACTGCTGAGGTAAACATAAATATTCTAGCTGACAGCACGGACTTTTTGACAAAGTTTTAATCATTTAGTGTGGTGGGAAGCGATGCAGGTTCATGGCTCAGAGGAAGGTTTTGCAATAAAGTTCACAACAATGACATGTAGGCATGTAAGAAAGCAGCTCTCGGTTCTCACAGCACACTGGGATCCAACATGCTGTCAAACAGGTTTCAGTCGAAATATGAAAGTATTTGCAGAGGCGTGCACAGACTGTGGAAACTGAGGCCAAACTTTCTTGCAGGGCCCCTGTTTTGGTTCTGTAACACTATGGATACCACTCCAAGGGTTGCTATTTTAAATGAATTAATTAAATTCAATTTAAAATTTTTATTTAGCTTTATTTATATAGTGCCAATTCATAACAGAAGTAATATTACTTACACAGACGAAACAATCCCACCATGAGAAAACACTTGACGAGAAATTTCACCATCGCTGCCCCCTCCCTCTGGCACTCCATACACATTCATGACTGTACTGACCTGGACACATTAATATCTCTTTTTAAAAGCTACCTCTTCAGATTAACCTTCACCCTCTAATAATATTGCATTTCACCTGCTGTTATTTACTAGTTTTATTGTTTCACTTGCTTTTATGTATTTTATGTATCAATTCCATCTGCTTCACCTATTTTGAATGTACTTAATATATCTCCCGCCAGTCTATGCCTACAGCAGCATAACTAAGGGACAGTTCAGGGCTCAGCTGAGCCAGCCCTAATTATAAACTTTATCAAAGAGGAAAGTCTTGAGCCTAATCTGAATAGATGTTTCTCCAGTAATGCTGTGTAGACATTTTGGACTAAATCATTTTTATTTTTGGATAGCATCATGTGCATATCCTTTCATCTTACTGTTGCAATACTTTCAGCTGTTACTGTAATAGGCAAGGTTTCCACATAGATTGGGTAACAGGAGACAAATGTTTTATAACAACTGAGCAAGATGGTTAGTAGTTACATCTTAGTACATTAGATTGGGTGTTGTTTGGTTTTATCAAGAAAGAAAGAAACAGTGAAAAGGGTAAGAAGACAGTGGATACCGACAGGGCTAAAAACCCTCCGAGCACTTGTCCCAACAGTGAAATTATATTTTTTGTGCACTGCTGGCTTAATTCAAGATAATGTTTGCAGCAAATAAGTCAAACATAAATTAACCAACTAGCCCGAAAAAAATATGACATTTTGGAAACGATCAACTTGAGTGTATGAAATTTATAATTCTGGAAAATTTTCTATACAGGAAGTCACAAACACCGGCTGATGTTGTGGATTCAAGCATATTTGGCAGTAAAACGCCAAATTATTTTCAAGTTAAAGCAAGATGCATCAGTGGAATGGCTTGAATCAGAACTTTAGCGGTGTGCTTGTGGCCTTGTGGGGGTGCAGGTGGAGCACCAGTGCGAACACCACAAGCTCAACAAAACTTTGCTCTTCTACTTAACTGGTAGTAAAAAACCTCCTGCACCCAGATTGGACATAAAATTTGATGTGTCTTTCCTTATCATTTACTGATAAGCAGAGTTGAATGGAGATTGCATTCAGGTAGGTCATAGAGTAATCTGTCTCCAGTGTATCAGACTCACCAGGCGGAGACAAATTGCCACCAATGGTACAGATAGGCAGACATCTGTCAACTGTGTGTTGTAGACAAGCAGCTGCTTTAATGGACACAATTCAAGTCTTTGACAAAAATTGATGCTCACCAAACCACAGTATGTAATGATCATTGTAATATTTGTAATATGCAAAATATGAGAGAGAAAATCTAACGAAATGATTTTTAGCAACAATGCACACTTTATGTATGTGGTTATATGGAGTGAAATCACAAGTTAATTATATATGTATATGTACATATATGGTTAAATAAAATAGAATCAGACTTTCGGATCAAAACCCTCTAGACATAAAATATGTGGAGGGTGTATAAAAAAAACAAAGCTGTTAGAGACGAAAACAGTCAGTCGACAGCATGTCATAAGTCACTAAAACTTCATATGTTTTTCCAGAGTGTATGTCAGCAATAGTTACCACTGTAGATACTGTATAGACATTAGCATATTCACACAAGACCAAAGAAACACTTGGTTTGGTCCTTTCAGTCACACATTAGTCCAAAAGGTCCAAAGTCTTTCCTGATATCCGGGGGGGAAGTCTCCATCTTTAAAAGGTATACAAATAAAACTCTGAACATTTCAGTCTTTCTCTGCAATTAAAATACACAAAATTAAATTAGTAATTTCTTTCTTTCAAATACAGTATTTTAAGTAAACTGAAAGGTCTTGAAGACGGTCTGTCTGACATAAGTCGCATTCATAATTCACATTCATAATTATACTTCTGAATTTAAAACATTCACAACTGACTGAAAGAAAACAAAGGAAATCGTTTAATGACTTTCATGTAATTTGTTGTTGATGTATTACTAATATTGTTGTATGTATTCCTAAAACTACTCAAGGTTTCAACATCTTGACTGTCTCAAAGGTAGGAGTAAGCAACCTACCATGTCTTTCCTAAAACTAAACCATTACTATCTCTTCAACCTACAGGGACACTGTGTCCCAGTCCAATACTACATAATAATTCTAGCAGACTTTAAATATAGTATGCTCACAAAACAATTAAAATGTCAGCAGGCACACTAAAAAACACTTGATTTATGAGTGTGCTGTGGATGTACTCTATTGTCCGGTTGTGAGACAGCTCCAGAAATATCTTGGAAAACATGGAATGTAGCAAATCTTTAGAAAGACATTTTGTTGCCTCTTTCAAGATTATTTGGCAGAGACACAAATCCCTGCAACATACCCCTGAGACTTTCTATTTCCTGAGAAACATCTGTACACACAGCAGCCAGTAGCTCTTCCTTTGGCTTCAGTCCATCCAGAAATTCTGGAAAACAAAAACAACAAAAAGATTTTATATATATATATATATATATAGATATCAAGTAAAACTGCAGAAGTGATAATAATTTCATTATTTATCATGATGTTAGAGGTCTCAACCACACCAACACCATACTGCTCCAATAAATCACATTTCTTTCCCTGTCACTGTCACATACTGTATACACGGCATCTTTGGTTTGACACTCACTAATTCCAGACACCATGTTCATCATTTTCTGGCGGTTTTTCAGGTACATTGGCCACACGTATCCATCAAAGTAGCCAGGAGGGTCAGGGGGCGTGTACACTCTTGAACTGTCAAAGACAGCAGCAGAATTTAAAACACTGAAGAAGAAGATGTTTTCTCTTGCTCCTTGTTTACTGCAGTTTTATCAAACCAAAAAAAAAAAAAAAAAACATAATCCATTAAAAAAGGAAAAACAGAACAGACAGGATACCAACAACGCCATTAAATAGATTATAAAATCTGACACCTTCGTCTCCTCTTGCAGACATCGTAAGGTATTTCCATGAAGTATCTTTTGTCAAAGAGCTCATTCAGAGGCCTGGAAAGATATAACATCATATCACCATTATTAAGATCTTTTTAACTGTTCATGTCATTAAGCTGTCATTAAATAAATCCTGGGGAATAGAACAGAACAGCCACAACTTAATGGTTACTTTTCAAAATCTTTAAAAAGATCATAATTACATATTTTAATGACTTTGTCCATCATTGTTGGCTAGTGCTTGTATCATTCTGTCAGTAATGCTTTATTTCAGGGGTGTAACTTTTATTATGGGGGAAATAGAGGCATGTTCAGCTTTAGTTTTTGTTGTTGCTGATTTACAGATAAACCTCCTTGAAAGAAATGCTACATTTGAACCTAAACTATGTGGACCTTAATATTGCTGATTTTCACAGTGACTTCACTAAAGCCTTCCTCGTGTACCTGTAGTTGAAAATGAGGAAGCCCTCCACTATCAGGACAAACACCTCCTTATCGACAGACGGTGTTGTGCGCACTGGGTTCAGGCCTTGCTGCTTCAGGAACGAGGCGGGATCCCGTCGCCACTTGTCAACATCGCTCATCATTGTGTCCATGTGGAGAGCATCAAGCACTTAAACAGGACGCAAGGAGAATGAGAAGGATCCCCAGTCAGAAAAGTCTATGTACAAGATTGATAATGGATTAAACACTGAATTATTTTATGCCTTTCTCTTTCATTTTTATTTGAATATTTTTTAGACTGTCAATTGGACAAAATGCACAAGATGTGACCTAAATTTGTATATTTTCCATACATTTTTTATTTATTTCCATTATTTATTTATTATTTATTTATTTATGAACACTGTTTCAAAGACCTCTCAAAATCGCCAGGAATAGATCTGGTGAAGGAATATTATACTGAACTCTTTCTTGTTTCCTGGTCCATTTGAAATTAAATACACATTTATACAACCTCTCCAGACTGCTAAATACCTCACAATACTAAGGGACAGGACCTCAGTGTCCTTTATGGTAGCTACACCCCTGCATCAATCCTCCCATAAATCTATCCTCCATTTTGAGAAAAATGGATTACAGCTGCACCAAAGATGTGACATGGTGTGATCAAATTGTCTTCGTTTGGCTAGTTAGAAAATAGAAAAATATAACACAGTAGAGTAGACATTCATAGTATATTGCCAATAGCTGTTTTAGGGAGGATTTGTTTTCTGTAACTGGACCTAGAGCGATTCAAGACAAACTCATAACTAATCAATTTAAACAAAGAAGTTTCCATGTGATCTAATGAGTCTAAATTCTGTGTGAACCTTGGTGACTTTGAGTAATTGAAGCGTGCTTACCGTCATATTGCTTAAACCCATTGGTGTCCACTGGTACCGTAGAATCATCCTGAAGAAAAGATCATCCGGTGTGATCAGTCGAGCTCTCACATAACTCTTGAAGTGTAAACGCAGTGAAATTGTTTAACGAAGGCCTCATAGTCTACCTTAAAATATGAGTCCTGTGCAATGATGCAGCTGTTGGGTATCTGCTCGTGTAGACTCCTAGAAAGAGTCGATTTTCCTCCATTGGTCATCCTGAAAGAAAAACATAACACTTTAGAACAACTGTTTTAATTATAGATTTTAAAAATGCACAAATACAATTGACATAGCTGCTTTTTTACTCGCCTGCTTCTAAATAGTAGACAAACTGAAATCTACAGCTTCCTTGATGGAGATAATGTGCCTCAAGTCAATGATAACCTTTTAAAGACTTTTAAAGAGCAACTTATCACTTTGCTTTTGCTGACATCTGGTGGTTTAACTTCTCACACTGCTGCAGTGGTGTAGGAGTGCACACCAAGGTGTCAGTGCCCGAGTCTGATAGAGAGATCAACTGACATTAGCTTATCACAGCTGTATCAGTTTTTTCGTATCTAACAGCTAATAATAAAAAAATATTATTTTTTTTTTTTACTTTAATTCAATCCATAAGTAAACAATGACAGAATGTATCATGCCTATTTTGGTGATGGGTTTGATACACTTCATGTAATAAAACAGCTAAAAGCAAAAATCTTATCACGTGGGGGTCCGTGGTCTGAGTTGCGTCAGTTTAGTGGTCCTTGACATTAAAAAGTTTGAGAACCACTCTGTTACACAACTTGGTTGAGTGGGCAGGTTAAAGGTCTGGATGATCCACGCATATATGCATATATATATATATTAGACTAACATATACATTCCAGTTGAAAAGGACAGTGAACATAGCACACAATCCAAATGTATTATTTCCAAACAATTACCAGCTTGTCTATACACTGAAGTAATGTCAAAAAACTGTTTCATTTCTCTCTCTGACTCTGAGCTGTTACAGACACATGTTTTTTTTTTCCTGCAGAGTAACCAACTCTTATCAGTCTTTGCTGCCACATGGATGTCACATGCTGTTGTAACCTGATGGCTCCCTGCTGCTCCCACTGCATGTATGTTAGCCTATATTAGCATGTAATTTTGTATTATTAGGCTAATGCATTTCTGTGACTGGTGTTTTCTTCTCTCCCTGCATTTCCCACCTACTTGACTTGGTTTAATAAATTCTAAATGAAAAGTAATTATACAAACCCGTGTTTGCTCTTTATAACCCTGGTGGTGTGCAAAATGTTATATGAGGTCCAGCAGGCTATCTGGAAGCAACAACCCCCAAGCAGAACATTAACAGGCATGTTCTGCAGGGAGGTCAACACATTAGGTTTACAGTGTTTACTTACCCGCCAACTCCTACAACTAGTGTCTTCATTTCAGCTTGTAGTGGCTGCTCACTGAAAAGCTACTGACATATAAAACGCGTAACAGTAAACAAGTAAATTAAAAGCTCATATTCAGAGTTAACTCGTCCACAGATGTTGCTCGCTAAACACACAACTCTGCTCTTCTGTCGCTTTTCCGCAATTGGGCGCTCATGATTCGCTGATGGAGCCTCTACGTCACCACATTGTGGGGGGAAAAAAAGACAAGACTATAATATTCAGTAAATTTAACATAGTGTAAGTAAGTAAAATAATAATAATAATAATAATAAGTTCAAATAAAATAATAAACATAAATAAAATAAAAAAACGTTGTGCAGAAAGTTCAGGTTTACATACAAAAATACGTCAAAACATTTTAAAAAGTTATGCAAAGTAAGTTGCATATACAATTATAATAGTAATAAAAAGAAAAAAAAATAGTAAAGTAAAATAATAAGAAACATTAAAATTATGTAAAATTAATTAGGCTACAGTTAAAGTAAAATAAAATACACTGGACAGAGTTTGCATAAAAAACATCATTAAAACACTTTAACTTGCAGATAACCTGCTGGTCTAAGATAGCAGTCAGGGGGAGTCTGTGAGACACCTATAACCTTATCAGCCAAATTCACAGTGTTGTTTAGATGGTTTTTGTCCCTATGTTCAGGTTACCATACCATGCAATCATAGACAAAGTAAGAACAGATTCAGTAAAACAAACACATATCCCCTTAATGCCGATTGTCGCAAATTAGCATCAATCCTCTTCCTTTCGGACTGCAGCTGAGATAGCGTATGTATTACCCCAATGCCTGTTTGCACAAATTCAATACGTACCTGGGAACCTTCTGGTTTCTCGTTTACGCCTGTTGTCGCTAATTTGCATCACACCTAATTTATTTTTTATTGTAAATAAATTCAGGCATCAAGGGGATAATTATCTTGTCAACATCAAAAACATTAAATTCCTGAGGAAATACAAACGTTGCTGATCCTTCTTACAAATTCAAATTTAGCATCAAATTTTAGGTCACTGTCAATGATTGTTCCTAGATATCTATGCTGTTCTACAATTTCAATGCCAATTCCTTTAATGAAGGTCTGAGATGGTGGTTTGGGTGATTTCCTTCTAAAATCAATTATCATATCCTTGGTCTTTGTAGCATTTAATTGGAGGAAGGCCTCCTTACACCATTCATCAAACAGATTCAGTCTTAATAAGCAGGCTGATGATAACTGTATCATCAGCAAATGTCAGGGTGTGCCTGTCCTCAGCAGAGTGGACAGGACACAGCCCTGGGGAGAGCCAGGGGAGGGGGAGTGCTGTTCTGACAGATTTATACCCCCCGTCCCCGAGACCTACACGTTAAAAAATCCCACAATCCAGCCCACAAAATTAACATCGAGATTAAAATAAGTAAGCAATTTCCTGGCTAGATAGTATAAAGTGCAGACGAAAAACCCAAAAATAAAAGTATGACATGTGAGCCAGGACCTTCTAGATGCCTGTAGGCCTATAGGAAGTTGAGTAATGTGACTGAGGCATCCTCGTCCTCAGGTTAGGCTATGTAAATTAAAATGTTTATAAGAAATAAATATAAATGAATTTATCTTGATGAATAATAAGATAAAGCAAATAAAATTCAGCATGCAGGGTTTACGTATAGAAAGATTATGAAAACACAAAAAATCTATCCAACTCATTAAAACGTAATGTAATATTTGCGCATGCGCAGCCGAACTTTTCCGCGTCCCCTGTAGTACTACTGCACTTCCTCATTGGCGGTAGCAAAGTACCCCACAGCAGGCCAGCGACGTTTTTGACTGAAACAACACACAGTGTGTTTCGTTTAATTTGATCTCTGAGCCTCGCAGATGTCGAAGCCTCCTCCCAAGCCGGCCAAGCCAGGTAAGACAAACGCTGTGAAGATTTGTTATTTTAAATTCAGCCAAAACTTTCAGCTGTGTCTCCTGCGAGTACAACACACCCTGCAGTGGGCGGGTGAACACTTGAGAGTTAGTCAGGGAAATCGGCCCATTTCTGTCGTTTGTCTGTGAGAAGTTTATCTCCCAGTGGAAAGAAAGACTATCAAGTCCGGTTATTAACAATATCGATGATTACTGACTGGGCCAGAACCACAGTGGAGTTGGTAGAATTGCCTTCACTGCTGATTGACAGGAGGAACCAGCTCTCTGCAGCAGGCCTCTGCCACTTCCCCATTTCCATCGCTCATGCAGGAGAGTGCTGTCATCCAGTGGCTTTAGGTCGTGGGTTAAAAGGTGATGCTCAATGACATCAGCTTACTTCCTGCAAGCTCGGTCTGGGTTGCTATTCTGGGGACTCCATCTCATAAAGAAATGTGTCTGTTACTCAAAAAAAAGTCATTGCACATGTAGTTTTGGCGCATGTTGCGGTTTTTCAAATGTGAATAAATCACATTTACTATGTGAAAATTGTACTGTGCCTGCAGATTGTGTCTGTGCAACAGGTGTCAAGTAATGGCAGGTGTAAAAGAAAATGTTCACATGTGGGAAGCAACAAAAAAACTTGTGAACAGTGAGCCACCTACATGTGGTCAAACATACACTCAGGTGCCAGTTTTTTACGTACTCGGTGTAAATCACACACACATCTTTCTTGTCTGGGTACAAATCTATAATTGTTTCTTAGACAATTATTGTTTTATTTATTAATTTCACTTTTACTACATGAGAGAAGGTTGCAACATTTTCTCTAATTTGGGCTTGAAATGTTTTACTTTTCTAAATATAATATTAAAGTTACAAATCTAGTTACAATTTATTTGGACACCTTTTTAAACCGTATTGCACCGATTATAATTTTCATGAAGATTGTACCCTCACTGGTATACACTAAATGAGATGGGCACATACACATTTTTCTTGAATGAGGTCCAAAACTATAATTGTTTATTAAACTATTATTGTTTCTTTAAATTAAAATTTTACTACACGAGGTGCACTGTTTAATTTAGGGCTCAAAATGTAGTGTGTAATTTAATAAAATAGAAATATTAATGTAGCTTTCTAGTGTTGTGAGTCCTTGGGAGCGATACATAACTATTTGGTAAACCTAATGCACCACAACAGTGCTGCAGCGATAGATTAAAATCTATTCTATCCTCACTGATATACACTTAATGAGATGGACAAAATATTAGAAACACCTTTTCAGTATAACGCAACAGCCTCCAAAATGACCATAAAGATGAATCAACACAGTTTCAACAAAAGCTGAACATTATAACCTTTTTTTTATGAAGGGAGGATTTATTGCAGGGATGTTGTTAGGCCGCGTCAGTCTTAGTCTGTACCTAACAATAAAGTGGCAGCTGAGTGTGTTTTTGTGCATCAGAGGTTGTCACACGTAAAAGCTGTTGACGTGAAGTCAGAGAGAAAATAATCTAAATATGTCCATAAAAAAGAAACATGCTTGAACACAGGCGCATTTCAGCAGACGTCTGTGTGTCGCTCTGTCCCCTGTGAAAATAGAGCACAGAACTCAGAGCAGTGGACGCGTCCTTATGGTATCATTCATGCTCTTCATGGTTATTCATATGTCAGCTCCATGACGCCTCACCTGGTTGTGATGTCAGGTGAGATCAGGACTGCTGCTCTGTAACAGCCCCTCTGATGGACATTTTGAGGACCAATCAGAATTTCTCTACAAAGATTTTATTTGCTTGATGACGTGATAACTTTTTTTTTTTTTGACATGGCCACACACACCCTGAGCACTGTACTTACTTCTTGCTACTTTACAAGAGGAACAGACTTCACAGTTTTTGTATTAACCAGGAATTTAGAGGGCAGCACTGAAGAGCTGTGTGTCTTCTGTGATTTGAGACATTATAGTTTCTGGACTAATGACATTTGGTGTCATATTTTAGGAGGCTAAGGTTTTTAGTTTAGGCTTCAAACTGGAATGGGGAATTGAGGAGCCACCCACATCAGGCAAATATTTGAGAGAGCTGTGGTAGTTGCTTTTGCAATAAAATAACACAACTGGAAATAATCAAAAACCCACAAGCAAATGAAATAGACTGACACAGTGAGGTTCAGTCTTACTTCTCTCTTTTATTTTAGTTAGAATAATAACTCATATGCGCCTGAGGTTTTGAAAATGCTGAGAGAACATGGACTAGTCGGCACAGGCTTTTGTGTGTTTTAAGCGACATGACCGAGCCTGCAGAGTAGACACGCTTGCTGTGTTGAACAGAGCTGAGCTTGTGCCGCAGCTCAGAGACACTGAGGCAGTGTGTTAGCTAGACCGGCAGAGGGGAGTTACAAACCGCCCAACATTTAAGCCTCTTAGCTAGAAAACACGCTCCCCCAGCTTTATGTGTCCAGAATCAACTGCATTTAACATATTAACACTATATATCAGCGTAGGTCTTTAAAGAAGCTCTTCGTGAATCTTCATTACACCTTGTTCAAATTCAGTGAGGGCCATTCATTTTTATACATGTTGGTTGTTTAACAGGGAAAATACAGATAACCCTTTTTACATTGGAAGAAGTAATGCAACAGATGTAGTAATGATAATAATCTTAAGAGATAAGACCAATGACACAAGCACCATTTAAATCACACAGTAAGAACACAGGAAGGAAATAAAAAAATATAGTACATAATAATATAATAATAAAAAGCTTATATTAGCCTATAATGTGTGCGTGTGTGCAAGTATAGCGTCTAGCTTAAGCTAATGTGCAGCCTTCATCCCTAGTCTGACTTTAGAAAATTGGATTAAAATACCTAAATAAAAAAATAAATAAAACAAACGTTTATGTTTCTAAGCATATAATTCACATATCCAATAAGGGCGTGTACAGCAGGACAAATCTTTGGAAATCAGCAGAGTGAAGCACTGATTGATGTTTATCGACAAATCTGATCAAAATCAGAAGATTTACTTAACATTTGCACTCAAGCTAAATCATTTAACAAAAAAAAGTTCTTTTGGCTATCAGTGTAACCAGCTCATTGGTGTTTTAATAAACTTTGTGTGTCTGTAGTAAATGTACAGCACAACATGCTGTACAAAGCTTCAGGCATTGTTTAGCCCAAGGAAAGAATAGCTGGTAGAGGTAAAATGATGTCTCTTTTGGCATTCATGAAGTAATTCAACTGTCTGCTAAGGCCACAACCACTCTCGTTGCATTCCAGCAGTAGAGCATACACCCCCCCCCCCAGGGTCAGCTGCCTCAGGGCTGCACACTCAAGGACCACTGTTATGTTAAACTGCTGTAGCAGTGTTGTTTTGGTGAACGCAGGAACTGGAGAGCAGACATCAGGAGCTATGTGTCCTATCTCGTGGCAGTTTGATTTTCTTTATTTGAAACTGGTTGCATTGCTCCGGCAGAGCTACAAGCAGTCAGCTCTTTGGTGAGGTAATGGATGATGGTACAATCCCCTGATTTAATGAGTGAGAGTAATTACTCATATTAAAGCTACATTCTGCACTCACCTGGTGAAGCAACGCTGGTTCCTCTGCAGGGATGTGAAGTGGCTACATGTGTGGTTTCACCTCGCTGTCTCTATGCACGTTCTCAAGTACATCGTGTTGTGTTTAGCGCTCTTATGTATGCAGGGTGAACTTGCTCACCTAGTCTATATTGAATCTAACATGCGATCTGTTTTTTTTCTCTACAAGGCCAAGTCAAGGTGTTCAGAGCATTGTTCAACTTTGACCCCAGAACGGTATGAGCTTTTTGTTTAAGATGCTTGGTTTTTCCAATGTTTAATGATTGTTGAAGACCACTTGACTCTTTTTTTTTTTTTTTTTTTTTTTTATTATATATTTTCAGTATCAATTCATTTGATGAATATTAATTTGACATAAACAATTGTAGACTCTCATATTGCGAGCATTTCAATTTGAATTGCTATACAGAATTCAAGCCACAAGACGACTGCTGTATCTGCAGGGTCACAAAATGTGGTGGTGCCTTCCCGTAGCACTGGACCCAAATTCAAATATGGCTAAATGAAAGTTATTAAAAGGCAGAACTGGACATGCAGACTATTCGAGTCATTTAAAATGTATAATGCTGCGTTTCAGTTAAAGAAGGAGGTCAGAATTTTCCAGTTGAAATTTCAATCCTCCGACCTCAAAGCATTCCAGGTGCACGATGAGCTGATGTTCCTTGTGTAAACACAATTGAACTCTCAACAGTGCCCTTGGTGTTCACGTAAAAGATAGCCATTTTAATAAAAAAGGGGGGCATAAATATAGATTTTTCTGTTAATCGCGTTCCCGTCTACCTACATCGCGAGGTAATATGCAAAAGTTAGTAAAAGCTGTATATGTTTTTTTAACTTTTTGGCATTATAAACATTTTCCAGAATAACTTTTATGCAGAAATGATTCAGAGATTATTTACTGTAACAAGCTACTGAATAACTTGATACATTACATAACTAATATTTTTACATATATTTACATGCAGAACAGGTTTTACTATAATGTATGTACAATTTTAATTAATACGGGTAAATATACTTTACGTTGCCTTTTAGTTGATGGTTTACTATTTACAATATGCGCTTCCTTGGGTGCTGCCATTGTTGTTGTTTATGAAATTAAAAAATTACTGAAAAACGTCCATCACAATTTCTCAGAGCACAAGGTAACGTCTCCAGATCACTTGTTTTGTCCGATCAACAATCCAAAACCTAAAGATATTTAATTAGCAAATGAAACAAATATGACAAAAACTAACCAGTGAATGGAGTTAATGATCTAACCAATCAACCAGTAATTTCAGATAAATCCACCGAAATGCAAATAAATTGTCTTTTATGTCCTAAATCAACAATTATAGTTTAAACCAAGGGGGTGATATGTACCACAAAACTCAAGTCTTGAGGTCAGAATACTGTGAAGGCATGAAAATTCCTGAGGCACTGTGATTGATCAGCCTGACGTAACAAAGTCTTACCGTTTTATTTTTCAGCCAGACGAGCTGTACTTTGAAGAAGGAGACGTCTTGTACATCTCTGACACAGTAAGTAAACCCCTTAGAGAGTTCATTGCAGGAAACAGACGTCTCATAGAGGAGTCGAGCGTCTGTCTGTCACTGTTAACTGAGAGTCCAGTCTGCGGTGTAGTTCATACACTTCACTGATGAACCACAGAACTGTAGACGAGCATTAGGCTTCCTGATCAAAGAAAGTGTTTATATTACGTCAACACATATTCAAACGTTCCCTCATGAGTTTGCGCCTTCTCTCGCCCACATGACTGTGTGCTCTCTCTCTCTCTCTCTCTCTGCTGTGAGTCTGCAGCACATTTTAATTATCAATTGATGTTTTTTATATTTTGGTGTATAGTATAAATATACATATTAAAAAAGCAACAGTGACCAACAGCATACAATGTAAAATACAAATAGTGCAAAATAATTAATATTGAATCAATAAAGCAATAAATTAATTTATATACATGAAGTAGGTAGTTATTTACAGTATATGCATGGATACAGATGTACATATCATCCATCTATAAATCCTGCACGCTGTATATGTTAAAGCACGGTGTGTATTTTTAAAGTGAATATATAATTTATAGGTTAGTGGGGGTTTAAGGGTTATTGACACTATAAGACTTATTTGACTGTTCATCAGAGTGATGGTCTGTGGAAAGACACAGTTCTTGTGTTTAGTTGTTTTGGCGTACATTTCTCTGTAGCTTTTTGTTTGTCTTTACACATTTGCGTCTGTGATTTAAAAAAAAAAAAAAAAAAAAAAAATGCATTACTGTTATCCCCAGAGTGACACTAATTGGTGGAAGGGGACATGCAGAGGAAGGACAGGACTAATTCCAAGTAACTATGGTGAGTATACAACTTTGAATTTCATTACATGCATGTGGTGACCAAAAAAAAGTCACTTAATACAGACCTTTCTCTCTCGTAATTGTCCCTCATCAGTGATGCGCTAATGCTCTTGTCTTGTTTTAGTGGCTGAGCAGGCAGAGTCTATTGACAATCCAATGCACGAAGCAGCCAAACGAGGTGCGGCAACTATCTATCTATTTTATATATTTCCTTTTTTTTGTAGCATGTCTGTTTTTTTTATGCAGCAATGCCCTCAATTCTCGCAGCAATAATGCTGTCTTTCTGGAGACAATAAAAGCAACTGTGACATCCATTTTTTTCTGTTTTTGCTGAGGAGCTGTTACGCCATGTGCATCATTAGTAACCTTCTCCATTTAACTGTGTGTGTGCTTTCTGTGTGTGTATATGCACATATTTGTGTATTTAAACAGGCAATCTGAGCTGGCTGAGGGAATGTGTGGAGAACAAGGTTGGAATCAACGGGCTGGACAAGGCTGGAAACACTGCCCTCTACTGGGGATGCCACGGCGGACATAAAGGTAACAACAGTTGTGGCGTATAAAAACACTTTAAGATTTACGTTTGATATGGACATTGCATGGATTTAGGTCACACAAATGCCAAAAAAATTCAGACTGGCAACAGTGATTTTTGGATGCATCAACATTTTGGGTTGAAAGATTGTCTACAGTACTCTGTTGAGACAGTGACTGAGTTTCATAAATCTTAAAATTGTGACACACAGGCTGATTTGTTTTACATGAGAACCCAAGTACACAAAAACAGGAACTTGGTCAATGAAAGTGTTCCAGTTCTTCTGTGTTGCTACATTGTTCCTGTGTGAGTGTTATATTCTTTGTCGGTGGCACCACCTTCCCGCAGTTCCTTGGAATAGCTTTTTTAAATTGCTACGAACAGTATTTTAACCAAAAAATCTGTCTCTTCCCATTATATTTTCCTCAGAGAAATGACAGAGAGAAAGTAATAAACAACTCTTAGGGACCTTATGTCTAATATCTATTGTAGCATTAGCATACTATTTCCCAAAACACTGTTACATCACTGTCTACATTAGATGATCTACACTCTATCCAACATTTATGACGCCTGTGTAACTGCTTAGTACTTCTGCGTTCCTACATTGTTCCTCCGTGACTGTTGTGTGATATGCGCAATCTTCACTCAATTCGTACCTCAAAGTTTTGTTTTGTTTGTCTGTATCAGATGTAGTGGAGCTGTTGCTAAGCCAGCCCAATGTGGAGCTCAACCAGCAGGTGAGAAAACGCATTAAAAACTCAGACAAGAAAGTTTATAAACGGGTTAAAGGTGGCGGTAGCTGATTTCCCTGCCCATGTCATATTGCAAGATTTGCCAAGAATGTGAAGTGTCAAAAACGACAAGACTTGTGATCGAGGCCTTATGATGACAGACACTCGTCCTGTTGGATTTAATATAAACTCCCTACCAAGTGATCTACAGTCTGAACTGCGGAGAAAAATAAACAAAAGGAGATTTCCTCCTGTGGAGTTAGATATCTACATCATGTTACTGTTTTTATTTTTACTAGTGAAAAATACCTCCTACACGCACTGTAGGATGAGAAATGCTTGATCCATTCATAACACTTAAAAAGTAAATCAGTGGAGAAGCATAAGAGATGCAGATGCCTCCACGCAGGGCACACAATGGTTTGATGACAGACGTCTCCACCACCATCATCAAAACACCAAATAAAGGAATGTGTTTTAGGAAAAATGGTGCTTATCCCTCCAGTAGAGTTTCAGCAAATCTATGCCAAGACGCGTTGAAGATGTTCTGGAGTTTATTTAATTTGTCACCCATCTGTATTTCTGCCATCTTGAATCCTGTTAAAGCATTTATAGCTTGTAATAGGAAAGCGTGGAGGAACACACAGTTTCATGTGTGTAAGGAGGCCAATGTTGGCACATGAACACACAAGACAACAAACTGCAGTCTGGACTCACATTCATCCATTTCAGGAAGTGATATAAGCCCAGAGAGTTGAAATGACAATATAAACTGGTGTATCCTTTTCAGCTGAAGTTACAGGGACTAGAATCAGATCTGCTTTTCCAATCTTAAAGGATGACCAGTTTTATATATATATATATATATATATATATATATATATATATATATATATATATATATATATTAGTTTGGGTCACAACTTGGGGTATGGTCACCCCCCCCACCCCAGCTTTTTTACTTGCAACGAACAGTACTTTAAGATGTCAAAGTAAATGCTATGACAATGTTTTGTGTTTCAGAATAAACTCGGGGACACCGCTCTGCACGCTGCTGCCTGGAAGGGTTATTCTGACATTGTGGAAATGTTGCTGAACAACAGTGAGTATCTAGAGACAGCTCTTATTAGGTTTTATGAAAAGTTATTGCCCAGCAGGTCAGCTTCTGTATTTGGATAGATATGGAAACAGAGCAGGGAAAGCTCCAGAAAGATTTTTTATCAAACTCAAATATGAGAACATGTGGTTCCAAAATGAGAAAACAGTGACCAACCAACTGAATGCACATTGTATCTTTCTGTATGCAGTTTCTTGCTTTTTTTTTTTATTTTATTGTGAGTACCGGTTTATTTCTTTCAGATCCGAGGACAGACATCAGGAACAATGAGAATAAGCTGGCTCTGGATATGGCCACCAACGCCCAGTGTGCTTCACTTCTCAAAAGGAAGCAGGGAAGCAGTAAGTAGAGCTGCCACTATGCGTCAGCCTCGCCGCACTCACACATGCACCAGGACTAGGGAACAGAATAATATGCTTTTTACTGAGCTCTCAACTGGGCTTGAGTGTCCGTAGAAGGGGATGTCCAGTAACAAGTTCAGACAATCTACCATCAGATGAGCACCAGAGCCTGCAACAAAGGTCTCTAAACTGTTCAAGGGATGAACAGTAACCAGTTTGAGTACTGCATGTTGTGCTGCTTATTTTTAGAAGCTTTAACCAGGAACCAAACAGGAAGCCACAACAGAAATCGTGACCAACAGGCTGCATAGAAAAACAATATTATTGAAACGTATGCAAATAGCAACTACATTTGTTTAACTTTGTGCCTGAGAAATTATAGTTTCATTCAGTAAAGATTATTACATCACTGTCCTGTGATAGCCAAAAAAATACTATCATTAGCCAGAGCGTATGAAGCTATTACAATGAACACTTATTGATTGCCACAGCTTGTTTTACTGTAAACAGCTGCACATTTATGTGATAAACTGTCTTATCCATCGGCATGAAGTAGAGATATTGTAGTAATTATATCTGATGTTGTTGGCAAAGATGTCCTTGTTGAAAAAGGGGTATGAGGGGTAAACCACGGGGAGGTAATTAAATTCAAGGACCACTTACTATAGACTGTCTTTCTATTATTTCTAGTCCTTTAATTAACTTGCGGCACTATGCCACACAGCTGCTTAGCTGCAATGTGGTTTTTATATCCAGAATGTTAAGCTTCGTTCACATCATGAATGAGACTGTTATACTGGGTATTTATTGCCAACTATGTAAAACTAAACATGCAGAGGAACTTAGATTGCAAAATGTGGAACGCATATTCGCCCACTGACATTGTAAGGTACAGAGGTTTTTCTAGATGAATATAAGCAGTGAGATATTCCTGTCCATTTCTCTTCTTTCAGACATCACCCGCACACACAGCAACGCTGAAGAGTATTTGGACGACGAGGACTCAGACTGAGCCGGCCCTGTTGTCACTGTCTTCTGTTGGTTTAGGGGGGGGTCAGAGAGTTTTATTATAGACCTAAAATGGATTTGCCGCAACTGTAATTCCATTTTAGTTCTATTATTTGTGCAAAAACCTCGGTTCTCGGGCCCTGTGTGTCACGTTTTTGTGAATTTCAAAGCATTGAATTAATGCTTTTAACACTTTGCCAAGTGCATTTCCACATGTAGGGAATTTGTCTTGGAGCATCGGTTGCGCACTGTGGAGGGGCAGAATATATAGTTGTGGAAAATGGACCAACGCTCTAAGAAACACATTCCAAACATATAGATTATGTTCAACCCATTTACAATGGGCATTACAGCGCCAGTGCAGATTAAAATATTCATCTGGGGTGTGCCTGGTTAAGTTTTAATGCTCCACTTTAATTACTGAACAACTAAAACCACCCAAAAGGAATTGGAAACACATTGTCTCTTGCAGCTATATCACAACTAGGCACAATTTATATCTGTTTCTGTACACCATGGAGCCAAGGTAACGTGTATTTGACGTTAATATTTCTCCTTAAAATAGGATGTGCTGAGGGAACCAATGAGACATTATCTGCTCAAATTAAGGGTGTAAATAATGTGCATTCATGGGTTAAATAGGGGGACACTAACTGCCTGTCCTCCCCTTCCTTCATGTCATGAAACTCACCTGTTACTCTGTACTGCATGTAGGTTTGTGTTTTAACATTTCCCCTGCCATTAAAGACCTTCTACCAGTTCAGAGTAACGAAAAAGTCTCCCTGGTGTGAAACAGACATTGAATTATAATTTCATCTTTCAAGCTTTTGATGGTTTGATTTCCATCCTGGATACAATGTTTTGGTTTTATTGCTGCTTTCCAACAAATTCTTTAAAAAAAAGCCTTAAATATGTGTAACATAGCAAGTGTGTCAATGTTTTTCCTCTTCTGAGGTATGAATTTTGATTTTTGTTCTAGATCTCTGCTCTGTGTCCAACCTGCAATAAAAGATTAACTTAATGCCACACTGAGTCAACATTTTGTGAAAGCTGACAATGAAATAGCATAAATATGGCATAGAGGGAAAAATGTAAAAGTTGTACACTTTATGTAAAGTGAAAGATTTAATGCTGTGTTGGGATTTATATTTTCTCCAAATTACAGAAGCCATACTTAATTAATCACCCAAACTTCTCACAGAAAGCCAAATGCCCCTCATTACTATGTGTACAAACAAACCTATCCTGTACATGTAAGGAAATGCGATTGTGGGGCGTCTATTTATCTGAGTAGGAATGTGCATTAAATACTCAACACTGTAAAAGGAAAAAATAAAGTCAAAGGATTCCTTTATTACAAAGTCAGCATGTTGATGACACTCCAAAGAAGACAGAAGGGGCAAAAAATATAGATGTGTAGATGGAAACAGCCTTTCGTGAGAGATTCAGGTACATGCTACATAACTGCCATACCAGAGAAAAGCGAGACAAACTGGTAAAGCCGAGAATGGGGGGTTCTCCCTGACTAATCCACATAAACAAGAACAGCTACTTCAGGTGAAATTAATTCTTCCTCTTTACATCTGTTTGATGCCAGACCCAAAGAAGCAAGCGCTTCTTAAAACTCAAAATATATAATCGCGCCTCTCCGTACTTTGAGTACACATAAAATGGAAGCAACTGGTGTTATTCAAGAATATCAGTGCTGACTGAACCAGTTGTTGCTTTCCGGTGATTTTTTTATGAGCTGGTGTTTTAAAAAAGGACATGGTTTATTCCTCTACAGCCAGAATTCCGTGTACAGAGAGCTTGGATTACACAAGAAGTTTCTCTTCAGTGAGCAGATGAGAGAAATTGACTAGTGGAAGCTACTTGGTTATATATAGTTATATCTTAAGCAAAGGTAAGCCTGAATGTCAGCCTGAATGGCATCCTGCAGCTGTAACTACTCAGTAAGAGGATGTGAGGGAGGTAGCATCTTCAAACCCAAATGCCCTCTGGGACTTTTTTAGTAGCCTAACACTGAGCAGCAGACAGCAGGTAAATGCTATCCGAGCATGACTGTATGTTTCCCATTGGGTTTTTATTGTCGGGACTCAGGAGTATCCATATCAAGATATGTGCAATAATAAATAATTACACTATCCTCAAACAATAATGCTCACTCAGTAGAGCATATAAACGCTGCAGGGTGGGGAAGAAATTCAAAGGATGCAGCTCTTGATTCTTTGATAGGCCTCCAGATAATACAAGTCCAGTATACTGGACAGACACACACACACACACATAAATTAATTGCATACTCTCACAGATCCACACAAACATGGTCAAAGCAAAACAAAACACGTACGTTCCACTTTCAGTGAGAAGCTCGGCTGATTCTGCAATACTGTACGTTTGATGTGGTGGGCTCCAAAATGAATGATCCAACATAAAAACAAAACAAAAACAAAAATTGACTATTGCACATTTAAGCATAAGAAATCGACGTATTGGAAAACAAGCTTAATTTGCTTTGTGGCAGAGATGAGAAGACTGACACTCCTCCCATTCCTGTCTGTTAAATATAAACACTACAGCACCTCTGAAACTCACTAACATGTTACATGGGGTTTAAGAAAATGGCACAAACCCATAAAATGCAAATTGTTAATTTTAAATTTCAATTTTTTAACAGCCTTAAACAAGCAAGATCTAATGTGTTATTTATGAGCTTCAGATGTGCTGTTAGGAAGACCATTGGACACAGCTGGGCTAGCTGTTTCCCCATTTTCAGTCTTTATAATAATAATAAAATAAGTGTATTTCCCTAAAACCCAAACTATTTTGTGTTTATGGTGAAATAAGGGCTTAACTCAAGACACAGCCCAATTAGGTAATCTAATATTAAGACTTTCAGCCAAATATTAATTAATTTCAACAAAATGTTGCTAAACCAACACAGCAAATTGTGCAATGAAAGATACACTTCACTACTAGATGATTCTGAGTTTCCCTTCATCTTGTTTTTACTGAGCAGTAAAGGATGTAGATGCTGCCCCATCAAAAAGGCACATTTAAGCATAAATTTTGGCCGTATAATAATAAGGCCTTTTCAAATACAAGCTATGGTTATCATTGAGATTTTAAAAAGGGAGAATGTATGACAAATCATCAAGACATCGTCAAAACAATCTCTCAGAATCATGATGGTAATGATTGATGAATTTAGTTTTTAAACCAAACCTAAATAAAAATACAAGACATACAAAAGGAAGGCTTGAACTTTTTCTTCCCGTCAGTTACAAATGGTGTGAAAAAGGATCAGCTTACATATCGTCACTGTCCTGTGTCTCCAAAATGTCAACCATTCGTGAGGAAAAAACTGCCTTTTTTAAGATATGTGACAATGCAAAAAGATAATCCAGTGAGTTTTTAGAGGGTTTATTTATTTTAAGAAGTAGGAGAATTTCCTTAATCTCAGTTTATCTCAAAATCACCAAAATTGGAGATACACGTTTTTCACTGGACAGCAACAATATATTGCACCAATGTTTGCTAATTACTCAGAATATATTTTCAATAAGGTAAAAAAGAAAAAGAAAAAAAGACATCGTTAATGCAGTAATCTTGACAGGAAAATATGTTCAAAGAAGAAAAAAAAAAAAAGGTCAAAGGGGAACTTCATAACAAACATTTGAGGATTTTTAAAATAAACAACGTTATTGAAGAAATAACCAGGCACTGAACATGAAAACTTGCACTCTCAGCCATCTAATCCCTGTTCTGTTGACTCAACAATGCCCTCCTTACAACACCTAAACATGAATCCCTTTTTTTCAACCCCTCTTTGAAGAAATAATATCAGATATGACAAGAGCACTGGAGCAAAAAAGTTCACTTTGGCTAATCAATGATATGATATTAATAAACACCTAGAGGATGAGCGAAGGGAGGGAGTATTTGCTGGTATTCAGACCACTGAAATGAAGTAGGGAAGGTCAGACAGTAATACTGACAGATGGATACACACAATCTCGCTACCATGTACATGCATGCACTATAAATACACTATTAAATGATTGCCCTATTGCACATTTAGTAGCACAGCATGTTGGATGAGACTGAAATCCTAACAGACCTGTTTATGGATGCTTAAACCTTTCTATCGATCTTTTCTGCCATAAAGACATCAACTTAATTTATGTTTCTGTTGGCTCAAGTAGCAAGCTCTCCTGCTCTAAAAAGGACTTAAACATTAATTAACTGACCCTGGTCTGAATTCCAGTAGATACAAGTTTATGGAAGAGCAGCTCCGATTGCTTCATAGTTGCGGATGAAGCAACAAGCTGACAAACAGTATCATCTCTTCATGTGTATATGTTTGCGGAACCTACCTGGATTAATTAATCATGAAAGTTAATTCCTGACCGTGGAAACAGTTTGACAATAAAGTCTTAACTGGAGCTTTCAGCAGCATCTCACAGTCTAAGTAAAGAAGGCCGTGAGACAGTTTAAAACTTCCAAAAAGCTAACAAATTAAGACTTTTTTTGTCAAAACAGACTGATCTAAATGTGTCAGAATGAAACCCAGCCATAGTGTTTCTGCTTAGTCTTCTTGGATGTATTTAGTACCGTCACTTAACAGCTTCAAATAAGGGGTTGTGACAAAATTAAGCTGCATTTGTCTATTTCATGACACTTTCTTTTACCTCCATTTCCACTCTGCCTTGAACTCTATCCAGCAAAAAAGGTCAGCGGAAAGTTACACAAAAACAAAGATTAAGATAACTCAAACACAGTCTGAGATTCAGAGCGTGTGTGTGGAAGAACAAAGTCGCATAGCAGACAGCTTCTCTCGACATTACAGCCCACCGCCAGGCTACAAGTAAGGAATAAAATAACAGAGCTCTTTGTTTTAAATAAATAAAATTCTTAGGATGGATAAAAGAAAATAGAATAAAAAGGAAATAACTGGGATAAAACACTTGGACAAACAGCTAATAAAAAAATCCCTCCCAGAAAATAATTTCTTTAACTGATTTTTCTCTTCTTTTCGGTTTTCTTTTTTTTTGTTGCAAAAAATGAAAATATACTTGGTTTTTTTTCCAATGTTTTTTTTTGCAAGAATCCTTAAAAAAAAATTATAGTACCAATGAGTCCTCTTTGAAATATATCTACAGCTGTACAATAGGTCTTGCAAGTGAATTCATGAAGAAGAAAAAAAAAGAAGTAGCGCATCATTTTTACATAAAAAAGCCTCTTTACAGATATGGGTTAAAAAGGGTCATAATAAACAATATAAAAAGAAGATAGAAAGACAGCGTTTGCTAATGGGATTCTTGAAGATTCGTCTTCTCTTCGATGGCCTGTTTCACTATTTCAGCCAGCTTCAAGCGGTCGACTTTATCAGAGAAGGCTCGTCCTGTAATGAAAAAGCTGGTGGTTAAAGAGCCGGTAACTACATGAAACATAATTGAGAAAATGTATAACACTTTTAGCTGGAAAAGAGATCAAAACTGTGATGGTTAACTAATTCACACCATTGATTCTTTTTCACTTAATGCGTTATCTATTGGGCTTTAACCACAGAGACGTTTAGAAAATAGAACAATGATCACCACTGTTTTCTTTTGAAGTTTGGTGGATAACAGAATTCTACTAATTAGGGCTGTACAGTTACTTACATTGATTAATCTGCTGATTATTTTCTCAATTAATCTTTTGGTCTATATTTAAAAAGGTCTTCACAGTTTACAAAGGTATACTAGTTTAGTGTCTCATAAGACAAAGAAAAGCAGACAATCCTCCTCACATTTGAGAGGCTGGAACGATGCTTGAAATGTGACTAAAAAATGTATCAGTTGTCATATCAGCTGCAGATTCATTTTCTGTCAATTGAATAATTGATTAATTGGCCGATCGTTTCAGCTCTTTGATAATCCATCAGTCCATTAAAGAGCACTTACAGGTTGCAAGGTATTTAATTGGTCTTGCCTATTCCGTTGTTGATATGGTAAACTGAGCTGCATTTGTAACTGCAACCGGGAGGCAGGCAGATGAAACAAATAAGCCAGATAAATTGGGCAAGAATAAATAAATTGGAAATCTATGTGGGAAAAGAAAAATTTTCAATAGTTATGTTGATTTATGATGATGTTAATTCACAATGAATGACAGAAAGAAAAACAACAGCTCTTCTAACAGCTTTTTTTTCCTCTAAAAAAAGGTGAAACAGCAGCTTTGCTTTCAATCGTATTAAGACGGCTTTTGCAATATATAGACAGTAGGGGTGGGAATCTCTGGGCACCTCACGATTCGATTAGGATTCAGAGGGCTGTGATTCGATTCTAAAACAATTATCGATGCATCTCGATCTATAATTTCTTTCTACACAGGATCCCGGGATAATTACTAAGCATTTAATTTGCGCATTAAAATCCAAAAGAAACATATCCTAATTAGCTTAAAAGGACTAGTTTGCATCCCTAATTTACTTTATTAACCTCGGCTCCATGGTCCCTCAGTTCTTTAACAACCAGTTATCAGTCCTCTGAAAACTGAAAAATAATAATCAGGTTGTACAGTATGTGTACAGGACAGAGCTGTACACCAGTTTAGTCTAAGCTTGTACCAGATATTCTCAACCCTTGACTAGTAGGTTAGTCAGTCCTGACATATAGCCGATAAATAATATTACTTTGTTTCTAATTTAGCTAACGTTACATAAATAAATAAATATTTTTAGCGCCTTTCAAAGGACCCAATGACCCTTTACACATAGTTACCGTGACAGAACAGCAAAAAGTCATTCAGGAGTGAATGCCTTGGTAAAGAGCTGGGTTTTTAGTAGATTTGTGAAAGTGTCCAGACAGGGAGCATTTCGGACCTCTGTGGGGATGAGTTCCAGAGGGTGGAGGCTGTGACGCTGAAGGCTCTGTCCCTAATGTCCGGAGTCTGGTGTGGGGGACAGAGAGCAGGCCTTGTACAGGGGAGATGTTAGCTGGCGCCAACAACCTTCACTTTTCCAGCCGTT
>NC_060170.1:17276518-17311607 GCF_021292245.1 Micropterus dolomieu | reverse complement strand
TCAGTCCTCTGAAAACTGAAAAATAATAATCAGGTTGTACAGTATGTGTACAGGACAGAGCTGTACACCAGTTTAGTCTAAGCTTGTACCAGATATTCTCAACCCTTGACTAGTAGGTTAGTCAGTCCTGACATATAGCCGATAAATAATATTACTTTGTTTCTAATTTAGCTAACGTTACATAAATAAATAAATATTTTTAGCGCCTTTCAAAGGACCCAATGACCCTTTACACATAGTTACCGTGACAGAACAGCAAAAAGTCATTCAGGAGTGAATGCCTTGGTAAAGAGCTGGGTTTTTAGTAGATTTGTGAAAGTGTCCAGACAGGGAGCATTTCGGACCTCTGTGGGGATGAGTTCCAGAGGGTGGAGGCTGTGACGCTGAAGGCTCTGTCCCTAATGTCCGGAGTCTGGTGTGGGGGACAGAGAGCAGGCCTTGTACAGGGGAGATGTTAGCTGGCGCCAACAACCTTCACTTTTCCAGCCGTTCCAGACTTACATTAACTTTGGTGCGAGTTAAAATAATTACTTGATATTAATGATTGTGTGACATTTTGGGGTGGTTATTCATTCCACAACGGTGGCGAATACAGGGGAACACCGGTCTCTCTGTTGTGTGCGCTCCACAGACGGTCCGGACGCTGCACTCCCGCGGGTTCTGCCTTTTGCGTTCCGTCAACATTGCGTTATCAATTAACATTTAAATAACCGATTTTTAGACATTTGTTAATGGATTCATAATCTTCCACGTCCGCATCGCGATGCATCTAAGAATCAATTATTTTTCCCACCCCTAATAGATGATGATTAAAATGGTACTGACCGTCCCAGCTGAGCCCCTGCAGGCCGTCTCTCAGCAGTTTACAGTCTCTGTTGAACCTCCAGGCTTCATACATCACCTCGTTCAGCTTCTCATCCTCGTTCTCTCCTGCACAAACAAATATTCACTTCAAGAAGCTACTCTCTCTCTGAGACGTAGTTTGCACAAATTCACAGTCATGCCTCACATAAGCTATAATATATTCAGCTCATATAGCAATGTTTATTTATTATACCTGTTAAACCATAGGTGACTATCGCCTAATAAACAGAACATTATTAATAGTTGATCATCTATGTCCTGTGCACACTGACAGTTTCTTTGTTTTGTTTTCATCTCCAACTGGCAAAATTCTTCTTAGTTGAGTGGAGGGAAAACACATTTTTGACTTCATCAAGTCAACATAGATACGCTGTCTGTGATGAACTGCATTCCAGCCAATTAGAACGGTATATAATGTTATGCAATATATACATTAGTATATATACAGTACAGTAGTTATTTCTTCAGTAAAATGCTGGTTGCTGTTTTTAGTCTACTTAGTTTAAACGTCTTTAATATCAGTGTGGGTTTACTGACCAGCTTGTGGTAGTATACACTGTGCAATGACATCTCGTAATTTTTCCAGCGCTACGTTGGAGTCTTCCCCTCCGTTCTCTGGGTCATGAATGAAGAAACTGTCACTGGGCTTGGGGCTGCAACATGGACACAAAAACACATTTCAGACCAAACTTTGAGATTTTATCGAGGACCCCTAAAATATATCATTACAACGACTACGTGGACAGTCCAAGACTCAATTAGGAGAATAGTATATTAAGAGAATGAGGTTTTAGTTTAGATTTAGCACTGAGTTATAGAGCCCGACTGATATAGGATTGTGGAGCCGATATAAATTTTGATATTTAAGGATTTCCGACGTATATCAGCCGATGTTCTTTTTTTCCTCTTCTATTCAGAATCACATAATATAAACACAGATTATCCCTAACATTTGATATGTGTAGTAATGAGACATCACCAAGATAACATGACATAATGCAGATAACAAGTAAACAAGTTTATTTTTAAACACTTGTGGTGGATGTGTGTTGCCAACAGGGGAGTTGCAGAGTGCCCTCAGGTGGCCAAACTATGCAACAACAACACTCATGACATGGTCTCCATTTCTTCTTAATTAATCGACTGTTATTCACACCAATACTAATATATCTGCAGTTATTAACACTAAATACTGATTTATCTCCAATCAGCTCATATCCACCGATAATATTAGCATGCCGATTTATCGGTTGGGCTCCACCGAGTTATACAGTAGGGCAGAGAGAAACATCAGTAAAACATTCTCACCTCATTGTGATAGTGTCCCTTAATGTACTGCACTTTTACCTTACTGTGCAATGTATCTATACTTCAAATACAGAAAGAAATGATTTTGTATTCCTAAACTTTAGGAGAAAAGTTGACACAAAAACATCAACAAAAGCAAACATACCCTAGTAGTTTCCGCTTCCTGAGGATTGGGTTGTTGACAGAGTTTAGGGGCTTCAGGCTGACGTTCAGATCCTGAATTCTCATGTTGGCCAACTGCTCTGCATGGGCCTGCTGGATACCTGCGACTACCGCCTGGAAGATAATAAGTACTATGACTAACTTTCAACAGTGGCGTCTGCTGAAAATTCATTCAGGAACAGCATGATCATTCAACATTAGCGCAACACAAGACCTTTAACTTCCCACTCACCTTGTCCATCATCATCTGGGCGGAGGGAAGCACGTTGTCGAGGGCCTCAGTGCAGTTGAGCCACGGGTGGGCCAATACTCCTTCAATAGTCAGCCTCTCCTCTGGCTTCACCTTCAGCAGCCTGCAGGGAGGGGATGAGGAGGGTAGGGAGAAAAAATGATTAGACAGAAAAAGGATGAATGAAGAAATGATCAAAAGGATGGTTGGAATGAGAGTGGGGAAGTAAGAGAAAAGGAGGAAGGAAATGTGGGGAAAGGCAAGGCAAGTCAGCATAATAGGGACAATAACAAACAACATATGGGAAGCAGGCGTATAGCAGTTTTTTAAATTTGTTTTGGATATTTAAAAGGGCAACAACAAAACAACAACCAAGCCAAATATAAAGAGACGGGAATCCAAGAAAAAGACTTACTTGCGTACAATGTCCTTAGCCATCTCAGAGATCTGGCTCCACTCATCTTCGGGGAAGTCAAAGCTGCCCGTCATGATCTTCTTCCTCATGTCCTTCGGGATGGTGCGACTGTGGTGCTTGGAGTAGAACGGAGGATAGCCACACAGCATCACGTAGATGATCACACCGAGAGACCACAAGTCACAGCTCTGAAGAATGACAGAGAAGGCAAAACGTTTATTTAAAAATACTTTCAGCAGTGATATTTGTAAGAAACCTAGCACAGTACATTTAATTAATTAAGGAACAATCCTCGCATGGCAGGCCTAAAAGCTTAAGTGGAACAGGTTTGGGTCTGACCTTATTATAGGTATAAGGAGTGGGTGAGGTAGGTATAATCCCAGACTTTTCCTTCTGGTGTCGTCTTTGAGCCTCAAGTACCTAACAGAAATAACAGCAGGAGGAAAACATCATGGGCATTTGCTTCCGCTTTCTATATTGCTGCAAACCTGTGTGTGTGTTTACATTTACCACATATTTTTGGATGAATTGTGTGTTCGCTATTCACCTGAGGTGCTACGTAGTAGGGAGTGAATTGAGGGGTCATCAAGTCTCCTTGATCAATTTTGGCAAAGCCAAAGTCACACAACTTCACGGGTGCATCCTGTGGAAAAGACACAATCATTCAGTGAGCAGCATGAACATGGAACGAGAACAGAAACATAATTTAGCAGCTTCCTGTGCAAAAACAAATCTCAGTTTGCTCATGTCTCAGTGGCTTGAGTTTCCATTGACAAAATGTGTTTAAAAGGAACACATTCAGGTTTTAGGGAGATCATAGAAGCTTATGGGTAGACTTCTTGTCTAGCAGCAAATGTAGATTGGATATTTCCAAATCCTTTCCAATATTTTGGCCATTTTCTGCAAAATCTCTGCCAGTAAAGCGCTGGTTCCAGCCTAAAAGTAAATATACTGCATGTTGTGTGCTTAATTAGTGCAAAAGTATCAGCAGAGGCATCAGTAGAGGTACACTTGTAAAATTGCAGTATTTATGCCTCCACCTATTCTCAGCGCAATGCAATGCAACGTCAGCCTCTTACCAGAGAGTTATCCTTGAAGAGCAGGTTCTCTGGCTTCAGGTCACGATGTGCAATATTTAGGGAGTGACAATGTTCCAAGGCTTGACTGATCTAAAAGGGGGAGAGACATCAGACTAAGACACCACTCTCTCTCTCTCTGTGTGTGTGTGTGTGTGTGTGTGTGTGTGTGTGTGTGTGTGTGTGTGTGTGTGTGTTAAAGCAGCCTTTAAACACAATTAATTTGAGCTGGTGTGTGTTGCTTCTTTTGACCATGTGTCTCACTGTCCAACTGCCTCATGAGCTGCTTTATCCAAGCGGGCGGGCTGCTAATGACATGGGGAGGCTGCGAGATACGCTGTTACACACAGAGGAAAAGTGTTTCACACACGCGCAGTTAGACTACAACCGGACAAAGACTGACTGACCGGAATTAAATATCGAGATAAATAACATTCAGAGAACAAGCAGTCTGTGCTGACTCCTTGCATGCTGAAGAGGTGTGTGTTTGTGTATGTGTCTTCACCTGTTTTGTGACCTGGCTGGCCATCTTTTCAGTAAAGTGCCTGTGCTGACTGATTCTGTGGAACAGCTCGCCACCCTCCATCATCTCCATAACAATCAGGAGCCTCGCTCTGTAAAAAAAGGAGGTAAAGATGGTCAGAGGAAACAGCAAAAAGAGAGGAGATGAGGTACAGTTAAAAACAGAAATGGATTTTATACAAACAAAGTCACACACACCCCCCGCTCTTTACCTCGGACTGGACTCGTGTGGGAACTGGACACTATTGGCGTAAACCTCCAGGATTTGCACTATGTTTGGGTGGTTGGCACACATCATATGGAGACGCACCTGCATTGAAGAGAATAAAAAAACACTGTTTACAGTAATTCACTTCAATATCAACCTTTTTTCACAGATGACATTTTGAAAAATAAATAATAAAATGAATGATGGCTGAATTCCATTTAGCTGCTACAGTTTCAAGGTCCCAGTATTGTGTGTCCTCGCTCACTGTCACAGCTTACTGGGGCATTTTGTTAATGTTATTAGTAAAAAGGCCTATTCTACCTAAATGTACTTTTTATCCTGCTTTATTTATCATTCATTCATATATATATATATATATATATATATATATATATATATATATATGACGAATACTGCCATAAAAAAGTCCTGCTCAATGATTTGCGACATTGCCCACAATGGCTTAATAAAACTACAAGACATACTGAACTGATCCCTCAGAAACTATAGGACGAAATCTAATACATTTCTACAGTTTCACTGTATATTGTAATCACCATCACCAAACCCTGACACAATGTCTACACATCCCGTACAGCAAAAGCAGCCTGTAGTGGAACAGCAGTTTCATTCCTCCGTCTGTGTCTGCACAGGATGCGTTCAGGCACATTTAATTTAATGTAGGTCAACCATGTTTTGGCAGTGCTCGGAAGCCAAAACACCATCACCGTACTTACGTATTTAAGATGAAAGAAAACAGACATAAAATACGTAAAACACAAGTCGTTGCGCAACCTCTGCAGACAACTGTATGTACCTACATAACTGCTAGTAACACTTTATTGGTTCCTGTAGAATTGAAAGTCTTGTTTACTATTCTTTTTCCTTCATCATATTAACAGAAAAGGTCAGAGGAGTGTGTGTGTGTGTGTGTGTGTGTGTGTGAGATGATAACTCAGGTGGTTTCATACAGGAGTTGTGACAGAAGAACGCAACAAAAATATGTGACCTTTATTGTGTCCTGTTTGTCCTTATAAACTGTTAAACAGTAGAACAGGTTCTATGTTATTCTATGTCACCTTATATCACATTCTATGTGATATAAGGAGGCTTCTTCCGACTACTCGCAATGATGCAAATTAATATGCAGCGTCAGACTATGCAAGAAGCAATTTGTAAGGCCGATAAAGAAAGTGTTTCCTTTATAAACCAAATATGTAAACTGAACTCATCATTACCGTGCACAAACACACACTCTCATATATCTCAAAAGGTACAACCTCATTTAAAAATATGACAAAAGTGCTAGAAGGAGATGATGTTTAGTGGTAATAATCTGTGTGTATTTGCTCGTCAGTGACAGCTTTCACAGTTCAGCAGCGAGCGCTTGTGTGAAGCAAGTCTGTGTTGCTTGTTTTGACAACATGTCTCACTGCTCAACTGCTGAATAAGCGGCTTGATCAAAACAGAAGGCTGCTAATGACAGGGAGAGACTGCTAGACATACTGTTCACCACAGGATGACAATGTTATGGACAAAGAGACAAACAGACAGAAGAAGCACAGGAGACAGAGTGATGAGAAAAGAAAACCAGGAGTTAATTAAGACTGATAACAGGCAGAACAAAGCATATTGATACAGCCGAAGACAACATTAACAGACATTAATCACAAACACGGCAATGCGTCCTCTGACCTCGTTTCTTGCCTTGGGGCGATCAATGAGGATCTTTAGGGCCAGGCGTTCCTGAGATGACTTCTTCACACAAACTCTAAACAAGAAAACAAGAGTCAACAAACATCTCAATCAACTTGACAACCCCCAACCTGTGTCACAGGTGTGACCATGCAAATAATCAGTGAGGCAGTTTCTGTAGTGGCAGGGAGTTTCTTATTTTCAGTAGCTCTGTTTATCATCGATGTTGGGCTTATCTGAGTCATGAGTACTAAACTCTTGTCTGCAAAATGTAATCAGTGTCTGTGCATAAAACACAAAGTCAAGCATTTTGCCACCACTCATGTTTGTATGATAAAGAAACATTTCCATTATGAACTCGTCAATTTTGTTTTGTAGCCCAAAACCACAAATATCCACACAGTCTCCACAAATATAAAACCGGGTAGGGTGACTGCTGATGATGCCATGAGGTCACTGGCCCAGTGTTTGAACCGTATGAGGGAACCCAAGGGTGGGGGGCCCCCACTGGGGGCACCCTGGCATGGGAGAAGTCCGGTTGCTGGATGTGCGAGGGACGCCTGTGTGTGCTTCCCGGAAGGGAAGGCAGTGTGATGAAGTACCTTCACTACGGTTGAGAATGCACCTGAACTGCCAGACCAACGAGTCTGGCTCTTACCTTCATCAAAAAATTGCAGCTTCTGTGATTCGGATATTGCTGTTGGCCATATTGCTATGTTTTGATTAACTGAGCAGCTCTAGCTCACACTAATTAAGTATTCAAACTAGAGACAGACAGTGTTTTTATCGTGGCATCATTCCATCAAATGAAAATATGTTAGTTTATACATATTTCCACAAAATTCGGCCACATATATTTGTTATTTATTATATTTCTGTGGGTTTTAACTAAATCAGTCGATATTAGCTTATTACGGTAAATATTAGTATCAGTGTACAGGTCAGTAAATAAGGATTAAGACATTGCAGTACAGAAACAGTGTCATGGCCATTATATAATCTGACAGAAAAACAGAGAGCACTGACAAGTAGATTTTTCAACTGTGAACGCTCTGCTTAGTATGCATCTTGATCCGTTCTTACAGTTCTTATAAATTCTTATAGTTGGTGTCTGGCTGCATAACATGACTCGTTTTGTCGTTCATTTCTCCATTTTATTTAATTCAATTTTAGCTTTATTGTCAATTTCTATGTGCGTTAATATGGTTCTATTGGTGTTATACAGCTGCACCCTTCTTAAAGCTTAGAAAAGAAGTGTTGCTAGAATTAGGAACAGTATTTCGTCAACATTACAGTTTGTTATGGGAAAGATGTTCATCTTTGTGATGAGAGTAATACCAAAGACAGCCATCTGAGTCAGTAATATTTTTTTCCATATCATATTCAAGGTTGCAAGAAAATTGGCATTCGGTTTTCTTCAAACTGCATTTAGGATTGCAGCAAAAAACAGTTCAGATATGGACTATGGGGATATACATTTTCTGAAAAGTCCATCAACTCCTTTCTCCTTCTTCTAAGCAGCAATGACTCAAATATTCACTTTAAACAGCAACCTCTGGCCCTTGAACTCAGATTACACTATTAAAGCATTACTGCAAGAAACATTCTGCTTCGGGCAAAGTTCATTTCGCTGGAAAGCAATACCCACCTAATGAATCACAGAGTTAGGGAGAGGGGGGCTGGTACAGTGAAAGACATGAACTTGTTATGAGACAGAAAGAGGTTAGCGGGGGGGGGGGGGGGGGGGGGGGGGGGTGCGTAGGTGAATCAAAAAAAAGATTTGCATTAGGCAAAACTCTCCATGACTCAGAGTGAAAATATGGGATAAGTGAGTGAGTCCAGCATGAATCACAGAGTTTAAGAGTTTGTTTTCATGGACAGCTGACTTCTCAATATTCTTGTCACTTGAGGCCAAAACTACACAAGTTAGGAAATAACAGGTTGCTCTTCGCTGATCCATGATAGCATCCAAGTGCAGAATGGGCAGGAGCAGTCAGTGACACACACTGATAAATTACAGCGTGTGTCTACCTGGAATCAAGAGGGCAGTCAGACTTGCACAGAAGAAACTGCACATAGCATAAACAGACTCAAAGCTGTTTGAGCAGCCACTGTCTCCCCATAATGTTTTGGAGTAAGGGAATAAATCTAAGCTGGGGCGGACGAGGGCTTGGGTCAACATTTTGAGATTGGGAGAATGCTAATGCACAGACAGTTTATAAATGGAGGAAAATAATGCAGTCATTATTGGCCAATATCTGAGTCACATCTCTTGCTCGTTAATAACAGCCATAAGTCCTGCTTGTAAGGCTGATGACAACTTCAATCTGTCCTTTGGATTCACCCCATGACTTAAAAGTAGTTTCTCAATGGGTTAAACGTAAAAAGGCTCGCTGCTTCTTGTTAATATCTCAGAAATGTGTGCTTTCCTGTGACGTTACTGTCGGTGTGTTAGAGTGGAAAAGATTAGAGAGAAAAATGCAGAGGGGGGTGCACAAATTAAGAAAAGTGCTGAGTTTTATCATTGATCCTTCATGCATCCACCAGCATCCACTGCTCGATCTGAGTGCAGAAAAGAGGCTTTCTCAAAATAGGGTTAGTTGCAGTGCACAAAAAGGTTTCACATATATCATGTGGACTAAAACCTTCCAAAGCCAAGGAATTAGATATAATACACTTTTCCAAATGTTTACATGTACGCATTTGCACAAGAAGACTTTCAAAAACAGGCTTAGATACTTCCACTCAGGAGTCTGAGGGTTTTGGGTTTGATTCAAGACCAGGACGCTGCAGTTACATGGTCTGGGACAAATGAGCCACCACAACAAAAACGGTACGGGTGCCAAAATCTCCATATTAAGCCTCTAGTTGTGACGGTGTTACAAACCAGTCTGTTCTCTGCATCTGGCCCTTTCACATTCTCAATGTGTCATGGATAAAGTCAAACTGTGCTGATGAAATGGTGCCACAGTGAAAGTGACACATGTAGGAAGGGGTTTTTGGCAGCAGTCACAAAGTTTGTCCATTCGACAGCCCAGTTAGCAAATAACCTGCTCTGAAATCACACTTGAATCCAGCAGTCAGGGAAGCCAAAAAGCACAGCTGCAACCACATCTCCTGCACTCTGCAGAAGCATTCACAATAGCAGTGCATGACTAAACTGTGTAATAAAATCGATATTCATCCCCCTCTTTAATCCTATCATGGGATTTTAGAATTTTTTGAATACACTGGTCAGATCTAAACAAAACTAGGAAGCAATCTGACTTGACCCCGGCTCTGCTCTCACAGCCAGGCTTAACCAAGCATGTCAGATTTCTCCCAGTATGATTTCTGCAATCCTAAACAATGCCAGTCAAAAATGGTGACTGATATGATCACTCATTTTCGTGGACACCAACAAGACAATATTACAGGTAAAAACAGACGCCATGATGATGTATCCTGGTTATGCAATTCTACATGTCCCGAGTTTTGTCTATGCCATCCTGCCCCAGAAACAGAAATTCAACATCGATCTGATGCAGCACAATCACAGTTAAATCAGTAGGAAAAAAAAATAAAAAATCATATGTAATATTATTATATTTAGAGAATGGAGAAAGACCATGGAGAAAAGTACTTCTTAACGCACTTTCCCTCACTCACCTGACAGGTCCACTGATGCCGGCCCCCAACTTCTGCGTCCAGTTAATGTTGTACTCGTCTAGAATGGATGTCTCCTGTCGGGAAGAGAAACCGCACCAAACAATACATCAGATGTTTGAACAGAAGAAATGTATGTATGTATGGTTTTCAAACCTAGGGTTACATTTCCCTTTACTTTTCACAGTTATGAGTATAGTCTATGTCATGATAAACTATACTGATAAAGAAAAATATTCTGTGCAAGAAAGACCACCCACCCAATCATTGTCAGTACAGAATATCAACTGAAAATGAATTTTAATCTAAACTCATTCAAAAAAGTTTGGGTACTGTGTAAAGAGTGCTGTGCAGTTTTACCCTTTGTCTTAGCACCGGGTTGTGTAATAGCTCTCTTATCCATTATCACCTGTCTAGTTCCATGATAGTGTTAATCCTTAACACCGATTATTCTTGAAGAAAGCCAGCTTGGTGTGCTATAAAACACATACGTCTAGGTAAGGATTATAAAAGAAGGATTGGACGCTATCCAGGAACGAGGGAAGCACTGGTTGTCAACAACCAGTCAACAATATTGAGATGGAGCACTCGTACTGGATTTGAATATTTTTTTGGTTTGTCAATATTTCTAACTTTGTGCTGTATTTAAAGGATTGTTAAGCGATACATCCTCTGCCTGTACTTTAAGCTACAAAAACCCAAACTTAGGATCAGAAATTACTAATAGCCCTTTTCCTCCTACCCTGCCACTGCCAAAAGGTACCATAATGTCTCCTCTCTACCACTGCCCTGGCCAGTTCAATCTGATATGTGTACACAAAGAGACTGATGATAATCTAGACTCATGATATTAATATTATTACCACTCGCCCTCTTTCAAAAAGGAGTTTGTCCTTGCCACTGTCGCCAAGTGCTTGCTTGATATCTTTGAAGGATCTGACTGCGCTAGGCCCATATTTGGCAGCCCTGGATAATAGCCAAAGCTGGTTACCCGTCGGCTGATAATACAAACCAACCACGTGCACCATCAATAGATCAGGAGAAACGTATTTAATACAAGGTACAATGCAACTTTTCATTCCAGCAGAGCAGAAGTTAGCAGTGAAGCACAACAGGTTACTATGATGACTTCTTGGTTTAGAGCGTGCCAGGGTCTTGATACCAGAGAGCCGGGGTTAAGTCCATAATTAGCTAGCTAACCCACTAATCTTTCTTTATGATAAGGGCCCCAGTGGACACACAGTGTAAGTTCCAGGTTCTCAGTGGTGTCCCCCCCCACACCCCCCAATGTCAACCCAGCATTAGGTACATTCTGACCCAACTGTGGAAGCATGGGCCAGGGCCACTTGAGATCACATTTTACTGCTGTCATAGATGCCTGGGCAGTGACACATCGAGCGGAGCAGGCCAGGAACAATTCCCAGAGCCAGGGTGTATGGAAATGTTGCGCTTTAATCACCATAACTATGTTAGATAGAGCCAAGCTCGACACTACTGTTTATCATGGGTACAGCTTTTCATAACACCTTTTAAATGATTCACATTTCCACTATTTGCAAGCTACACAAAAAACTCTTTTATCGTCAAGGAGTGTCATGGGTTACACCAATCTATGACTTGACTCTATGAGCTTTTAGTGCAGTCTTCATTAGACTCATTGGGCCACTAAAATAATATAACAATAATAATAATAATTTGTCATTTAGCTGACGCTTTTTATCCAAAGCCACATACAATTACTATATATGTCAGCGGATGCACGCCTTTGGAGCAACTAGGCGTTAAGCGACTTGCTCGGTGACACATTGGTGGATGTCACAGTGGGAATAGAAACCCAGGTTTCACACACAAAGGCATGTGTCTAATCCAATGGGTCATCGCCACCTGGTATCATGTTGACAGACGTAACATTGAAAATAATATATGTATAAAACAAATGAAGCGAGTAAAGTGGCATCCGGCTGTCACTCAGCAATAATCTACGATCCCGAGACTAACAGAACACTTGAACCACCAATGTTTGTTGTTGCAGCTTCACTTATTTAATTCAGACTTCATTAAATCAAGCAGAATGTGATTATCACAGAAGTGAAAACTAATGCAAGCAATGTCTATTTGCATGAGGATTCACATTTGACTTTGTTAAAATTACCTTGATAAACTTGTCTGCGTTGTTGTCCTCCGACATGGTGCTCTGCTCCGGACAGATGAAGTCTGCCTCGCCAATCTCAAGACAGTTGACAGTGGAAACAGTGTTTTTCTCTGACCTTTACAGAGTTTAGCTCTTGCAACCCTGGGCTGCACCAAGGCTTCTTATATTACTACTGGAGGCAGTACAAGGCCATTAGGGCTAAATGATATTCGGCCACCGATAAGCCAAAGCCGAGTTTCGTTCACTTGGAGACCTAAAGCCCACCAACCGGTACGATGTAACGTTAGATCAGGCCAGCTCGGCTCACAACCTCGGGGTCCGACTCGCTCTTCAAGTCGTCCTGAATTCACTGTAGTGACCATGTAGAGTGCCAAACTCCAAGCAAGGCGACCAGAAAATCCGAAGTCCGGTGTGGACTAGCCCACCACTTTTGGAGGGGCAGTGAGCATGGGACAAGAAGTGTATTTTTAGCCAGCGCAATGCGAAGACACTGGGGACCGGCTGTACAGCTGCTAGCTCGCTCACTAGCAAGTAAGATGGTGCCACTCCATCCCACGGCCAGGGGGGATGATTACACAACAAAAGGCAACCGTGAAGGATAGAGACGCTATCTGTAAATCACAGATACTATCATCGATGAGCGGCCGAGCTGATCTGACACAACGAGCACACCGTGTTCCCGAGAAGCACAGCAGCCTATTATGTCGTCGAGCCGCCGAGCCTGCTAACGCGCTAGCGAGTTACCTCAGGTGGCAAGTTCGTTTTCCTGCTCTGCTCAAGGCCACAGGTGTTAACATTATTCCGTAAGACAGCGTAATAAAAATCTGCGCCCGTTCGTAACAACAACGCCGCTACCTCTGTGATGGAACCGGCTAAAGAAGTGTGTTTTCAGAGGTGACCAAGGAGACACACGCATCTCTGGACTATTTTGCTAATCCCATAGCTTCTCGTCAGTGGGGATACACAGCCCGTCGGCACTACGCAATAGCAGCCTGTTCAGGACGCCTGATTAAAACCATCGACATGTTTACTAACTTTCAACGATATATGGATGGATGTGTGTTGGTTTTCTGTCAGAACATATGCGTTTTGATACGTATTGATCGTGTCTTGGTCAGAACATTTTAAACTGAATGTTTTAAATGACATGATATAATGAGGTTGAAATGGCCAGACTGTGATAGGTCTTTAAAAGGTCCCAGTTTTTTAAAACTAAACTTTATTAAAAACTTGCTTTATGTACAAACAATAAGGCAAACATTTTGAAATGCAGACACAAATTATAATGCGTCTAAAAAACAACAACAACAACAACTGTTAATTAACAAGTTTGAGGTCCCTTGCCATTTATTAAAGTCTTACTGTATTTTTCCTTTCTATGAAGACCAAAACAGAATCAGCTTTATTGGCCAAGTTGTGTATCAGAATCAGAAATACTTTATTGATCCCCGAGGGGAAAGTCTTGTGTCACAATTGCTCACATTGCACATCAAAGTGTAAAGGAATAGAAAAAATTATAGAAAGTTGGTAAATAGAATATAAAGAACTATACCATGTAAAATTAAAATATAAATATGAATAAGAGTGTGGAAAATGTACAGTAATTTATAATAGGCTCTATTACAGAAGTGTAATGATAAATGATAATAATAATACAGTGTTAAGGTCCTCAGATGCTGTACCTGGAATCTGCTGGAGCCACTCTCCCAGTTTGGGAGGTCACAGCCCTCAGTGCTCCGATTACCACCGGCAACACTGTTGCTTTTACTCTCCACATCTTTTCTAGCTCCTCTTTCAGCCCTTGATATTTGATATTTTTCAAGCTTCTCGTGTTCCTTCTTCTTGATGTTGCTGTCACTTGGGATTGCTACATCTTTCACTACTGCCTTCTTCCACTGTTGTCAATCAACACGATGTCTGGTTGGTTTGTCAGTCTGGGTCTTGAAGTCCCACAGGATCTTAGCTCGGTCATTCTCAACTACCTTAGGAGGTGTCTCCATTTTGACATTGGGACTTCCAGCCCATACTCATGGCAGATGTTCCAGATGCCAGCTACCTGGTTATGGCGTTCCATGTACGCTGCTCCTACCTGCATCTTACACCCTGCTGTCATGTGCTGTACTGTCTCAGGGGCAAGTCATGTGTTTTCTGTAAATTGTAAACAAATACAAATTGTGCTAAGGAATAAACATTGAACTGGTAAGCAGTAAAGATGGTAAAGAGTTCTCGAGTTTTAGTAAGGAGTCTTGTTTTCTGAACGAAAGCTATTCAAAGGTTCAGCATCTTATCACTGAGAACAGACCCAAAAACGACATCAAATCATGAAATAATAAGTGTTACGCTGTTTCTATATCACTTAAAATTACATTTAATACAACATATGACAGTTCGCAACAACTACTGCATGTGTGGGTCCTGGGAGAGGGATCCCCTCTCTGCTGTTCCTGAGGTTTCTTCCATTTTTTACCTATTCCCTTAGGGTGTCGTATGCTGCACAGATTGCAAAACCCCTTGAGGCAAATTTGTGATATTTGATATTGGGCTTTATAAGAAGACTAATATGAAGAAATCCATATAAGGGGTAAATGACATTGATCAGTTTGGCTTTCAAACAGGGTGTCAAATATAGGTACAGTTAGTCGAGTATAGTAATGTAAACAACGTTTTAACGGTGGATTTAATGAGAATAATTGTTTTTTATTAATTTTTACATTAAGAGCATTTATTAAAATAGAGGGGAGGTGTGGAACCAAAAGAAGGCACGTGTCTGCAAATATATTCCTCATTAACATTAGGAGTACAGTTGGAACTGCTTTCAAAAACGGGGTAAATTGATTTGTTTGTGCAGTGACAATTACACTTCCAAAAGAAGTTCGAAAAAGAGAGAACATTGCCTCAGTCATTTTAAATGTGCCTGACAGACCAGCTATTCTTCTCCATCCTTTTCGTCAAAATACAGGGTTGTTCCTGTGCACAACACATCCAGTGATCCAGACAGTGTAAAGCATAGACTGTATATAGGGTAAAGTTATAAAATTATTTCTTCCAATACAAAAGTGCCTGCTGATGAAATAGTGTTGACTGTTAGGTATTATGGTATTGATTTTGAGCCACTGTGTCACATTACAAGGAAGCTATCAAAAATAGCACAAATATTTAGATAAAATAGAATAGAATAAAAAGCCTTTATTGTCATTAATAATAATAAAAATGCATTACATTTATATAGTGCTTTATCATAGAAACTCCACCTACACCACCAATGTGTGGCACCCACCTGGGAGATGCACAGGGCTGGCAGGCATTATGCCAAGAACGCTCACCGCACATCAGCTTGAGGCGGAGAGGGAGGGAAACAAAATGTAAAATATACAACAAAATTAGGAGTGCTACTCCTAATCATTGCAAACCATACTAGAAGCAGTTGAGACAAAGGGCAGAAAGAATATTACACTTAGGAAAAATAGTGCAGAGGATATTGCACTGAATGTAATATATAATTTTAAATTTGCTGAGTAAGCTAATGTTGTTAAGGCTCAGCAGAAACTGCCGTTAGAAGATGCACGAAAATCTAGTATGAAAAGGTGTTCTTTTTGTCCTTCAACATACCAGAAATTATTACTACACTGCAGTGTAGTAGGTAATTTCTGGTATTTTGAAGTCACTCTAGGTCACATGGAAACTATTTAAAAAGCCTATTTATTCAGCTATATGTCAATTCAAAGCTGTTGTAGCCGGAGGCATTGTATTGGACTTCTTTACATTTACATTTATTCATTTAGCTGATGCTTTTACCCAAAGCGACTTACAATTGCTATACATGTCAGAGGTGGCACGCCTCTGGAGCAACAAGGGGTTAAGTGTCTTGCTCAGGGACAGAATGGTGGATGGGTCACAGTGGGGGATTGAAACCCAGGTCTCTCACACCAAAGGTCTTATTTTATATAGAAAAATGTCTCTATCATTTTGTCAATCCCTTTTGTCCACAGAATGTGCACATTGTCTTTAAAGAAAAAAAAAAGCAGAAATCAAAAATACATTTTTAAATGATTGAGATTACAAAAGAACATGTTAAGATCAATTATATCAGACACCTGACATGCAAGTTCATGTTTTGGTAATAAATGTATTAAGCAAAAGTGTTTAAATGACATCTAGGCTACAATAAATAGGAATTCCTTAATTTTCTACAAGCTGCACAAACTTGTCTTGTACGAAATTATTAATGTTTAATTTGTTCATGAACATGCTGTTAAAGGCAATTTGCCTGCGCAACCACATCCCAGCATCTCTGTTAATTCATCAGGATTGTCGAACTCAGACCAGATAATTGCAACATGGAAATAATCTTCATCATGCTAATTATGAGCAGTAATGTAATGTATAATGTAGATGCCATCAACATGCACACACAAGAAGTGTGTAAATAGTGTGTTTCTATGTGTGTAGTGTGTTGACAGGCCGGCTCACGTGGATGTCACTGAACAGCCATAGAAGATTCATGGACTTCCTGAAAATAGTGCCATATTATATGTGTAATTTAAAAACAGGAGTATCTAAATGTTTCGTATGGTTCTCCAGATTAAATATGACATATGGCAACACATTTGTGTTTTAGTGGATTGATGGTGATGAAATAACATACAGCAGGAATTTTTGGTTACATGTTGTGAGCCGTTACGCCTTTCATATATCCCTCCGCGGTTTTTTGTCCCCTTTCAGACTGTTTTGGTCTTTTCGCTGTTAGCAACGCAAAGAACCTGAGATAGCTGTAAACCCTATTTTGAGACAATCGAATTTTTTTGTTAGGATTATATAACAAATTGACAAGAGGTGTAACTCCCATGTTTATTTTGGAAGAGTGATTTGCGCGTGTTGTCTTTTTTAAATATTGTTTTTTTTTTCGTTTTAAAAGGAATTGTACAGATTGCTAATTTAGCTAGCAACTGATAGCCACCTAGCTTCTTAGCATTGCATCTTATATGCTTCAAGAGGCACGTTGACATTAGGCTGCTAGCTAGCCAGATCTTAGGATTGCTAACAGTTAACAGTAGCGATCTGTCACACAAACATACACCTTCTCGTCGTCAGTAAGAAATTGTGGTGTGAAGCTGGTCGTTTTAAGACGCCGTCTTTTATGGGATCACAATGTCAATGAAGGCCGGTGGAAATCGCAGCAAGCCCGGCGGTGGCAACACCGCTGGTACCGCCGCCTCCGGTGCCGGAGGAAGCGGCGGGGGAAGACAGAATCTGGGCAGGTCTGTGAAATTCAAAACGTTAACTTTGCGTAATAAAAACACAGCAGCGGGGCTTAATGTGACCAGTGAACAGTACGTGGACACAGTCACTTCCAACAGTGTCGTTTTTGAGAGATGACATTCCCGTTAAGTGGTTGAAAACTACTACGTGTTTGTGAATGTGGGCCTTGCGACGTGTTGGTCACCTAGCGCAACGTTATGCGGTTTAGCTAGCGAGGCCTGTCTGCTGGCTCTAAAAATGTTGCAACTTCGACGTAACGGATCCTCCTCTTGTACGTTAGATAAAACATCAGCTGGTATCTGGCTTATGTATTTAGACATGTTTGGGTGGACAAACATATTTCCCACACATGTGCGTACCGGTGAAGCTGCTTGCCAAGTTTCTGATATCGGTTTACTATCATCTCGGAGTCAATTTAGCTCGCGTTAATTAGCCATTTGACAGCCCATGCTTGCTATTCAGGGCACTTGGCTCACTCAGTGTTACAACGGCTAGGTAACGGGACAGCCTGGCGATAAAGCAGCTGTGTTTGTTTTCGTTTGACTGTCACGTTAGCTTTGTACGTTACCGCAATATTGCTGCAAAGGGTTTGCCAAGAAATTGATATCAAGCGTGTGGGCGCACGAAAGAAAGGGGCGGGTGTATAGACGGGGTGAAGAGGAGGAGAAGGGGGGGAATTACAGACCGATGGGCTTTTCAACCTTGACGTTGCTTCTCGTTTGAAATTATGTCCTTGAAGCATGACATTTCTGTACATGTCGTCCAAAAATAAAGCTAACACACACTGTCAGTGCAGGAGCTGCACGCGTATCGTGAATTTTGATGGTGTTAATGTGGTCAGGCTTCTATTCACCGGTCACTAGGACAGTACGCCCCATTCATTGCGTAGGTTTCATCCATTAATGCCGTGCGAAGATATTGGAAAAATAGGATAGGACCAGTTGGACTAATGCATACAAATGGAGCTTATTTGAGCTCGAAATTACTTGGGTTTCGTTTCAACATTGAGTAACTGACTGTGTTCAACTGAGCTTATTACTCATTTACAACAACGAAAATAATATTGGGAAAGTGACCACTGCCTACATTGAATCAAGTGTGAATGCCTGGCCATGTGCCAGCTACTGAACAAGGTGCGTTTTAGGACATGCTTGGGGGAAAAAATGTAGGCTACCAAGCCTTTGGCTGGCAGCCACTTGAACATTATTCTAACCAGCAAAATATCGTGGAATCTGTGGGGAATTTCAGAATCTACATTGCATTCAAATATTTAATACATCAACATTTGCATAGATTTAATTGGATAATGCATATTGCTGATGATTCTTGGGCTTCCCCTTTAACATCTGCAACAGCGGTTATATACTATTGTAGAGATACACAGCATCACCTCCTCAGAGAGTACTTTCAGTAGTAAGAACTTCAGTGGCAATGATTTTTGATAAGTTTGACAACAATGGCTTTTTTTTTCCTTTCAGGGGAAGACACAGTGGTAAAGGTCCCGCAGCAGTAAGTAACTGGTTAACTCACATAATTCAGTAGAAAATAGCTTTTATGCCACATAGGCATGTACTGTCAGAAGTTTGGTATACCTGAATGTTTTATTTGATCAAAGAGGGCAAACTGCTTAAAACACACACACTGGATTAATGCTTCTTTTTGTTCATTATAGAGTCGATGGAATACAGTGTCATGTTTTTGTAAGGCATGCAATTTGGTTTAAAAGTTGCAAAGAATGGACCTCAGAGCAAGCATAAATCCAGTCTTTGGATATCTGTTTCTTATTATGCATTATGAATGGAACAAATGTCCAATAGGTGTCACATGGCTGCGAGGAGCGTATTTAGCATAGGTTTCCTATGTAGATGGGGAACATCAGAAGTTAACTGTGTTTTTTCTTTAGGTCATTTTCAATGGTGTATATGCAAATATGAGGATGGTCCATGTCTTGACTTCAGTGGTGGTATGTTTACTGTGTATCTGTCTTGTTAAAGATTTGAGATGATGCTTCACATATGTTCAGTATGTTTGTCTGAATTTTGTTTTCTGTCTAATAGCTACAATGACTGGAGAAATGAGCACAGTTGCAGGGAAAAAACTCTGAATCAACCATGTGAATCATGCTTACTGTAAACGAATTTGTAACAGCAGTCTGTCTTTCACCACATGCTGTTTCTTCAAAATGTCTATGCTGCTATAAACAAAGCCTGCGTGATTTGTAGAGACTGCTAGTTGCATTAACAAAGCAGCGATTGATCAATCATTTATCTGTTTCACAGCAGATGGGTTTCTGAACTTGTTTTTTGAATATGTAAATTGACATCGACACTGCATACAGTGAATAATGAGAGGCCTATTCGTTTTTAGGGGGCCAAGTGTGAGCTGAAAGTGAAAAACGGAGCAGTCTATGAAGGAGTATTTAAGACATACGGTCCAGAGGTAAGCGACACACACACTGCAATGTTCTTTATAGGTGCTTGATCTGTTATTTCCTCAGTAGCAGTACTAATGATTAAGGTTAACTGTGCTGGAAAGATAGTGCCCAGCCAGCATTCAATAGCAACTTCACCCCTGAGGTGGCTTAGACAAAGATTGCCCTTTCCATCTTTCCTTTTATGGAAGAGAGGTATGTGGCCCTTCATCTTCCCTTTTAGGTTGAAGTATTTCCCAAACATGTCCTGTGGGGAAAATAAAATGAAAAGCTTTACCTAAGCAATGGTACAAGTTTCTGTCCAATTCAGCTTGGCATCAACTTCAGTTATTGATAGGATGTTGTAACATACATTATCCCCCTGTTTTAACTCCAAACAACAGGGCTTATATTTATGTATCTTGTCTCCCACCTCTTTTATAAGGTTGTGTGACTAATGCGAATAAAGCTGGCAGGGTACTCCAAAAAAAACAGAATTTGGGGTGCTTTCACAGGCAAACACACCACTTTGTTTTGAGACCAAAGCAAAGCATCACATTTGGGTTTTATTGCCACAGTGTGTGCAAGCAGAACCGTCAGATGTGCTGAAATATTCACATAGCTGTATTTTACCACCTGGTTACACGGTCTCTTAGTCAACGATGTATTGTTTGGTTGGTAGGGCTTGTGTTTTCAGTTTTCTGCTATAGTATTAGCTGTAGTACAACTTCTTGTTTTGAGGAAATTCGAGGTCATGTCTGCTCCCACTGCAAATTACAAGCTCCTTCGTCTGGCGTGGATGCCTTTAAATGAGCAGAACACAATCAATTGATGTCAGTCAAATAAATTTTTGTTTAAATATTCTGTCAGCCAAAGAACCTAGAGGGGATTTCCTGTAGTTCAGCTTTAGGCAAGCATGTTGATGTGCCTTGCTGGGCCAAGATGGAAGTTTTTCATTCTAATCAAACACGCCAAGTTATTTAATTGGTTAGGTCCTCTTTTTGCTGGTTGTGCTCATCAGTATTATTCTCATCGTCCCTTGTTTTCGATTAATTGATTCATGGTTATTGTATAAAATGTCAGAAAATAGTGAAACAAGTCTGCCACAATTTTCCAAAGCCCAAGGTGACCCCTTCCAAGCGCTTGTTTTGTCTGGCCAACAGAAATGGAAATATATTAGATTCTTTTTCAGAGATTCCATAATACATTTTCTTAAAAGATTGATTGATTATTAAAACTCTTGCCAATTCATTTTCTGTCTGTCAAGCTAGTGCGGTGAATGATTGTGATGAAACAATGTATGGTCTCGGGCCTCCATATCCCATGGTTCCTGGTCTCTTCTGTAGATAGTTTAGGCATTTGATATATTTCACATCCCCCTTCAATCTAATTTAACATATCTTTCTCCATCAGTGTGACCTGGTGTTGGATGCAGCCCACAGAAAGAGCCCAGAGCCGAGCATAGCCCCCAGGAAAGAGGATATTGTGGAGAGCATCATTTTCAAGGCCTCTGATGTCGTAGTGGTGACCTTCAAAGATGTGGACCTAAATTTTGCCAGAAAAGGTACAGAGGGCTTTTGTGTTGACCAATCTAGTTACATCAGCGGCCTTTATATACCTAGTCTTGTACACACTAAAACGCATGAAGCATACACAATGTAATTAGGTTAGTTTGTCACTTTGTATTCATTGCACACTCGCACAAAAATAAACACATGCCACAGTGAATTCCCATCGGTGCAAACACACAACATATTGATCTTTTTCAGTCTGTATATACTACCTTGATGTCACAGAGGCTTTGGCATGACTTAAATCTTGGGTGTCGGCTTTGAGTGGCCAGTCATTGAAGACTAATGTGATGTATCGATTGGGCCGAAGGTTGCCCCAGCGCAGCAAGGACACTCAATAAAGGCTGAATGAGTCTTCTTCATCTAATTCACCGTGACCCCTACAATTCTGCTTTGAACAATATTGGACTTTGTGGAAGGGGGTTATTATATTCTGAAAAGTTTAAGGCTTTCGCTACATGATTCAAGGAGATGCTACTGCACAGCTGGTGGTGTTATCTTGTTAAATTGAACAATTGTGGACTGACTGGAAATTTTATTGTTTTGTAGAAAAGTAGTTACATCTTAAGCACCATTGCTAATAATAGTGATTTTATGTTATTAAGTCAACAAGATACTTAGAAAGGTAAGTTTGTTTTTCACCAACTTAATAGCTGAATAAGGGGGACGTGAGGAGTCTCCTAGGCTTGACTTAAAACTATGGAGAAAAAAAAACAAAACAAAACAAAACAGGAAATAGAATTTCTCTTTAAAACTTGCACATAGATGATCCACATCCTAAAATTGTTGGACAGGAAGTCAACTGCTGGTGTTATCGCCAGTCATTCTGTCTGTCTGTCCATTTTCTGACTCTCTGTCATCTGTCTGTCTCTCCTCTCCAATGGTCTAGTTTCCTCTGACACAGGTAATATATGGTTGTTTTCTCCTCCCGCACATCTCTGTATGCACCCAAACAAATTTGTGAATCTCTGAGGCTTGGGCCTGATCTGTTGCCGTCTATTGCTGCATTTAAAATCCAAATTGGTGAATGAATTTGGGGGATCACTGCTTTCATGTAACATAAAAATACAAATCAAATATCTGATGCAGGTCAGTCTTGGTCCACCTGATCCTTAGTTGTCTTTAGACTGGATGTTGCTTTCGGTGGAGTAGTTGCCACTTGCCCTATTATATGCTGTTTAATTAAGCTTTTACTTAGGATTTCAGTAGAGGCTCAAAATTGAATCCTGCCATGGCACATAGATACTTATGGCCTTATACATACTTATGAGGAATCTGAGGATGTGTGAGATATGCGAGTGTAAAAAGTTTAATGTAGTAAGCTAACACTTGTTTTATACTAACATTAATACTTTTTGTATATTTACAACTTAGTTATATAGTTTTCCCAGATGTTATTATGGTTCAGCATAATAGCCTGTATGTAGCCAGCTTGTAAAGACACCCTTGCAGCTATGACTTATTCTTAGAATTGGAAGGATATGGTATCTTTCAGAGCATTGTTTTATTTTTCTAACATGAGTTTCTGCTGCGGCGCTGGATTTCAAACCTTACTGGACCAGAGCTCAGTTCAAATCAGAACTAGATGGAAAAGGGGGCGTTATGACTATGATTCCATTGAAAGCAACAGATTGAAATCTCATGTCGAACACATGCACCTTAACCTGCGTTCTGAGCCTTGTGATAAAATGTCAGTATCTTAAAGTGCTTTGAGAACATGTAATTTACTGCAATCTAAATGCATGTTTGCTTACTCCTCATTATGCCCACATTGTACAATTCCCTCAATGGACAGTGTGCATAGAGCATCCCAGCCACATCTACTAATATAATTCAGGCCTGTTAGCCCAAATGTCTGTGTGGTGCCAATCAAATTTCTTTCTGAACTTGCTCTGTGCCAGCAATGCTTAATGCACTTTTTATTGTGGGATGAGTTGGGATTAGGGCTGGGCGGTATATCGGTATAATGAGGTATACCAATACAATTTCAAAAGAGATATGAAGTTAGACAATACCGTTTATACCGATTATAGTCTGATGTTGAGTTAATTAATGTTTCCTTCAAGTTCTGCCAGCGTTTGCTCGTTTCTCTCTCCCTCACCGCACAGGCCCGCCCCTCCCTCTGCATCTGCATGCAGCCGTCTACTCACAAACTCTCAACAACATGGAGGGAGACACAGTGCTGAAGGCTTGAAAATGGAAAAAACAACAGTTCAGTCATTGTTTCCCACACATTCACTTTACTTCAGCGGGCCGCCCAAGTTAGGTGACACATTTATCAGAGAAACACAGAGTGATTATGTTACAAGTAGCGACACAGTGGATATTTTACAAGAGCGGACCAGATAAAGTGACAGTGAACACACCAGTGCAGATGTCATTCGCTAGCTACCATGTCGGTTTTTATACCATATCGCCTTTTTGGTCCATATCGCCCAGCCCTAGTTGGGATGACTGAGTTATGTAACTCCAGGTGGCTCGTATCCTTCATGCACATAGTCCATTGGTGCCAGGTCTGAGAATGTGTGAGCAGACTTTCGCTGAGATTAGATTAGATTTCCTTTCAAATGTAATTGTGAGTTTGAGCGTGCCCGGCCCTGGATTGTAGTTGAGCCAACCAAAGTATTCTGTAAATTTACTTAAATACAGTAAAACGTCCTGAAAGTGTGGATCATCATCAGCCCCAAGTAGTCTTCTATACACGTAAATCACGTTTTTCAAGAGGTCGCCATGGTGATGGGTAATAAAAAAATACTGTAGCACCTTACATCTTGATTTAATTAGTACATTTTATTGCAGGCTAAGATAGTGATTGGGGACTAGCCTTTTTGCCTTTCTTTAGAAGGTTGTTGTCATATTCTTGCTCACAGTGCCAGAACCCTTTATCCTTCAGCTATACCAAGGCCAGCTCAAGCAATATCTCAATTTTTTTGAAAGGATTTTTTCCCAATCCAGTTGAACCCATGTTTGGTTGTGAGTGGGTGTGCCTGGTGAACCACCCTTACCTCCATGTAGACGTTTGCTGTGAGAGAGTGTGGCAGAAGCTCTTGAGGCATGAGCACAGTGTAGCCATGTGATTTTATACCTTGTGTGTGTCTGCTGTACATGCGTATGTATTATTTGTGTGTGCCGCAGACAACTTCACAGATGCAGCAGTGAGCAGTAGGATCAATGGCGAGCATAAAGAGAAAGATCTAGAGCCCTGGGATGGAGGAGAGACCCACAACTCTGACAGCCTTGAGTCTCTGGATACAGATGTGGTAAGAAAATAACACATTGATGCTGCACTGAGTACATGTAGTGGAATCCATACAGGCCTTCATATGATGACTTGTAAATAGGGCTGTCGCGGTGAAGTAATTTGTTGGCGCTGAACAGCGCGGTATGCAGTATTATCGCATTTTTCATCAATGAAGTAATTTGGTGCCATATAGCAGAGTAAGTGTGTCAGTGGATCTCACCTCACTGCACAGCGAGCCGCTAACAGCAGCTTTATGGTTGATGCAAGGTAGCTGCTGGGAATTGGTCGACAACATTGCCAAGCAAACTCATTTTTGTAGTTTGACCGTGTCTTTTTCATACGTGGCTATATCGTTACCTTCAGGGCATGGCACGCACGCACGCACGCACGCACGCACGCACGCATGTCCACAACTAACCACTGTTTGTAACGGTATAACTAAATTTCCACAGAAAGCAACATGAGAAATAGCTGCTGGCATTATACTCGTTAGTTTGTGAGCTTCAAATGAGGCTTATCGTTCAGTGTCTCTCGACTGTCCTTCAGGATTACAACATTAGTACAACATTTCCGAGCCTGCTAGCCACATTAGCGGCGCAATGTGCTAATACCAAGTTAGCTAACCTTTAAAATAAACAGTAAAATACAAAACACGGCAACATTTACAACTTCCAAGTTTGAAGTTGGGTCACGTCCAGCCCATGGCGGTCTGTCCTTGAATCGTTAAAAAGCTTATTTCAGTGGAGGAACTTTTGAAGCACTACTTTATTAATTTAACACGCGCTGAAGTGTAAAGTATGAACATTGCAGTTGTTGCGGTGCTTGCCATCCTCCGCGGTAGGCTTGACCAATAGTATTTCAATATTGCTGTTATCGCGACAGCCCTACTTGTAAATTTGACAGTGAAAGAAGTAAACATTGGTTGTGCCATCTGATCCACATCGTTGATAATTTGTTTACAGGCCTTTTGTGAAATTCTCTCTCTCTCTTCATCTCAGTCAAACGGGTGGGACCCCAATGACATGTTCAAATACAATGAGGAGAAGTATGGAGTCTTGTCTACATATGACAGCAGCTTGTCCACATATACGTAAGCTTCTCTACGCTCATGTGTGTCTCTCTATGCGTTGTTTTGTTCAATATATTTATTCTGTTAGAATATGTTGAGTTTCTTGCACACAAGTAATCTACAATTTATTTGAAATAATGGATGTGGTCATTAAGGGGACCTATTATACTGCATTTCTAGCCCTATATTGTACTTCTGTAACTCCTGTATGGTGGCTTTGCATGATTCAAAGTTCAAAAAAGTATTTTCTGTCTTATACTGGCTCTTCATGCAGGCCCTCATTTCAGCATCTGTGTGAAACAAGCTGTTTATGCTTCTGTTTCTTTGAGACCTCCCCACTCCAGAGCCCACTGTCTTCTGATTGGCCACTGTCTAATGTGTTTACCAGGTTGCTGCAGGTATAGGTCTGCATGTTCTTTTGTGGGCGTGACCAGCATTCTCTGCCTGGAGCAAATTACCATATTTGGAAATCCTGCTCGGAATGACATCATACCGAGCCATTAGTAGAAAAAACAGTTCAAAACAGAGCATTCGGAAGAGGGGGATATCTGAGGTTTTGGCTCACAGGGATTTCTTTGTAATACTTTTACCTCATCATTTGAAACTTTGGTCATGTTTAATATGAACATCTGACATTGTAACATTATAGAAATGCTAGAAAATATCAAAAAGCAAAATAGGTCCCCTTTAACCTGTATCCCTAGTCACTCCATCACCCTGCTGCCCTTGTCTGACCCAAGCTTGTTTCCCAGGGTCCCCCTGGAGCGGGACAACTCAGAAGAGTTCCTCAAGAGGGAAGCGCGTGCTGCCCTGCTGGCAGAGGAGATTGAGGCCAGTGCCACATACAAGGCCCGTGTCGCCTTGGAGAATGATGAACGCTCTGAGGAGGAGAAATATACTGCTGTGGTGCGAGGGGAAAGGGAGACTCACACACTTAGCAGGTAAGACCAGGACACACGTACAGGCTTAGGGCCAATACATACTACTTCTGCCTGTGAGTGTGTGTTAGTGCAGGCTTTGCAATTGTGTAATCTTTGATGTGCTCCTTTTCCTTTGGGTTCTCTTTTCCCCACACTCTAGCTAGGCCAGCTCCTTTTCTTTACAGTATGCACCTTTAATTTTGATTCTTACAAGTATAAACTCAATCCCACAATGGGAGTGTAAATGTTGCGCACATCAAGAGCCGCTTAACAACGATGAGAACAAATTAAATTTGCTCGGCAAATGCTGATAGTGAACATAGTGTTTCTCCACATACAGACTTTACTTGGCGGCCCTTGATGTGCATTTATACTCCCGTTGTGGGATTGAGTTTATACTTGTAAGAATCAAAATTATATGTGCATACTGTAAAGTAATGGAGCTGGCCTAGCAATTAATCGAGTCAGCAGCTTTATTGTTAATGTTTTAAAATTTCATCACCTGTAGGTCTGTTGGAATGTACCCCATTTATGTTTTATTGGTATAAAAGATTAAATAAAGCATTCCTTTCACCTTTTTTCCCATAAAATATCTACACCATAAAACTGACTATAAATATCATGCGAGATGATTTATCATCAGAGAGTGCTGATGTCTCCCTCAGGTACTATGTTTATTAAGGACGAACTGGAAAGAGTACTCTGCATACTTTATTTCCAGTGCGTGATATTTTACTGGGATATTTTGAGGCAAGAAAGGGATCTATGTACTAGCATGTTATATCTCATATTTATACCAGAATGTCATGCACCACATGTCAGAATTATTGTTGAAGGACTTTGAGGTCCCACCATTGAAGTGCAAGCATGAGAGCACAAGTATGTATACAATATGTACAAAATGCTTGCTGACGGCGTGGGTCTGCAGTAGAAACGCACAGGCTTGAGAAGCATATTGAAGCCTCGAAGGGGGACAATACAGTCGCAGCGAATTCACTAAATGGACAGCAGCTGTTCCCAGAACAAATACTACTTTGGTAATTAAAGAAAACATGCTCATTTTGGCAGAGAGTTACTTTTTTGAACATTATATTTATTGAATTTTAACAAAACAAGCAAGTGATACATTTGACAAGCATACAATTTGATAAGCTTAATATTTCACAGCTTAATCCCCAAAGTAAAAAGTAAAAACATCACATAACAGAGTAACAAAGACAATGATAAAAAAAAAATAAAACAACTCGGCAGTCAGCTTTACTTTCTTAATTTCCTTCATAATGTCTTAGAAACTCAGTTAATGTTGACCATATTTCTTCAAAATTTCTTCCCTTTCCTCTAACAATATAAGTGAGTCGTTCCAATACAATACATGATGCCATCTCCTTCACCCACATATGATTTGAGGGTACATCCATTTTCTTCCAGTACAGAGATATTAACCGCCTGGCTTGCAGGAGTCCAAAGTCAATCAGTTTTATTTGTCTGGAGCTAAAAACACAGTTCTCTGGGTATATACCCAACACACATATTTTTGCCTCAGCAGGTATGTTTACTCCAACAATCTTTGACAAAGTCTGCATGACTGACTTCCAATATTGATGTAATTTTGGACAGTCCCATACACAGTGAAAAAGAGTACCCTTTCCATCAAAACATCAGCAGAGAGTTACTTAGTTGAATGTAATAGTGTAAAGTGAATTCCTCCTCTTGGTTATCTTGACTCTTGTCTATGACTGTACTGTGTGTGCGTGTGTGCGTGCAGAGAGAACAAGTACATTCCTCCAGGTCAGAGGAACAGGGAGGCGATGTCATGGGGACCGGGACGTCAGAATTCCCCTCGTCTTGCTCAGAGCTCAGCTGGACCCCCCACTCCTCGACCAGGACCTCACGACTACAGTCCCAGCTCAGGGGCCGATCAGAGGGTGGTTAATGGAGGTACGCTTAATACATCACCAACACGCATATGGTGTTACTTGCAACATCCTGTATAGAAAGTTCTTCTGGAATACAGTGCTGTACAGTGGTGCATTGGATGGTGAGTGAGTTGGTCAGTATAGCGATCCAACTGTGACTGCCTGACCCCGCCCCCCTTAATCTATTTAACTGATGTAAAACTGGTGGTGACTTTGGTTTAGAGTCTGGGACGTTCATAGTAGCTGTTGTTGCTCATTGAATGCATTTATTGTACTTTACTTGCATCAGTTAAATCGTTTTATTCCTGCCTTGACATTCTTTCTCATGTTTATTAATCTCCCCCTTCTTTCTGTTCCTGCTATGACTTTGTTTTCCCCCCTTTTAACTGGTTGTCATCTGCTGGTTGTCATCCTTGATCATTTGTCCTTCCCTCTTTTAGGTTCATCCCACTGGCCCTCACCCTGTCCATCTCCTACCTCCCGCCCCCCCTCCCGTTACCAGTCTGGCCCCTCCTCCCTGCCTCCTCGGGCGACCACGCCCACCAGGCCACCCTCCAGACCCCCCTCTCGACCTTCCAGACCTCCCTCTCATTCATCCCACCCCTCCTATCCCTCCTCCTCCTCAACCTCCTTTTCCCACCATGGGCCCACATCGCCAGCCTCCACTCTGCCCAAACGCATGTCTTCAGAAGGTACCCACATCAGTGTGGAGTAGACCTGGGCAAAGGCATGAGTTGAAGGTGGAAGGATTGCGCTAAATATGGAAATTATATTCCGAATCATAGAAAATTATGTTAAATGTTTAAGTTAAATAAGGAAGCTACTTTCAAATGTGAATTTGTCCAGGTCTAGTGTGAAACAACACTAATAGGTGAAGTTGCTTCTTCAGACTGATTCAGGTCATATTTGCAATTTCCATACAAATGGAAATTGTAAGGATTTGGTAAGCCTCGAAGCTGATCCTTCTGTCAGTGCGTCAGGCAGTTTCACCTTGGCATGTGGGTGCACCACACTGTGTGCTGTGCTCTCTGTTTAGCAAGAGTTCAGCCACCGAAAACACCAAGGCAGCAGTTTCTCAAAATGTTTTCTTTCGTTTTTTTTAAAGAGACTTTTTGGCCTTCATTTAGATAGGATAGAGAAACAGGAAAAGAGGGAGAGAGAGAGAGGTGATGACATGCAGCAAAGGGCTGCGCACTGGATTTGAACCCGGAGCCGCTGTGATAAGGACTGAGCCTTGTACATGGGCGCCTGGTCTACCAAGTGAGCTAACCAGCGCCCCTCAAAATGTTTTATGATACAGCAGTCAAGTCTATAATTGACCTCTTCTGCTTTAATGTGTTTAAGTCTGTTGCTAGACTCACCACCATCTTCCACGGTGATGCTCTTTGTCATTGTCTCAAAATGGGGTTACAATGTGCACCCTCAAACGCTTCAAATTGTAAGCGAGGCCTTTAACCTCTTAGTCCTTGTTTCGTGTTAAATCTAAAGTGCTGCTGTCTAAATAAATACGTGTTTATACTTTTTCAGTGAAATGAAAAAATACTTAACTTAATACTTAGTGTTTTTCCAAAGATCAGTTTTGCACTGGGCTGTCACTTGTAAGACGGACACTCTTTGTGTAACTGCACAAGCTCTGCTAAACAGTGAATTCTTTAAATACGGGTTTCCACCTCACCTTCTTTCCCATGTTTTCCCCATTTCTCATCTCTCACTTCACTTGGTTGTGGTTTGAGTGTGGTGTGTTGTGTGATCGTTTCACACCTGCAGTTTTCTCCACTAACACGCATGTCACTAAATAACATTACTGTATGTTGTGATATTTAAACCATAGATGTAAGGTTTGTTTTTTTTTAAAAAAAGCTTTTGAGAGACACGTGTGAGTTTCAAAGAGAAACCCGTTCAGTGTGTTACCTCACCTCCACCTTCTGTTTATGGAGTTCTGTCTGTCTTTATCGGTCTTTCTTCATCTACAGGTCCACCCAGGATGTCTCCAAAATCACAGCGGACGCCTCGTGCTCACAGAGTGCCACCCTGCCGGACCACTGGAGTCCCTCCAGGAGTGGACTTAATTTCCCATAATGCACCTGGAGAGGTCCCAGTGACTCCACCAACCAGGAGCAGCTCCTCTGGAGGGACATGGTCCTCAGTGGTTAGCGGAGGTAGCGCAGTTATTTCCTTCCTTCCTTTTATTTCTTTACTTTGTGTTTATTTTGATACATTTCCAACCATTTAAATATTTCAACTTCATTAAGATATAACACAATGGAACATATGTGCAGAGGAGATTTCATGAAGTTATGTTGTAGCACCACTGCGTGGCATGTTTGTAAGGGCCTTGCGTTATTGTGAAAGGACACTACAAAAGCATTTTCCGCCTTGTAGTATTATTAAAGAAGCATTTGCTTTGAGTACTTATCCTCTAATGTTGGCCAGTAAATCAAGATGACACTAAGATCTCTTCTTCCTCTCCTCAGCTCACAGACCTCGTTCCCCCAGACAGAATAGTATGGGTGGAGCCTCCCCTGGCCCCTCCTCCCTCCCGTCACCACAGACAGGAACAGCTCCTGTGGAAACTGCTTCTACACCAACATCAGCTTCCTCTCCGACTGCTGCTAGCCCCGCCCCCAACATGGTCGCCTCTCCATCAGGTGAAGGTAAGCTTAAATTTAACCTACAGACTCTCACTGAGATGGATTAAGGGACCAAGGAATGCTAAGTGTGATATGAAATACCTGATTTCTGTGTGCTTTTAAAGTAGTTTCTGTCACTGTATAAGCTGCTTTTATGCTGGAAGTAAAGAGACTTGTTTTTCTGTCCTGTGTAGCAAAAGAGTGTCGTGTCCAAGAGACGAGACAAACATCCCCCACGGCAAACAAGGAGAACATCAAACCCATGGACAGCTCACCTAGTATCACCAGACCAGTCTGTAAAGGTACAGTATATATACACTTCGGACTGCTTTATCACAAATTTTTTTAAAGAAGAGACTATTTGCTGAGACACCCGTTTTAATTTATGTACCTGTCATTGTAATATAATTTAGGTTGTTGTGCTGGCTTAAATATTGGCTCAGTATTTCCAGATCCATTGGTAATGACTCATTACTCTACTCTCTACTCACCTTACAGGACCCCCTTCTATGGCACCAGACCACAGAAAACAAATAGATAATTTAAAGAAATTTAGTGTAGATTTTAGGGTAAGTATTTCATTCATTTGTACGGTATAGAAATGCTGAAAATGTGACATAACTAACCTCCTGTTTATGAGGCTGTACTAGAGCTCTAACTTTATTTTTTCATCCTCCCACTTCCAGTTGCAGTCTAGTTCAAACTCAGAGCCTGCCTTTGACCAGATGATGACCAAGCCTCCCAGAGATCCAGCAGACAAGCCTAAAGACCTTCCCTTGGACAAAGCCTCCACCGTGGGGCGGGAGGGCAACGAAGAGGGCGTTGTAGGTATTGCTGCTGGCACCCCTGGCGGTGCTCCTGCTCCATCCACCACCACTGCAAACACCAGTAAGCCTGGCAGCCCCGCTGCGCTGTCCCCGTCTCCTTCCGCTCCGGACCAGAAGAGGGCGGGGCTGGATGTGACATCACAGGGAGTTCAGACGACGTCCACATTTAGTGGTCCCAAGCATGAAGAAAAGGAGGAGAAAAAGGAGGCAGTGCAAGAGTGAGTGGAAGGGATGGTATGGTTGAGAGGGGAGACTGTACATAATTTTAAATAACAAGCCTGGAGATATTCTGTAGTTTTCTTATCAACAAATCCTACCAAATGACCAAAACCAACATGATAATAAGAGTGATCCTTTTAAATTTTAACTTCACTTTTTTTCTCCTCCTGTAGTCAAGTGAGAAAATCAACCCTGAACCCAAATGCCAATGAGTTCAAACCCAGGTTCAATACGCAGGTCAGTAGGCCCTGCTGCTGCCAGACTACACAGTTTAAATGCCACAAACTGAAAGTGAACTCATTTATTTGGTCCCTTGCTGTTTCGATCTCTCTTTATATGCTCCATCAGCCCAAACCAGCCAACACCCCGACGCCTCCCCGGCCTCAGGGCCAACCCAGCCCCTCCATCGTAGTCCAGCAGCCCCCGACTGTGTATGGCCAGACAGTCTGCTTCCCCCAGATGTATCCCCTTACACCAGTCAGCCCTGGAGTGCAGGTGAGACACACTCCTGTATGCCGAAATGTGCGCTATGAAGACAGATTATTTGTTTCTATTAGAGCCCGACCGATAAATTGGCCCATATGAGCTAATTGCAGATAAATTGGTATCAGTGTTTATAACAGCCAATAAATGACACTTAAAAAAAAAGAGAAGTCATGAGTGTTGTAGTTGCATAGTTTGTCCACCAGAGGGCACTCTTTTGTTCAAACTACTATTTATAACAACAAGAAGAGTTTGTGTTCTCTTGGTGAGGTCTCATAAGTACACGTAACAAATGTTAGGGGATAATCTTTGTTTTGTGTTTCTGAAAAGAAGAAGAGAAAAAGAATATTGGCTGATATTTTGGAAATATCAAAATTGTTATCATCAGTCTTAAAAATCCCGTATCGGTCGGGCTCTAGTTTCTGTTCAGTGCAGATCAATCCAAGCATCATGTTGAATCAGTATGAAATGCAAAGTTCATTTAGACAAATCCCTAACAACCATTTTGCCCTCATTTGTTATTTTTCTTTCCTTTTCTGTCTTGGATTCATCTCTAATCTTTCTTTTTATTTTTAAAAGGCTACATCTCACATTTCTTTTGTAGTTTCCTTGGACACCTTGATATACAGAACATGTGCATCCTTTTGTCATCACTTTTCCTTTCTCTCTCATGTTCCAGACACTTTTTTTTTTTTGCTTGTTTTTTTATTTTTTTGCAGAATTATTTGAAAAATGTTTAGGTAAATATCTGGGATAAAAAAGCTTAGAAATGTTTAAAGAAAGCAGGTATGAAATATTTATACAATATGATGTCAAAATATTTACTCTCAAAGCACTTCTTAACTGTGCTTTGAGAGCATATATTTGATGAATGAAATTTGTAGTTGTAAATCTATATTTTTGTCCTGTGTTGCTTTAAGAAAAACTTGGTGATCCAACATCAGACACGTGTAAACGATAACATACCTTGGTGAACAACTAAAGAGTGGTTCTCTTTTCCTTTTCTCCCCCTCCTCCTCCTCTCTCTCGCTCCATTAGAAAAGCATAATATGGAAGGTTTGTGAATTTTTTAAATCCTTTTGTTTTTTAAGCCCAATCAGTACTGAAATGTCTTGCTTGCTTGTTGAATTAATGCCATCAGATGTTGGTTTGCCAACTTCTTATTGCAATTCGTTTTGAACTGTCATCACAGATGGACTTGTAACGTCACCTTATTTCTATTGGCTTCATCTGTTTACCCATACAAATGGCTTTTTGCTGCATTACTGTTTGTAATAGAATTGCATGGTTTATAATGTTACGGACTTAAGGAATGGAAGATGACAAGCAGTATTTGGGTTATAGACACAGTTGTAAAAACACCCTTTTCTGCCCAATAATAGACAGTCATAGAAAATGCATGTGGTCCCAGGTAAGAAATAATTCCCACAATCTCACATGCACATACTATATGTGTTTTTTTTAAGTATGTTTTTTGTATTTGTTGGGTAAGGGATTAGCTACTAAAGCAACAGTTAAAAGCTGAATAATTGATGTCCAGCCCAACACAAGTAAGCAAAAGTTCACCTGTTTTTAGTTGCAGGCTGGTTTTCCATTCTTGTTGAAATGATGTGCCCACAGACGATTGAATATAAACTTGTTTTCTTCATTTGCCATCCTCATTCCCCTCTTCACTACAGTCTCCAGCTATGTATCAGGTTCAGATGCCTCATATGACGGTCAGCCAGTCTAAACCCTACAGACCAGGTAAAGGTGAGAATAACAACTGCCTTGTCATATCTCTCTCTCTCGCTCTCTCTCTCTGTGTGTCGCGCTCTCTGAAGCGGACTAAATAAATGTGGTTGGGAAAGTAACTGCATTGGCTCTGAATGTTGTAAGACTTTTGTTTCTGGATATTGTGTTTGGAGTCGTAGTATTTTCGAGGTACTTTATGTATTCACGACCAAAGAACACTGATAACTGCCAGGAAATGTGATGGATTGATCGGCTGATCAATTGGTTAACTTTATTATCCCAGAAAGAACTTGATCTGCAGCATGGGCACAAAATTTCAGTCGTGTGTGTGTGTGTGTGTGTGTGTGTGTGTGTGTGTGTGTGTGTGTGTGTGTGTGTGTGTGTGTGTGTGTGTGTGTGTGTGTGTGTGTGTGTTCTGAAGGATCAATATCAGTGATCAGACATTATTTGTGAAAACACATTGAAACCAACAGAAACAAAGAAATATAGCACTTTATAATAACTACACACTGTAAAGCATTAGTGAAGTATTAG
>NC_060170.1:17261832-17276418 GCF_021292245.1 Micropterus dolomieu | reverse complement strand
ACTTAGGAAGCAACACTGATTGACAATCAATTTCACATGCTGTTGTGCAAATGGAATCGACAACAGGTGGAAATTATAGGCAATTAGCAAGACACCCCCAATAAAGGAGTGGTTCTGCAGGTGGTGACCACAGACCACTTCTCAGTTCCTATGCTTCCTGGCTGATGTTTCAGTCACTTTTGAATGCTGGCGGTGCTTTCACTCTAGTGGTAGCATGAGACGAAGTCTACAACCCACACAAGTGGCTCAGGTAGTGCAGCTCATCCAGGATGGCACATCAATGCGAGCTGTGGCAATAAGGTTTGCTGTGTCTGTCAGCATAGTGTCCAGAGCATGGAGGCTCTACCAGGAGACAGGCCAGTACATCAGGAGACGTGGAGGAGGCCGTAGGAGGGCAACAACCCAGCAGCAGGACCGCTACCTCCGCCTTTGTGCAAGGAGGAGCAGGAGGAGCACTGCCAGAGCCCTGCAAAATGACCTCCAGCAGGCCACAAATGTGCATGTGTCTGCTCAAACGGTCAGAAACAGACTCCATGAGGGTGGTATGACGGCCCGACGTCCACAGGTGGGGGTTGTGCTTACAGCCCAAGACCGTGCAGGACGTTTGGCATTTTCCAGAGAACACTAAGATTGGCAAATTCGCCACTGGCGCCCTGTGCTCTTCACAGATGAAAGCAGGTTCACACTGAGCACATGTGACAGACGTGACAGAGTCTGGAGACGCCGTGGAGAACGTTCTGCTGCCTGCAACATCCTCCAGCATGACCGGTTTGGCGGTGGGTCAGAAATGGTGTGGGGTGGCATTTCTTTGGGGGGCCGCACAGCCCTCCATGTGCTCGCCAGGGGTAGCCTGACTGCCATTAGGTACCAAGATGAGATCCTCAGACCCCTTGTGAGACCATATGCTGGTGCGGTTGGCCCTGGGTTCCTCCTAATGCAACACAATGCTAGACCTCATGTGGCTGGAGTGTGTCAGCAGTTCCTGCAAGAGGAAGGCATTGATGCTATGAACTGGCCTGCCCGTTCCCCAGACCTGAATCCAACTGAGCACATCTGGGACATCATGTCTCGCTCCATCCACCAACGCCACGTTGCACCAGACTGTGCAGGAGTTGGCGGATGCTTTAGTCCAGGTCTGGGAGGAGATCCCTCAGGAGACCATCTGCCACCTCATCAGGAGCATGCCCAGGCGTTGTAGGGAGGTCATACAGGCACGTGGAGGCCACACACACTACTGAGCCTCATTTTGACTTGTTTTAAAGGACATTACACATCAAAGTTGGATCGGCCTGTAGTGTGGTTTTCCACTTTGATTTTGAGTGTGATTCCAAATCCAGACCTCCATGGGTTGATAAATTTGATTTCCATTGATAATTTTTTTTGTGATTTTGTTGTCAGCACATTCAACTATGTAAAGGAAGGAGTATTTAATGAGATTATTTCATTCATTCAGATCTAGGATGTGTTATTTTAGTGTTCCCTTTATTTTTTTGAGCAGTGTATATATAGGAATCATTTGTAGACATTTGTTTACCTTCAATATAAAAAGGTGAATGTCTGCTCATGTGTGTTTTATACCTGAGCATGAGACATTGCTACTGTTAGCATTGTCTGTATCTGAGTTGTCACTGTAGCTGGGAGACCGCAACATGGTGCATTCCTTCAGATTCATGTTGTGTTGAAGTTAATGCTTCGTCATACTGGAGGTGGTTCCTCCCCTTCGACAACATATCCTTACTCCAGGTAGTGCATTTTTCTATGTTGTGATCTTTTTTAGTGAAGCTAAGCAAAGTTTTGAGCATTTGCTGCAGTCTGCCATGGTCCAGGAATGTAAACACAAGTAACGTAAGGTTCCTCTCGCATGCATTGACGACGTACTGTGTAACATATGAAGTGCCACTAGGTTCGCGTAGCAGGTCCTACCAGATAAGTGCAACTTTTAAGGACTGTAAAATATTCACTGCAGTTCAATCAGGAGTGCGACTGAAATATGTAGAAAATTAGAAACCGATAAGCTCAACAGAAATGCACGTGTCTTATCGAATCCATGGTCCTTGGAAATTTGATACAGATTCCAACTTGGAACCAGTTCTTGATACCCACCCCTAGCCATGTCCTCCAGTTCTACCTGGAGGATCCCGAGGTGTTCTCTGGCCAAATAGGATGTGTTTTCCATCCAGCATGTTCTGGATCTGCCCTAGGGTCTCCTAGAAGCTTGGCTTGCATGGATTATCATTGGCTCAGACTCGGAGCGATGGAATCCCATCCAAATCACCACTTCATACTCAGCTAAAATCCTCTCTAGTTTGCACAGGATGCCAAATTCTGATTAAACCACTAAAAATGATATAATCAGCAAAAAGTAAATAGGCAACCCTGAATTCACCAAACGGTATACTCTCCCCTCTCAGCTACATCTAGATTACGGCTAGATTATGTCTATGTGTGACAAGCCAAAACCTTGGCGCAAAGGCCTACAAAGTGCACATTTGACTTATTGCTGAGAATACAGACACAACTCTGATTCCACTTATTCATAGTGGAACACCACCAATCCAAGGAACACCACAAAGCAAACTGAATGGTCAAACGCGCATGATACCATCCTGTATCCTTGCAAGGCTAAATAGCAGGTCAACTGTTCCACAACAAGAACAATATCAGCATTGCTCCTCCTGAAATCTGAGGTTTGACCACAAGCCAGAGCCTCCTCTCCTAGACATCCTGGTTGGAAACAGCTGTCCTTGAAAGGCTGAACAGTGTCATACCCTGATAAATGGTCCCCTTTCTCTAAAAATGAGTACCAACAATCACTTCTGCAAGTCAAAAGGCACTGGTCTCAAACCCCACACAAAAGAGGCATGTCACACAAGGCAGCCCAACAATATCTAGACCTTGCAGCTTATCCAACCCAAGGGCCAAACCACCACGGAGCATTGATGACTAACTTAGTCATTTCCAAGAGACGGGCGAGGCTTCCCCCACAGCGTCCTCTGACGGCCTCATCCACAGTCTGGTTCAGTTCCTCAAAATATTCCTATATACCCATTCAAGGTCAGCATTTCTCTTGTACTGAAAACAGTGTGGACAAGCCTCTGGTTCAATTTCAATTGTATTTATATAATGCCAAATCATCGTCAACAGAAGTTCAAGTAAACATAGTCACCAAGATGGATCGCGTCTTTAAATCTGTGGACTCTGCCCACGACACAGGCTTTTCAATCACAAATCTGTACATGAATCACATCATATATTAAATCTCATGTTACAGCACAGGACATCAACATACACCAACAATCAAGACCAGAACAAGTAAGATAATGGGTCTTTGGTTTGTCTACCCTAACCCAGAGAAGTTGAAGAAAAAGAATAATATCTAATGGTCAACTGTATGTGGTCTACAACATCTGAGAGGTTGTCGTTCTTTGAAGCCTTTGGTTATATTTACACCAAGTGCTTTCCTTGGAAATGTGTGGGTTTTTAACTTGGTAGGATTTCTCTATGACTCACTGTATTCCTGACAAAAGTCATTACTGCTGACTTTGGATAAACACTGGTTTTCTACTCTAGTCTCAATCCCTCAAGCCCACTTTCAAGCAAGTGTGGTGTGTGAGGACTTTTAATTAAAATGCAAAATTATACATTAAAAAAATAAATAAATAAAAAGAATGTCACCTGAAACTCTATGGACAGTGGCCAGCCTCCAAACCATCCCCAATAAAAAAATTCATCATCTATGAGGAACGCTCATATTTAAGTTTAAGTAAGTTTACCGCAAAGTAAAAATGGGCAAATTATATATTCTGGTGTCATACCATACCAAGTATCATACAATTTTATTGTGGTTAAAGAAACTAAGAGAAGCACTTTTTTCGCACTTGTTCTGAAAAGAGTGGGATGCGAGTGGCATGATACACATTTCTGAACATCAAGACTATGTACCTTGTCTTGTCATAATTTCAGGCTTTCATATGGTTTTCACTTCACATTAAAAATGCTCCCTTTGCACACACGTTTTCCCCAAGCACCTCACCGCGCTTTCCTATGACTATGTATTCTAGCGGTAACTGAAAACACTTCACCTTGGCAGCTACATCCAACCATCTGAGTTATGAAGGCAACACAAGAGTCAGATTTTAAAAAGTACAACACAGAGCTTCCAGGTCATGTAATAACTGATCTGTGTAACTTGTTTTAATTTTAGACAGAACAGTTGTATCTGGCTTGAACACCATCACTTCGGTTTTCAATACATATTATTTGCACACTAGTTATCATATCTAGCAGGGATTTGCATTAGTGATGGCTTCTTTTGAAACTTTAATATCAAGCTGCTTTGTGAAATACACTCAGTTGGAACTAGCTAAAACAAATGCAACCTTCATGAAGGTTGTAATATTCAGTTTTTGTTAAAACTGTTTGAGGTGATTCAGCTTCATGGACAATTTAGAGGCTGCAGTTTACAGTGCTTTTGAATTGTACATTTCACTGAGGGTGTTTCAGATCTCTATACTGCTCTTAGTGATATAACTATTGTGGACAAACTATTAGAAACACTTCTCTGTATAACATGGTATAATTCATTACCACTTTTTAAACTGAAATTAAAAACTTCATGAAAGTAGAATCTGTTGCAGGCCTGTTATATTAGACTGCATTGGTTTCGTGTAATCCTGCTAGCTAGGTAGCTACCCAACAATGAAAAAAGAAACAGCCTGCTTATTAGTTGTGCTTTGGAGTACAGACTGAGACCAAATGAGAAAGGCTATAAAAAATAAATAAAAAAGGTCATTTATTTTGTACTTCAAACATTACATCAACCTGCACCTTCACCATGAACATCTTTTAGGTGATCTATCTTCAGAGGCAAATGATGATTGCTGCTTGACAATAGAGATTTTGTTATCCCGATTTTTCTCAGATCTTTGTGGGCTGTACAAAATAAAGATCCTGTGATGGAATATTAGAAGGAGGTGGGGAACAAGTTCAAGCACGTCAGCAGAGCGAAACTAAAAAGCAGAATGTTGGTTGCAGTTTAGTTAATCTAGTTTAATAAACCAAAGCAGATACACAGGAGAACATGTCTCTCATGCTTTACCATTATCAAACTTTTACAATATGTCTCGTTAGAACACACTAATTTATTACATGATATTCACAGCATAAACTATTACACACGTGGTGAATACACATACACAAGTATGCATGTGCACCCACGCACATATCAATGCATTACATGACTCAGTCAGTAACTTCAAGGGATGATTTCTAGGTTTCATGAAAGTCAATCCCTGGAAAGAGGAAAAGATTTGACTTTGTGGGTGAGATACAAGACTGTTATGATGCAAAATGAAACCCAAGTCTCTCTGAAGAGAAAATCTCTGCTCTATACTGGTGTCAGCAGAGGCCGACTGGCCATCTGGAAGTACTGCACAATTCCACAATTGGTGGCTTCTTTAAGGATGTCTATGGGCTCTCAACTTGGCCATGGCCACCAAAAGCAAGCAGCAGTCGTCGCTTCTGTTTCTATCCATTATCAAAATAGTTTGATTAATTTTCTGTTGTCAATCCCTGTACTGTAGTGTCTAATCAATTAATCTGCTAATTATTTCAGCCCTAACTTTTACTTCCAAGGTCGGTTTACATTTTGCAGTAAAAGAGCTTCTACAAGTCACTCAAAGTTACGGCCTTTAAATTGGTTCACATGATCGTTGAGTTGATAAAGACTCTAGGGTTGCCATAAAAATAAAAATCTCAAATATGCATTGCAATTACCATCCAGAGGCACTGAAATTTTAAATTCACCTCGATCGTGTTGGGTTAACGTCAGATACACAGGAAGATACTGTAAAAGTCCCATATAAATCAAAAGCTGGTGTGAGAAAAGATGTATTTGAATTGAACCGATCTGGGTTACCTGAGCCTAAACTTTCAAACCAACTTTATCCTAAATAACAACCTGAAGCTCTAAAACCGTACAATAGGTTAGATGAAAAACATGTAAAAGGTGTTGGTTTCCTGGTTTCCATGAAGAGAAAATACTTGATTTAGGTGAGACTGAAGATGAACTCCACTTAATGTATTACTGTCTTTATTTGGCTGATTTTATTTGTAAAGCATGGGACCCGAGACAAAGTTATATAACAGGTTATGTTCATGTCTGATACTTGTATCACTACTGCAAGAGTGATTTTTTGGTGTCTTGTAAGTCCATGTGGGCTGGACACTTGAATGTTCATGATACAATACATATTAATAGTTAACTGTGTGCAAGCAGGGACTCTCTCCCAAGGAAAAATTACACGCAAGGACTCACATGTTTGTAGACCGCAAGTTAAAAAAAAAAAAAAAAAAAAAAAACAACAACAAAGAAACTTGCCACGGCCCTGCAGACACCTCGATCTCAATCTGTACATCCTCCTCTTTGCTGGGTCATCTACCTCACTTTCTGTCTTCCTCAACTCTCCTGCTGTTGCGTTTCCTGTGTCTTGGTTGGTTTCGCTCTGTTTCTGGTTCAGCTGACTGGGGCCCATGTGTTCAGAGCTTTAGTTGTGGTATGGAACGAGAGCCAAATTAACGCTGCATGTTGCCATATGAGAGACTCAAGTACACAAGTAACACGGAACAGATGGACACCAGAGTCTGGTTGTTGGAAAAGTATTTTCCACTGATGTTGCAAACTCCTGTCTTACTGTCAGTAAGAGAGAAAAAAGGTGCACTGAAAGAAAAACATAGCATAGATGCAGAGAAAAGAAAGTGTAAAAATAAGTGTAAATACGCATAAGCACATATTCAAACACATTTTGACTTTAACTGTGTAACTGCAATTCTGTTGATTTAATGAGGCGTAACTCCACATTTGGCTTTTTAAGACGGCCTATTACTGGAAATTCTAAGATTTTCTGCTAACTGAAAGCTCAAGATAAGGTATCACATGACCCTGATGAGACAGAAAGGCAAAGACAAAGCTTTACCATACATGCCAACATATGTAAAAATGTGCGTGTCAATGCACAGAGAGAGAGGGAGAGCACTTACATACAGACAGAGAGGGACAAACCTCCCAGAGCAACATGATACATAGTGTAGGCACACGTACACACAAGCATGAAATGTAACCATGTGGGAAAGATTAAGGCTGGAACAAACACACACACACACACACACACACAGCTGAGATGAGATGAGAGGGGTGTGATTAAGATGAAGTCTACAGGAGGTCTGGGGAAACATATCCGCCATCAGACTGTCCCAGTCTGTGGGAATTGACTCTGGAAGACAGAATACCACGATTTTCCTGGCAAGATGCTAACCTTGTCTGTAACCTTGACTACTGAACGACAGATGAAATGAAAAGTAGAAACAACTACCTCGGGTGAGAGTGAGTCAAAGCTGAGGAAGGTTATGAGATAACTCCAAGACTTAAGGAAACCTGCACATTAAGATACTGAACAGTAAGCAATATAACAGAACCAATGCCACACATTCGCTTACTCCTCAGCTTTTTCCAGGTGTGGACTAAATGATTCCAAGACAGGAATGTTAATTGTTTACGGGTCACAGTGTCAGTTTGTCCTCATTGAGATACTTGAGGCCGAGACAAGATAGAGAATTTAAGGTTAAAGTCTCAGACAACATCGAGGACATTATGGAGACTTCTGCTCGTTTCAGCTGACATGACAAGATTCACTTCTGCAATAAAACAAATGTTACATTGCCTAGACTTGATTATTTTCTCATTCCATCTGCAAAACAGAACAAAAGACAGACCTAAAATCAGCTTATATAACTGCCAATTTAAGAAGCTATATGAACAATAATTCCTTCCTAACAGTAGGTTTTCGTGAAGGGGAATTGGCATCATTTTGCATCCAATCACTAACAAATTAAATTAAGATGACTTTTAATAAATAAATAAAAATAAAAACTTTCTTCTTGTTTTCTTTTCTATTGAAAAACATGTTTGAATTATGCAGTCTCACTCCAACATCATTAAGTTTACTATTTCATACCTTTACTCTTGGGCCAATATAAATGCTATAGCCAGTGTTAAACTATCACAGGAATCTGCATAGTACTAATATGTCCACAGCTAATATTGAAGCATGAAAGAGATGGCGTAGTCATAAATGAAAGCTCTAGCCTCATACTAAGATTAATTTTGTCTGTTTGAGTTTGAACCACAACTCCTACTTTTTTTATAGTAAGCAAACAAACCACGGTATGCAGATGTGATTTTTCTAGTGATTTGTTAACAGAGCAAAATCCTGGACAGGAAAAATGCAGTAATTTACACCTAGACTACAAAGATGAAAAAATATATGCTTTCACCTGCCAGGCTATCTGAATTAAGCAGGTTAAAGCTGTGTTTAGACCGACATTAGCGCTGCATCTAAAACATGGCTCAACTTCTGCCCTGACAGGGCCCTGTGCCTTGACTGGGGCTTTCTCACGCAAATACATTATCAGTTTCCATGCAGCTTCCTCTTTTGTGCTAAATCAGCTCACTGATATTACTGCCGTTTCTCACACATAAAGACACGCACATTCTCACACACAAAGACATAAATAAAAATACATATGACCCTACCCCATGGATTATTATTTTCTGTGCAACCGATATATGTATGCAGCGTGCAGGCTTGCATGCTCACACATCTACACACAGTCACAGAAAGAGGCCACAGATGTGTGAAACCCCAATTTACATCCACAAAAAAGAAACTGCACCAACACAATATATAACAGCAACCCAAACATATTGTGTGTTTAAATGACTTCTTTTAGAGCATCAACACATGGGCTTTTTCTTGTGTATGTTAAAATGTGAGCATGCAAGTCCACAGCTCTCGTTCCTTTTAAGGCCATACTCAGGGCCTTAACTCTCTGCCCTGCCAAGATTACACAGACACACACACGACAGTGGGGGAGCACTCAGAGTAGCAATGCAGTTGGCCAACTTAAGCAGCATTGCAATCAGCCAGGAAAATCCTGCCAATTCTGATACATACATACATACACACACACACACACACAGCTCTGGCTCTATCATCAACTGAATTACCTCACGCACATGGTTAGAGCTGCAGCTGGCAGAAGAGTTGAGGGCTGCTAAATATAAAACACTACAAGCACACACACACACACACACACACACACATACACACACACGCACACACGCATGCTCCGTTTGTGCCAGAATATACACAGAGACTGAACTCGGCTTCCAGTGACCTTATAGATGGCGGAGGCTAGGACAGCAGTGAACTTAGCCACTGTGATTACTGGTTTGGGGATCTTGGGGGACTGGGTGTGCAAGCACATACAGCCTTGCAGCTGGCCCCGTCTGGAAGTATTGCAGGGTTATATGCCATGAGGTCTCATGTGGGGAGCCAAGCATACATATTAAAAAAAAAAAAAAAGAAAGAAAAAGACATCCTGCTGTGCTGTGGTGAGCTGTCAAGCGAAGTCAGGGGACGGCAAGCTGAATCTTTCTTGTTCCAAACTTAAAAATGCAAGTTACTCCAACAAATATATTTTACATGTGACACTTAAATATTTTCTGATTGTTGACTTGATGTATTAATCATGAAGGAATAAGCAGAAAAGTTGTCACTGGCTGAAGCAAACCCCAAACAAACAGGAAATAGTGTAGGAGGCATATCGACTAACCAAAGACTAAAAGAAGACATGAATATTGCAGATTCTTTGAGGTAGTTAAGCACAAAAATAAGCTGATACATTAATGCATGAAAATTACTGTATTATAAAGAAATGTGCGACAGACACAGACAGATTAAATCTGTCTGCACTCATAGGAACAGTAACTCAATTTCTTCAAGATCAACTAGGTTAAATGGCCAACAACATGACAATCTCTTACACCATCCAAAAAAGTTCTCAGCAGGAAACATTTTATGGAGATTTAACAGTGACACTGCTACTCAGCACGCAAGGCAACAACAGACTAATGCTCTGATTAGTTTTCATTAGTCTAAGCTGTGACTAGACTAGTAAATTTACCCTTTGGCTTTTTGAGCTTGGTTAACACCAAAGCCTGCTCAACATCACAGCACACTCTGTAGCTGCAGTTAAAAGACAAAATCAATCAGTGAATGTGATGAAAACCACCAATACATCACACAGAGACAAAGCTACAGTAAATGTCATCACTGCTTTGGTCTTGTTTTGACATGTGGCAAAGTGTACACCAAAAGATGCTTCTTAGACGTGGCAAACTATCATTTATGAAAACAAAACAAACACAGAGAAAAGAGATGATTTCAGAAAAGGAGGGGGGAAACCCCTGTGACTAAAACAGCTGGAAACAGGAAATGCCTTTCTGCCTGTGTGTTAATTTAGAGTATGTACATGCATTTGTGACACAGCCTGGCAAACTGACACTAACCAACCTTTTAAAGGCTTCTGTGAGTTTCCATCTTATTGATGACCACACACAGATCTCCAGAATTATCTATCTTGCACAAGCTGAGGGACCTGCTAGCTGTTAAACGCTTCAGTGCTGTGCCGAGTTCTGAGAAGAAGCTCAACAAACATTTGCAAAATGCAGACACGAGATCCTGTGAGACACAGGGTAACATCCTATGAAAGCAGTGCTCTACTGTGCTAAGAACAGCAGACACTGATTATAAGCTGCATATCTGCAGTGTTGTAGAATATCTGTTTGTTACAGCTCAAATAAATGTCAACAAACATAAAAATCATTAAATGTTGTGAAGTACAGTATATATTTTTAAACAAATCAATAAATAAACTTGAATAGGTTTGACCCTGTACTTAGGTTTGACCTGTAAAAAGAACCTATTATGCTCAACAAGCCATTTTAGCTCCTGTCTCTTTAAGGCCCCCTTTCTGATGCTCAGCCTTGTTTTCAATTTTGCTCAGTGACCGCTGTCGGTATTTCAGCAAAAAAAATCCCCTGCGGCCCAAATAGCATTTTCCCCCAAAGAACACTTTTATAAAAGAGGCGTCAGTAAACTGTTGACAGGACTCCTCGAACTGCAATGTCAATTTGTTTGATGAACCAATGAAGTGTGTAGCATAACTACAGGTTATATATTATAACACACTTGATCCATCATACAAAAACTGAGAGTATGATAACATGTGCAGACAACTGCTAATGCTACTAATGTTACTACCAAAATAAACTTGAAGACAGACAGTAAATATGGTAGACAGTATGTGCTTTTCGAGTGCGGTAAATCATATATAGAATGCACGTATACTGTATGACCACAATTTCACCCAGAATCTTTACCTATATCCAATTTGCTGGTTTATATAAATGTGTGTATAAATGTAAGGATGAGCAAATGTTTCTACCTTTGGAGGATCATAAAGCTCCAACTGGTACCTCTCCCCTCCTCCTCTTCCTCCTCCACCACCTTGAGCGTCCCTGTTCCTCCTGACCAGCAGGCGGCAGCGTTGCCAGCGGGGCTGAGAGTCTGAGATAGTGTCATCCACCTGCAAGTACCTCATTTGGCCTTCTTTACAGCAGCCGCTCATCTCTGACCTCCTCTGCCTCATGCTTCCACTGCGTAACCAGCGTAAACGATCCAGCAATTGAGAGGCTACCCCCGCCATGGACATATGTGAAGAGGCTGGGGGCATGGCTTCAGAGTTAACACAGGAGGAAGAGTGAGGGGATGAGGAGGATGACGACACTTCCTCGTTTGTGGAGGAATTCCCACTGATTCGGTCAACATTATTTGGGGGATTGTTGTTGGTGGTGGGGTTGGGGCTGCTAGGAGACAGGTCCTGGGATGAGGGGGGGCTGGGGAGGGGCCGTTTCTTAAAAAGCTGTCTTACGGTCTCTCGGATTTGACGGACAGAGAAATGTGTGACATCAGCATGTCCAGGGTTGGAGGTTGAGGAGTCCGAAGAGTACCGTTCAGACACCTGACGACGATCAGTGCCAGAGATGTCCTCGTTGCTACGGCTACGAATCAGCAGTGACCCGCTGCCAATACTACGAGTCGAACCTCTGAGCACCTGAGGGTTTCCTGATAAGGAGTTTCCCGCCGCACATCGCAGCGGCTGCTCCTGTTCCCGACTCACCACCACTGGCTCCACTTTTGGTGACACCACAGTAAACGGAGAAGCTCCTCCACTTGGCCGGCCCGCCTCCCGGTAGTCCTGCACCCCAGAGAAAGATGTGATCCGCAATCGACTAATCACAGCCTGCGATGAATGGGGAGGAGCCACCGCAGTGGTGGAGGCAGCACTACCGGTGGAGCATGTGTTCGGGCCGAGTGGAGTGCCATCTTTGTCGACCTCACAGCAGAAGTGCTGCTGGAAGAGGTCGGTGAACTGCTTGGAAAAAGTCTCTGGTGGGAGCACGTCATGTTGTTGCCGCTCTCTGGCGAAGCTCCGGTAGTGTCCGGCCAGCTGCCGGGCTGTGGCGATGGCGTGAAGCTCGCAGAATTCCCTCCAGCCTCTGGGGGGCGCTGCCACGCCTGGGCCTCCTCCTGCTGTTGTGGTGGTGTTGATTGGATGTATAGTGTTACCATTCATTGCAGTAACCAGACCGGCTGAGAATCACTGCTGTGAGACAAAGGAGGTTGAAAGGAGAAAGAAAGAGGAAATGTAAAATGGATGGTTGGAGAGGAGGTGGGGGGTAAAGGGGTTGAGTTGGAGACAAGAGTGGAAGGATGGACAGTTTAGAAAGAGAAAAAAAAAAAAAGATGATTGAGGGACAAACAAAGAGATATGGAAATGCAATTAGAGGCAAATCAAGATAATGTGGAGTGTTGTGCAAGAACTGAAGCACTAAAGATGGAACTGGCAAACAGTCCCAGCATTTCTTTGAACTACTTGAAAGTTTGAAACAGTTCAAACATTGAGAAAGCACAGTCAAAAGTCTGATTTTATCTGTACTCAATCTTAAACAGTCCAAATTGGATTTCATTGGCCTGCAAAGAATCTCTGGCAATCAACCAGTCATAGAGTATCTTAATAGATAAGGGCGGCCACAGTTCACTCAAAGGACGATGGGTAACCGTTCCATTTGGGGGGAAACAGTTGATTGAGTCAAGAACAAAAACACTGTAAGTGCATATATTTAAGGTAAACTTAAAGTGAAGAGAGAAAGTGACGAGAGAGGAGTGGAGTCAATAAAAAGGTGACTAAATCAGTTCCACATTTCACTGAAATGGATGACAGAAACTTTGGTATTTGAAATGAATGAAAACAGTAACAAGTCATTTGGACAGACGCTGAATGAGGCCCTGACTGAGGAAGTACAGTTACAGAATTTCTCAATCAACCACACTGCCTCCTTGGCCATCTGTGTGTTTGTTTACATGTGACCCGTTTCAATGTTACTTCTGCTTTTTTATTTTTTTCTCCTTTCCCAGCTCAAGCCTTTATTATGTCAAGACCATTACATGGACTGTGATTACTTGACGCTACACCCCGATTTCTCACTCAATTAGTCGCTTTGTTTCCCTGAAGAATACATCGTATACACTGAAGAGTTCTTTTGTCCAAATTCTGTTTGGTCATGTATATGAAAATAAAACAATCCTGGTACCACAGTGAGCTCTGTGCATTAGATGTTAGTTGAATCAGGGTCAGATCATGTTTTCACTCCTTAATATGATGATAGAACATGCTTGTTTACCCCTAAAAACACACTCCTCTAAATTTCTGACTAGTGAAGAGAATAACTGCTTACCATTAGTTTTTGAAGATCATCTATAATTTGTCACTGTTCAGTTGGCAGCTTGGTCTTACTACATGCTGTTAATCCTTTGTTGAGATGGAATTTAGTTAAAAATTCTGGCTGCTAAATGTTCTTGTTGTAATATGTTTGCCCTTTTTTGAGAGCAGACTGTAAATGTGTGACAGGAAATTAAGGGAAAGAGAGGAGGGAGCAACAAAGTTCCTGGACTCAAAACATGGATGTTGGGATTATTATAGTGAGCGTCTTAAATGTTTGGCTACCAGGACACCCTTCTATTTTTCTACGTTTTTGGAGGGGGAGATTTTCCTTGCATACAATCAGGTCCACCAATTTCCCCAAATTGTCCGCATAAATATCTCATCATCATCATCAGTAGTGTCGACTTTGCCGCAGTCACTCTATGCAGAAAGACATCAACAACACTCAACAGTTCTGGGTCCCATTTCAGAAATCAGGTTTAGTGAAAACTGAGTTTGCTAAGCCTAAGATGATGGAAACTCTGGGTTAACTGTTTCAGAGACCAAGATCAGTAATTATGGCAACTTCTACTGTGAAACTAACCTCCTCAGGAGGTTTTTTATTTTTTCAACTGACTACTCCTGTCCTGCAGAGCCTGAAGCAGCTGTCTAACCAAGTGGGAACATCCAGGTCATGCGGAAGTCCGTTAAACCTGCCTTCTTTCTAATGGCCAGCAAGGGGCGACTGCTGTGGTTGCAAAAAGAAGTCCGGTTCCATTAAAATTAATAGCAAAATGAACCTACTTTGCTTTGTTCTTTATTTACCCGTTGCAATGTAACATTGTATATCGTAATATCAAAGCTCCATTGGTGATAGCTTCCCCCCCCCCCCCCCCCCCCCCCCCCCCCCCCCCCCCCCCC
>NC_060170.1:17259117-17261812 GCF_021292245.1 Micropterus dolomieu | reverse complement strand
AAAGCTCCATTGGTGATAGCTTCCCCCCCCCCCCCCATTCCCCACGCACACGCTTCCTTCAGGTTCAACATACTCACAGTTGATTGAACTAATTCTGATCAGCTGACCCAAAAACATGGAGTTTCCCCATCTCAAGCTTAATCAACTCAGAGCTTAGGGTTAGGCTCAGAGTTTGTTGAACCCGCTTTCTGAAACAGAGCCCCGTTCTCCTACAGTTCATGTGCTCTTACCTATCCACTATGGTTTACTATGAAATGAGATGGTGTTTTAGAATTCACCACATAATTCCACAGAAAAGAGGAAACGGGTAGTATTCACTGTCCTTCATCTTGTCAAACACCCTCTTGCCATTCCTGATGTGTGTGTATACTGTTGCTCCTGCGTATGCTCAAGCCATAGTTACAGATGATTAGTAGGAGAAAGGACACATTTTCAAAGAACCACAACAGGCCTGAGCTGATGCAAGAGTGGAGCTTCTTGGTTTATGCAGACAGCTGCAGACATGATACAATATTGTATAATCAGCCTCAGTTTCACACTACTGTGATGTAGCAAAACAATGACCTGCATATGTACTTAAATTAAGTTTCATCAAGGGGTGTCTGATTATAAAAGATATAATAGTTACATTTGTTGCACAGGATGGCTGAGTATTTCAACAAAAGCAGTAAAAACAGGTGGAATACCTGAAAATAATAATGCTTCCCATAAATTAACTGCTGAACAGTTGAATAAACTCACAATAAGACATGAGCTACTGTAGTATTACAAAGGGTTTATCATTTTCAAAAGTACAACATGTACCTACAGTACATACCATCATCATCCAGTGCAGCAGAGAAGGGTCTATTCTTAATACTGGAAGTATGTGTGTGTGTGTGTGTGTGTATGTACATATGGGTGTATGTGGGTCGGTGGGGGGAGTCAGACAGATCACAGAAAACCACATGAAATGGGGGGTGGGGGGTGGGGGGGTGTTCGTTGTGGTCGAGCCAAACATGGAGCAACATGTCTCGTTATCTCTCGGCTAACATCTCCCTCTCTCTCCGTGTCCTAAACGACGACATTCAAAGAAGAAAAGTTGTGAATTCTTGGGCTCGTGTCAGGCAACAATTTTTTCAATAGTATCATTAAACATACCAGGGGATACGTACGTCAATGAGGGAGTTAAAACTTGGCAACATGAAATATTGCGTCACTAAAGTTCCTGGATGTGTCCTGTCACAACAACTAATTCCCTTCCTGTACTTTTTAGAGCATGCTCAGTGCATGCCCCCTTGTGCCCCTCCAGCTGGCCCCCCCACAAGCCTGTTTCTATCTGCATGGCCAGCCCAGCGATGACTCAGCAGTCACTGACTACAGAACATCCACACACACGTACACACACACACACACACTTCCTCTCGCCGTATCCCTCTGGGGGCTTGGCTGTCTCTGTTCCCATAGTTTTCCTTCTCTTTTCATCCTCTCTGTCCTCTGGTATGAGGATCTCCAGATGTGTTTAGATTCATGCTTCCTTTACTTTTACCTTGACTGGGGGCCTAACGGGGCCACATTCAAGTTGTGAGGGAAAACAAAAAGGCTGATACAGTTTTGTGTCTCCTTTCTCTCTTCTTATCCAGGACCTCTAACCTCAACTTGTTGCTTTTGTTATCGTATTATTGTTTTGCTAGACAGCATTCAGCAGGGGATGACAAAACAAAATGGGCCAATTCAAACACGCTGAGCTGCAAATGGAAAACATTCCTGCACAATAGACTCAAAGCTCCTGCACTCTGTCCTTTCTGTCTTCTTCACCTTACTCATCACTCCCTCCTCCTACTCTCAAAGCCTACATTCTTTACTGCGACACAAACACGAGCACAGTGATTGCTTTCTTCGTCTCTCTCGTGTGCCTTACAGAAATCGGGCACAGCTTTTCCTGCAGCTTCAACACCACAAGCAACCTGAGAAACTGATGTCCTAAGCAGCTAATGTGGCTCACGTCGACAAGCAGCAGGTTTGTTGGCAAGAAAAAAATTTTTTTTAACCAAACAAATGCTACTGTTTACATGTCCCACCTATGACTGTGAAACTACTGAGGCTGCAGCTCAACCGCTGTCGTTTAAAAATAGCAAAACAGACAGACAAAGTGACATCTGTAACCAGTAGATGTAACTTGCCTTTAATGGACAGATGCATGTGTCAGGCAATTAGAGATACATGAGATCGTACAATCTCTTTATCAGAACATTTGACATGAGGTCCACCAAATGGTCAGTTTGGTCAGTCAATCAACACATCATAATCTACACAATTAATTGCCAATGTAATTTTGCAAGCACAAAGTTCAAATAAACATTCTCAGCTTCTCAAATGTGAGGATTTGTTGCATTTCTATTAAGCAATTTGATGAAGATGGAATCTGTGTGCGCGTTTTCCACACTTTCCTAAGGACTATTTGAGAAACCGATTAGCAGATTAATTGATAATGAAAACAATTGCCCTGATGCACTCCCACCGTGGATATTAGGGAGGTTATTTCCTCTGCAACTAAAACATTCAAAATGTAACTTTAGACTGGTATATGAATTGTCTAAATAAACAAACAACAAAAAAAAAAAAAAAAAAAAAAAACAAACCTGTAGCTCAGCTTTTAGCTTCTCCTGACAGACCAGAAACTGAACTAAAATCTCCCCCCCCCCCCCCCCCCCCC
>NC_060170.1:17242236-17259097 GCF_021292245.1 Micropterus dolomieu | reverse complement strand
TTTAACTGGGGACAGTCTAAAAATGATTTTAATCAAGCAGGAAGGAAACAGGATGTGTGAAAGACACATGTGAATTGATCTTGTCAGTGTGAGTAACCTCATGACTCGTGTCAGCTCACTGAGTTGATTCTTAACACAACACAAGCTTTAATCAACCTCAGGACCTACTGAGGGATGAACTTGTGGTGCAGTGGTATGTCATTCCCGCTAAATACCCGGACGCCAAAATGAAAGAGCTAACAGTGCGTCTGTGGTGGCCAGTAAACAGCATCCTGGTTATGGCCTAAAGGGAGGAGAATTTTCGTCAAACCAGCACTAACTCTGAAATACGCACACTGCCAAGCTAACGCCTCAGACCAACACAGACATTACTGTTAGAACAGTAAGATTTCAAAAGAAGAAACATTCATTTTTGTGAACCAATAAATTGAATTCTACAAAGACTGAGGCTTCCACGGCACATAGAGAATTATCAGTGCTGGTGGTGGAAGCCCTGTTCCAGGGAGGTCCTATTTATATCTCAAGAGCTTGGTATCAGCGCTCACACACCACTGTGTGCTCCCTGTTGTGCCCAGTTGGGAGCAGCATTTGTTTGATGCAATGGACACAGAGGCACAAAATTGGTCTCTGAGCTTTCAGGTCATGTATTCACAGCAAGCAGCGAGTGCCATGGCTGCATGCTAAGGTCAGCGCATAAGTGGCTGAAGATGCAGTACTTCAAATCGCCACCGTTTGTATAGCCAGACTAAAATGGGGTGGAAATGGATGGAAAAGACCAACTTCTTAAATTATATAAAGCTGATCATTTTTCACCTCATAACTGGGTTTTCACCTCTATTAATCGTTTAAGTAATTTTTAAAAGATAAAATGCCAAACATTTGATGGTGTTAGCTTCTCAAATGTGAGATTTAGCTGCTTTTCCTTGCATTTCCTTGCTGCAGCCCTTCAGCTCCAACCCTGCACTGTGCTGAAATTTGGACTACAACTGGCATAATGCCAGTGTAGAGTACATCTACAGCTTTTTTTCCCTCACACACACACACACACACACACACACACGTGTATGAGCCTGAGAATGTGTGCACATGTGCACCTCCATGTGCCTTTGCTTGTTCATTATTACAGAAATAGGATGTGCTTCTAATGGTCATTCTCATTATATAAAATGCAATTTACAGCAAGCCACATCCTTCTGACCTTTAAATAGCCCTGGCCTTATTACCGAGATCAGCCGGCTCCAATCTATTGCTTACGACTCAATTAGTCTGCATGGCATCAAGGCTCTCTGAGACATCAAACACTGCAGTTTTTCCCATAAAAACTGGAGTGGAAAAAATAAATACATTTGAAAAAAAGAAAAGAAAAAGTGGCAAACTGTGTATCACAAGGTCTGGGATGAAAAACAGATTTTGTTACCACCTCTGAATTTTCATTCTCTGAATCACTGAATGAATCACTGCGCTGGGGGTAAATTTCCAAAGCAGGGAGAGAGTAAGTGAGTATGTGGGATTATTAAAGAAAGACTGAGGACTGAGGATGGTAAGGAGCAGGGTGGGAATCAAAGCAGAAAAGGAAGAGGAGGAGACAGAGAAACAAGAGTCACAGGGTCTGACAGAAAGAGAGATGAGGGGATAATGAGAAGGCAGGCAGGAAGTGAGAAAAACAGAGCAGAAGAAAGGCGAGAGGGGAGGAGATTTGCGGGTGAAGGTCCAGGTGGCAAAACCAATGAGGAACAGAGACCAAAGGATTTTTGCACTGCTCTGCCTGGGCAGCAATATCTGCAACAGGAAGCCCTGCCCTGCCAAGCAGCGAGCAATGCACACATGCGCACACACACACACACACACACACACACACACACACACACACACCAAATTCCTATCAGATTTGAAACAACAGTATATTTCCCTTGATGAAATAAAGCAGTTTCTAAGAAGTAATGGGACAGCTTTAGCAGTGGTTTTATTGTACAGAACAGAAGGGGGAAGGGTTGCTGCAAAGTTAGAACCATTTCTTGAAATAGCAGCGATGCCTACTAAAGAGGTGGTCACAGTAGATTTATACAAACACTTTAGCTCCATACACTTCTTGGTCTACAAACAGTAATAACTTCCTAAAGCTCAACATGTTCTCAACAAAGTCTTGTTTGTTTCGACCAACAATCCACAACCAAAGATATTCAACTTTACTCTCACATGGAAGAAAGAAAAGCAGCAAATTTTCACATTTGAGAAGCTGGAACTGGAGAATACTTGCTTGAAAAATGATTAATCTGCTATGAAAATAGTTTTTCTTTCCGTCAACTTATTGATGAATCATTTCAGCCTTAGTCCAACGGTAACAAAATCCACTTTCATAAATCCTAAAGCTCCCTAATGAACACATTATAGTTAAATTATGAGTTTATGTGCCGGGCTATTTCTCAGTCAGGATCAGTGGAAAGGCAAACAGCAGAGACTCCATGAAGTAAACTGGTCCGAGCCACTAAAGACTGGAGCACATAACCTCCTGCCATTCATGGAACTCATAGAAACCCAAAAAAATGAGCTCAGCCACCTCATTGGTTCAATTCAGGAACCAGACCTTTAGGTGTGAACACGCCCTCAATCATTATTGTGGTGATTCATTGCCCTCCATTAACACAAACAAACTTTTTGCAAAAACGTTGAGTACAAACCCATAAGTGACTATTATGCAAGTCTGTTATCAGAAGAACAAGGCCAGGAATTCCAAGCAAAAAAACATTTGTCATATTGATATAAAACTGCCTGTTCCACTGTCCAATAGTTAACGTAAACTGACCGCATGTGACCATTATTCATCCCCTTCACTTCATGTTTATACTCAAGTGCAACAAGTTGCTACGTATCAAGCAAAACTGGCATAACCTGACAGCTGCATGCGGCTAGAAGTGCTGATTGATCAGCTACTTAAAAAGAAAAGGCCTACATGAAAAAGATCTGCAGTTGCAGGGATAAGGACTAGCTGAGTCTCAGTGTTCCTGTTTGTGTGAAGTGAGATGTGAAAGAGCTTTGATAATGAACAGAGCAGAAAGCGAGACGCACAGCTTACATAATTGAAGAACATATTGTAACGGAGGAAGTAGCGCTGAAACATGAGATAACCTCGGCCTTAACCTTACCATAGCATGAGGAGAGCATCAGCTGATTCAGGGTAAAACAAACAAGAGAGGGGGAGCCTGCAGCAACACTGCCACTAAGCTACAAATATAAACCATAAGTAAAAGGACACAAAGGTTTGCTCAAAATGCATCTGTGTCACAAGGCATGGACTGGTTTATTTGAGTAGAGCAGGTTCTAAAAGCTAAAATCCTTGGTATAGTTTTTCATGAGAAGTAAGCAAGCAAGAAATATTTTGTGTAACATCTTATATAAAAAGAAAAAATAATGATATACCCACAATACAACAAGCAACAAATAATCCTCCACATCTAGCATTTACTGCAGCTGACGAGTGTTTTTGGGAAACATATAGGGGTGCACCATTAATCCAACCATAACTGCAATCATAATATCACCCTGTGAGATTACATAACCACAAAAGGCGTGTGATATAATTAAACAAAAGGTGTGCTATGTGCGTGCCAGTGCTGTCTGCTCATTATCCATGCCCACAAAAGATACAGCCAATCAGTCTCTGTTTAGGCAGTGGCGCGTGTGGCGTGTAGACCGGGGGGTGCAGACTTGCAGAGAGGTGCACAAAGGAGGCCACCTGGAAAATGGAAGATAACAAGCAGGCTGACTGTGTTGGACTGGTGGCCAAATAATTAAAGCGACCTCCAAATAATTAAAGCGACCTCTGTTATATGGCAATATTTTGGATTCAGGCTCATCGACTACTGTATAAAAACACACAAAGTCACCACGTCACGCAAATTTTCCCTGATAATCAAGTAAGTACACTCCATGATACCATTTGTTACCATTATATCGCAAGTCACAATATTGTCCACAATCACAATATGACTTTTTCTCCAAATTGTTTAGGCGTAGAAACATATACGCTATGGCAGAAAAAAGGCCTCTTTCTAAATCGTATCAAAAATAGTTTGTGAATGGTCTGAATCTATCTTTTCATAAAAGATGCAGTCATAGCTGTGAATGAGTGAAGACTTATCTTTTGTGCTGCACATGCTGTTTGTTGTTCTGATGTGTAAGCAAAATACTACTGGGTACACTGGGTTTTTGTTTTGGTTAGAGTATTCTCTAGCTCAGTCCTACATTCCCACAACAATGCAGGCTTCAACGCAACACAATGCTGCTATTCTTAAGACGCACAAAAATAAAGCCAAGCCACTTTCTGGTCATTTCCTGAGGTCTGGGAACGGAGGGGGGGAGGCAGGTTGGGGACGCAGCAAAATTAAAAGGCTGGATCTATGATAAGAAGGAAATCGTACAGCACTAGCAAGGATTAAAAGTAGGAAACCAACTATATGCTGGAGTATCAAGACCATTTCCCCCATTAATACTGCAACAAGAAAACAGATCTGGGGTTTACCTTAAAAGAAAAACAGTATGTAAGATGATTTCCAATAACCAAGTAACATTCTCACTAACAAGCATCCTTCCAGCTGTCCGGCAACCTACCAATGACTAATACAAAACGTCTCTACACAGTCTGCAGTCTATCATTATCCTGCAAAGAGAGACCCTGGCATGTCAAGGAAATACTAAAATATAGGGCTCCCAGAGACATAATGACAGGCAGAAATTGAAACGAGAAGTTAAGTTTTGGCTGCATGGATAGATGTGATCTGTGAGGAGGGGAGATTAAAGATATGGGGTCAGTAGTGACTGTCAGGCATCACAAACAACCTTTTTTCTTCATGTGTTTTGTCCATTCATTACACCCTTTTCTAAAAACAGATGCATAGAGCTGAGCAATATGGGGAAAATTTATATTGTGTGAATTCCCACAGGTCTTAATAAAAGATATGGTATTAACCGAAGTATTCAGAATAACACGTTAAAAAGTTCAACTCTCTCATTTTGGTAAAATGGTTTTGTTTGTGTTTTACTGGAACGTTTTCAAAAATAAATTTAGATTTAAATATAGAAGTTTTTAATATCTAAAATTAAACTCATTCATTCAGCTATGACTCACAATATCTCAGCATTTAAGACAATTACATAACAGTATGATGATGATGATAAAAATAATAATACAGAATTGTTGCCCATTCCTAGTGAATATTAAGTTCAAGTTTCAGTTTATGGACAGCCCTACTACTCAATCAGGGCTTCAATACATATTCTATACATATATTGTATATTCTATACAATGATTCGATATTTTTGTATTTTGCATTTCAGTACAATCATACTGGGGTAAAAAAGAAACCGTGTTGTAATATACAATTGTTATTTTCCTTTAAAAATTATACGCTGATTAAAAAAAAACAAAGAAACACACAAATAAGGGAACCAATTCGTACTTCTACTGTGCAATTACACAAATGTAAATCGGAATATTGTTTTAAAAGATGATATTGTGCAGGCAACCGCACTGCACAAATCCTACACTGTTAAAAATAAGAAACAAACTGAATGTATGCACAAAAACTTTCAACTGCACAAAGCCAGCAAAATAAACACTGACTGACTGCACATATTACAGAACATTAAAAAGGCATACACTGAATAACTAAACAGTTTAAGTATGCTTCTCAGCTACAAAGCCACCAAAAGCTGACCTCAACTTTTTACCGGAACCCTTAATCACAGGCTTAGTTTCTGAAAAGCTGAAAACAACAATCCATCATTCACAACTTGCTCGAGTCAAATCAATACAATTCAGCCAATTCAAGCATTCAAGCCTCAAATGTTCCAGCACGAGAGAGTACGACATTCATCTCAGTCTGAAATCCGCAAACACTTTATGAATGAGTCATCCCTACTTGTGATGCGTTTCTGATTCATTGACAAGACGGATGATAGTATTTAAGATGTGAAATATAATATGTGAAATATTATATATAGTATGAATGTGTTTTTCATGTTCTTAAATCTCGGTGGGGACTTTAACACGTTTGCACAAGACAGTAACCCATGGGGACCCGTGCAGCTAGGGTAATGTAACAATTACGTTAAAGTTAAAGTTAGTGTTAGGGGCTATGGATTGCATTATGTCAATGAGATGGACCCCCTGGATAATCAAACATACGCGTGCGTGTGCGTGTGGGGATGCTGCAGGTAATTGAGTCCTTCAGTCACTCTGATCGGCTGTGTGTGAATCATCTACAGGCATCCGACTTCCTGGAAGGCTAATTCGGGAGTTATAAACTTTTCCACATTGGGACTCATGGGCAGCCAATTGAGTTTCAGTGTTCGCACTTTCTGACAAAGACATCACCCAAGAATCCTGTTTGTGGCTTTCTTTCTGCAGTGATAGCAAACTCTGTGCTTGTGTTAGGAATAAACTTGTGACATTATGCAAATTTTGTATTTTGCGTGAGAATAGGTTCCTACTTTCACTTCAACTTAGACATGACTCCCGTTTCTGCTAAACACACACAGAGAAACAAACACAAAAAGCACTATTGGATATGTGCATGTAGGGCTGCACTAAAGATAACCAGTGATTAATATGATCGTTATTTTCTTAATTATCTGATTGTTTGGTCTATGATTGTCAGTTTGCTTGTTTTGTCTGACCAACAGCCCCAAAGCTAAAGAGTTTTAATTTAGTGCCACATTTGACAAAGAAATCTTCACATTTGAGAAGCTGGAATTGGAAAGTATTTGGCAGGTTTGCTCGGAAAAATGACCAAAACAATTAGTCGCTGATGTAATTTCATCGTCTGATCCATTAATATACTACTCATTGCAGCTCTGTACGTATGCATTTGTGAAACCTGGAGAAGCTTCTCATGAATAAAAAGCAAACATTCAGGGTGTTTCTTTTGCAAGTTTGACTGGGCAGCTTTAAAAAAAAAAAAAAATTAAAAAAAAAAAAAACCTCTTGACCCCATCCTACATCCTCACTGTGTACACATACACACGCACACAGAAATCCATTCATCTATTTCAACTACAGAACCTACAAGCTAACACATTTTAAGCGACATCCTCATACTGCTGCAGCTACATCTGGCCTATAATCAACATTCTTTCTACAACAAGAACAGGGGCGCATTGGGGTAAACACACGCAAATACACAGTCTGTAATTATTGCTGTTTTGAAAAGAAAAACACAGGAATGCATGTCTGCACACCCCCCAAACGCTTGCACACACACGCAAAGAACTTAACCCTACTGTATGCCTTGTGCGTGTGTGTGTTTGTGGTGAGAATCCACCGTTAAGTCTGAGATTTTTAGGCTTAGCTGTTTGGGTGGCCAAGTGCTATGTGAGTCACGTCACACATACAGCACACTCACAAACTGCTAAAAAACATCTTACGTTGCAAAAGGTTCCTATTGATTCCCCCTGCCATTTTCTTCACTAATGTGTCTTCCGTCTTTGTCTGTAATTCCTCCTTTTGCAGATTCCTACTTCTGTCAAGCTGCCAAATTTACCTCCCACAGTGAATCCATGGCTGACAGCTGAGGTGGCAGAATTCATTGCTTTCTTCACTTCTTCCACAACAGCACATACATACATGTTCATCAATACTGCAAAATGCTTCAAAAACATTGCAAAGATGACTACTATAATGTCTGAATTCCAAGATGTTACAGTCTTTTCTTTAAAGGAAAGATGTCTCAGACAGCAAGCAAGACAATACTGTGTTGTGGTGAATAAAATCCCCATCCAAACAATCATGTCATGTTATTATAATTACGGGAAAGTCCAAGACTTTCCAGCACTGAAAATTTAAATCAGAATTACTATCATAACTCATGATATCCAGATGGCCAGCAGACCTGAAGATCATACATGATGTGTCAATATTGTGTGTTAGAGTCTTTAAATCTTTAGCTTTTACTGTATTTCTACACATTTATACATGCAGGGCAGAACCCTCGTCAATACCACACACAGCAAGAGTGAAGTGAAGACAGCAAGAACATTCCCAAACTTTCCAAAACCATGGAAGTCTGTAGGAAAGTAAAAGCTTTTTCTGAAATTCATCACAAACATGTACAACCGTACAGCCCAAACAGGGATCTGGCCCGGCAATGAACCTTTAAATTACAGGCAACACTTCGTCTGTGGTTGACAGAGTTAGACCTGTCTGCCATGAAAAATATTATGTACAGGATAAGAGGTCTTACTTCCCAACTCTAGAGGCAGGTTGTTGTTTTTTTTGTCTTTTGTGCATCAATGACTCAAAGTGTTGAAATGGTCATATGTACATGACTGAATCAGCAAGGAATGCCAACCTCAGCCTGTTGCTGGGATTACTGCAGGAGGTAAATATGTACGTTACAAAATGTTTTTTCACACACCTTAGATGATAGACATTTTTAAAGGCCAGGCAATATGACACAGCTTGTATCCTGGTAATTATATGTAAGGGTGAGCGACACGACATTATCTGTCAATTGATTTTTCAATATAATGTACTATATGCCAATACATGCATGGCCCACCCAAGTTTAGCACTGGCTGCCCAAGTGTATTTTGACACATTTTATCAAACAGCAGTGGTTCATAAGTTTAGTTTATGATAAACTTGTGAACTGACAATGCTCTGGCTCTCTCAGAGTTAATGAGGCCTGTTATGTTATAGCGAGGGAAACTGGCTGGCAGGTGGAGGAAGCCTACCCAAGTATATTTTTGACCTTGGATAGACCCTGTGCATGGATATTGTAATATAAAGGCAGTGGTGGTGGAAGAATATCCCTAGTTAAGTAAAAGTAGTAATACTAAAGTGTAAAAATACTTAGTTACAAGTAAAAGTCCTGCATTCAAGGTATTACCAGCAAAATGTACTTTAGGCATCAAAGGTCAGCACATTTTAGAGTGTTACATAATACATTATTGTATGTATTGGCATGTAAGGAGCATTTTGATGTTGTAGCTGGAGGAGGTAGGGTAAATTTTAACTACTTTATATACTGTGATGGTTTGATCTATAACAACGCATTATGTGTTGAGCATATGTTTTGTATAGGAAAACTTGTGCAAAATAACTAGTAAGTAAGTTGTCAAATAAATGTACTTAAGTAAAAAGTATAATGTCTCCCTCTGAAATGTACTGGAGTAGAAGTATGAAGTGGCATAAGCAGGAAATACTTAAGTAAAGTCCCTCAAAATTCTATTTAAGTACGATACATGAATGTATTTGGTTACTTTCCACCACTGTATTACGAATTTTAGGATTAAATATTCTTCTATTTGCATCAGAAAAGTTTGCGAACCACCACAAATACACACCTGTTGCTTCAGAGTTTATAAGCTCACAGACAGAGACTGTAACTTTGAAGGAACATCCTCTTGTACACAAACCTGCATTCACACACACGCACGACATGAATTGAAGTGAATCCCCTCCAAGATACACACACACACACACACACACACAAATTACTGGTTTTGATTTACTGCTACTTATCATTGGATTGTGAAACCAAGCGGCTGCTACCCACAGTTGCTGTTCCCCATCCAGCAGTCATGAGGGGTGACCGCTGAACCTGAGCCCTTGCTCACGGTAAAGCCAACACACAATAAAATGACGTCTGTCGCAAACAACAATAAAGTTCACCTTTCAAGTGCACACTATTAAATGTATTCGCTATTTATAGTAGGAAGTGCTGGACAGTTAAACGACTTTCTTTTAAGTCTGACTCCATGTTTGGCCCATTAACACGGATTACAATGAAGTGACGACAGGTTTTATATTGCGACATCACCATGGCGACCACCAGGGATAGATTTGCGCCAAATATTGTTTTAAAAAAGTCACAGAAACACACAATACACTAAAGCTACTACTTCCAAAAGCACGTGTTGTGTACATCTTTTGTGCCAAGTATGATGCCATGCCAAGAGGCTAAAAGAAAGAAAACCCAAGACAGGACTCTACTTTTAAACAGACTAAAACTTTACTTTTTTTGGCCAAAAAGTCTGCACCAGTACCACCGGCCCTGAGCCGGAGAGACGCAAAGCCCTTTAAATTTCACACAAACACATTTTCCGACGATTATTAGTGAAGAAAGAAATTAAACTTCGGACGGAAGCCGTGTCCACATCTTCATTGAGGACTAATCCTCCCCATGTGGTAACATTAAGAGTTTATTGATGTTAAAAGCACTTGAAGACAACAAAGTAAGGTAACACACGCTGACAGGAGTTCACAACATACTCACGTTCTCCGTTATCTCGGATGGGCACCCACCGCAGCACGACGACAAACCAACAAGTTGGACTTCGCATAACGGAAATGTGTTGAGAAGCGTCTAAAGTAACGTTAACTCAAAGCGACGTCGGCGGTGAGTAACAGAAACTAGACATCATTCAGAGGAGAAGCAGCTCGCTCGCTTTCTCTCTCATTGTGAGTACACGCGACGGTTCACTCCGCAACAACAAAAAAAAGAGGAAAGAAAAGTTTCAGCCACGAACTTGACGCGAAAAAACTGGCGACTCCTCATTTCCGCTGTCAAAAAAATGTGCCGCGGTCCGGCTACGTCAAGTCGGAGGAAGCTCACAACAGCCCTTCCGATTCGGGTTTTTCAAGATAAGACACTTGCCAAGCGGCACCAATAACCCTGGGCAAAAACGAGGAAGTATTTAGATGGTAATACCACAGTGGTGGACATTTACAAAGAACATTTACTCAAGTACGGTACTTAAGTACAAATTAGAGGTACTTGTACTTTACTTGAGTACTTTCTTTTGATGCCACTTTCTACTTCTACTCTGCTACATCTCAGAGGGCGACATTGTACTTTTTACTTCACTACATTTTTATCACAGCTTCAGTTACTGGTTACTTTACAAAGTAAGATTTTTACATATGAAGAGTTTATAAAATCTGATGTTTATACAAGTACACGATTGGTTATTGACAGAAATTTAATTGGCAACTATTTTGATGATCGTTTTTAAATTCTGTTTGTCAAGTCGGTAACCCCTGACAAACATAACCATAGGCCTACTAGTAGTATAGCCTAATTTTTACTGAAGATGTATTTTTTAAAGCAGGTACTTTTGTAATTTGACTTAAGTAGAAATTTAAATTGAAGACTTCTACTTTTAGTGGAGTAACATTCAACAAGGGTATCTGTACTTTTGCTCAAATACAGGATTTGTGTACTTTGTCCACTGCTGCAATACCTTAATGCTCTGTTTGTTTAATCTCTCTCTTCCAAAATTTTTTTTATGATCGTTAATTTATCATTAATCATAAATCTCTATTTCTATCTATTGTCGTCTCTCTCCGTGTATTACAATCACTAGAACCCTTAACCATATACCTGTACTCAAGACTTGAAATTGTGCATACATAGCTATTTATTTTTTCATAGAGAGGCTGTTTTGAAAACATAATGTGCGCCTAATCTAATACATTATCTGGCAGTATTTTGTGTGTGTGTTATGTGTACCTTACTATACAGAGGGCTGTAAATAGTAATATTGCATTCCAAGAAGCTTATTTAGCCTAATTTACTTAATAAGTGATTAATTTAATGGTACAGTTGATCTAACACCTCTCTAAAACAGTTTCAACAATTATAACCTTAATAAAAGTAGGATGTATTGCAGGACTGTTGTATTAGACTGTATTAATTTTTGACTACGTCGTGTTGGAAATTACTTAAACATGGACTTTTATGTTGAAATTATCGGGAAGTTTCTTCCCTTCTGCGGCTTCTTGCCGCCTGCAGCCTCCAGGTCAAGTACGGTATGTGCACGAAGCAGAAACTACCATGAAGTATTCTCAGATATAGTAAATTTGGTTTGGTTTACTGTAATTTGTCTGTCAGTCACTGCTTTAACAAGTTATATCATTACATTATTATCGTACATTATTCGAATGATATAGCCTAAACTCTTTTTACATTAACTCCTTAAACTGATGGAAAACCACAAAAAAACCGAGGTTTAATAAGAGCATTTTCTATGTAGTGGTTTGACACTGCTGCCAGTGTAACTCAATATACTAACGACGACCTAAAGCGTCACATTTATCTATATTTCCGATTGTTCAATTGAGGATAACGACGGTTTACCAAGTGCTTACTACATGAAATATAACGTTAATAGGGGAAGTTAAAGCACGCAGTCTATCCGGGTTGAAGTTATAAAATTTATTTTATTTTTTCTTCTCTGGGGACTTAAAATCCTGCCGGTTTATGTCATTAGACGGTGATTGCATTCACCTGTCCCGCCAGGTGCAACGTAAGCCTACTCATTGATTTCGCTGAAGTCAAGGGTGAAAGACTACTGTTTAAAGTTGTTTCACAGCGACACCTGGTGAGAGAAGAGGCGAACAGCTCCAAGAATGCGTGTGTCTGTGTTTCATGTATATTCCGGTGGGGACTTGAACCTGACACACACTAACCCATAGGAACTCCTGTCACAGTAGGTACAAAGATTCAGGTCCCCACGGGTAGAGACTGCTTTTTGAGGGTTAAGGTTATAATTAGGTTAAAGTTAGGGTAAGGGGCAATGCGATGTCCCCACAGGAATAGTGGAACAAACGCATGTGTGGGTAGTTTCTTAAGGCCAGCCCTGGCCTTGCATGAATTCATGGGAGCCATCAAACTGTACTTCTGTCTAAAAATAATGAAAAGCATCTCATGCATGAACCAGCGGCCATAGTGATGGCTAAAACATGTCTTCCTGCAACTTTCAACAAAAACTTCAACAACTTCAATGTCACAGAAAAATAAACAGTCCACAACATAACATATTTATTTTGTTGTTTTGCAGCAAATACTTAGTTAACAAACGTCTTATCAGGGTACCATATCTGGACAAGGTGTTACATATTATTGGTTATTTAAAATAATACTCTTATTGCATACCATAACGCTGAAAAGGTGTACAACAATTATGGAAGTCAATCAGGGAAAAAAATTATTATTGTGCATTTAGTTTACATTCTTCATTTGGCACTCCTAAATAAAGATAGATACTATTATTATTTATAAGGTTAATTTGACACATTCACAGATTCCTTTAAATGCTATTGTACAATAAAAAAACCGAGCACTGACATCTGTAATGACAGTAATGCTATTCTGGAGTTTATTAAAATAGACACTACAACAATAATTTTAGATTTAAAAAAAGAATACCGTGTCAATATTTAAAAAAAAAAAAAAACAAAATCACTGTGCCACTCATTCCACATTGCTGTTTCTGTACAAGCCAATTGTATAACAGAAATGATAGTGCTGTCCATTGATGCAGACTGAAGGAACTGAGCCATTGTCAAAATGTGATTGCACCGAGATGAGCCTTTGCCAAGAAAGAATAATGGCGGTACAGTCACAAAAGCAGGAAAGGAAACTCCCATCAAACTCCCATCACTGAAATCTTATGGTAGTGGCTGCAAGTGCAATAATGGCGTTATAATGATAACATAAGGCACATATGAAACAAAAATATAAACATGTGATTGAATATAGAAACAGTATGAGCAGTAATTATTAAAGGCCCCGTTTTTCAGACTGCTGGTGTTAATTTCCAGTATGGAATAGTAATTATTTCTATACAAAGCAAGAGGTTAGATGTTCCTACACAGTACAGGCCTCTAACAAAAGTTACCCTCAGTTACATTCAGGTAAATCAGCTGCAACAAACAAAACCAATAGTATGATCAAATTAAGATGACAGGATTGTATAATATGAAATGATCAAAGAATTACAAATGTAAAGTCCTGTAAGTTCAATGCTAAAGCTGCTTTTGTGAAATGTGAGAGTCAAAAGAGAAGTAAGTGACAAGTGTTCTCATGACACAGCATCATCTGCCCGCTGGCTAACGAGGGCTAAAAATACCAGTGCGTTGCTCTGAGCGAGACATCCACCTCCCACCACTGTCCCCAGTGACTGTCGAGAGGATGCTCTGACCTCAGTAACCACTAGGCCTCTCGGGTGAGACGTGTCCCGGCGGGAGTATGGAGGAGAATTCTGGACTAGTTTTCCCCAACACCACTTTCTTGTCCCGAGACTTATCCTCGTTTCTCTACGAGTCACTATATTAAAGCGACCTTAGAGTTTAAAGTGGTTTGAAGTTACAGAAAGCTTTAAATGCTGATATAAAAAAAAATATATATATTTTATTAAACTGGAAAGCTGTTAATTGTACAGGTGCCCTTCCTATTGGGATGTACGTGAATTATTTGTTTCGTCACCAAGTGAGGAAAGCTCGGACAAGAGCTGCAGGATTTTCTGTTACCATCACCAATGTACGCCCTGGTTGACGTTTCACTATTGTAACCTGATCCATGTGGATTTCTTTTGTTTTGCATTTACATCAGTAACATCCATCCTGGCTTTCCCCGTGTTTTCAGAAAAAGACTGTGGTGATTTTGAGCAGTAATATGTTTTGTTATTTTCCACATGCTAAGCGCAGTAGATTGCATGTATACCTACAGGATAAACATGATTTTAGATCAAGGTTCCTACCAACTGATCCCAAAACAAGTATATTTGGAAGCTAGGAAGGCAGAGAAAGCATTGGCAACATTATATTAGAAGAACAGCAAGTCTTTGTGAATTGTATCTACTACAATATAAACTGATGATTGTAATAAATGATTACCATTTTAAATACCGTATTCTTAACATTCTTAACAATTGTCATTGGCAAATGACACTCAGCAAAACTGTGGAAAAGAGCATATTTTGAGTATTAAAATTTCTTGGAATGTACAGTGGGTAGTGTTTAAGACTGATTCCCCTGTGCCAGACAAGATCTGGAATCAATCAGTTATTTTATTGATGATAAGACTGAAAGTTTTCTTGCCTTTTTTTTTTCAATTCAGAAGGCTGTAAATGCTGCGGTATGTTCAGGAAGGAATGATAAAACAAAAATGATCCACCTCCATTAGTTTACTTGCTCTGCAGCCACTGTAGCCTCAGTTCCTCCACCTCTCTGCCGTACCATTCATGGAGTTTGGAGAAGCAGCCAGTGCCAGGCGAGACGGGGCTTTCAAGAGATGCTCCTCTTCTCCTGGGTGGCACTGGTGGAGCCCTCATCCCATCAGCCCCGTAACCAATCACAGTGTTATACCCGGAGTCTGCACAGCCATCCCAGGCCACGCAGGAAGACGCTGCCTCAACGAAGCCATTAACCAAGGCGACTGGTTGTTTACTCCACGCAACTCCATTCTCCTTGGAACACTCCTCCTCAATCCTAACCTCTTCCTGAAGGCTCTTTTGGGCAGAGGAGGGGACTGACACGAGAGGAGCGCTTGAGGTTGATGAAAAGGACGATAAAGATGACGAAGAAGAGGATGCTCCAGACCTGGACCGTGCCACCTGGTATCGCCGGTAGGACTTTGGCCTGGCCTGCAGGCCTCCAACTCCAACCCCGACGTAGCCCCCTCCTGCAGCCTCCTGGATCTCCTCCAATTGCCTCTCCAGCTCCCTCACCACCAGCCTCATGTAGTCAAAGCTGGCCCTTGACAGAGCTTTCACCCATGACTCCATGGCTGCCTGGTTCTCAGCAGCCATCTTGTACACCCGCGCTTTGGCACAGTCAAATTTGACGGCGAAGGCGAACTCCTCAGCTGACTCGCACAGTTCCACGGTGCACCCTTCAAGGACGATGACACCGATAGGCTCTCGGCTGTCACGCTCCTCGAAGTAGAAGAGCATGTTACCCTTCAGGACAAACCAGCGCCGGTGATAAGCCGTGTTGCGCTCGCCCTTTTTGAACAGGAAGCCTGTCTTGTCGGGCGGTGAGTCACAGGTGGCGTAGTGCGCCACGCTGCGTTCATTCAGCTTCATCTTCTCCCCTCCTCCGTAGACTGTTTATTTACCTAAAGAACAGTATAAAGACAGAGGTCATCCCCAAGGTTAAACTGATTAGTCCTTATAAAAAGGGTGCAGCAGCATTCTCCTTCCAGTATGCTCATTAGTCGCTCTCTCTGCTTTAAGTCGTGCTAAACTGTTTGCTGTAAGAAAAACCTGCAGACCCTTTGCTCTCTGGGCTACACGACTGTATAGTTTTACTTTATTGACATGGTGATACAGTATCAATAAGGATGTGAGATGTTTTAAGATCAAACTTTTATATTATCATCTGGTTGCTGCTGTTTACATTCACCCCAGATGCAAATTCAAAAACTCCACTGCAGAATGTTCAGGGCGTATACGTGTATGTATATAAATAACTGTATGTTATTTATATATTACCATATTTTAATATAGGCCTACACTTAATTATATGTTGTGTGTGTGTGTGTGTGTGTGTCTAGCATGAAGGAACTACAAATTTCGTTTCATTATGCAGCCTTGTGCTGTATAATGACTAATAAACAACCCTGTACCTTGTACACTGGTATAACTTTATCCACCACCCTAATTATGCTCAACTATTTTGTTTGTGTTGTAGCTTTTACAGTTGGTGTTATTGCTGCAAGCACAAGTGATACTTGCAATCTGCCTGGACAAAATGCTGTCACTAAACTACACATTTAAAGTTGTTTTACTTACGTGTTTATCTCACATCCAGCTGACATCCACCACCGTCCTGCCACCACATCTGGAGCTAATAACTTAACATGTCTCCCATCTCCTTTAGTCTTTTTTTCTGCCTCTCCAAAAGCAGGCTGGAGGAGAGAAATAAGTTACACACCTATCATTATTTTAGCGCCACAGTTGCCACATCAAACGATCGACAAGATTGTAGTTTTGCTGGTTCTTCGACTTCAGAGGAAGATGATCATGTATCTTAACGCATTAGCTGGTTTTCCCCCAACCAAAACCTCTGCCAGCTAAT
>NC_060170.1:17232148-17242136 GCF_021292245.1 Micropterus dolomieu | reverse complement strand
GTTTTACTTTATTGACATGGTGATACAGTATCAATAAGGATGTGAGATGTTTTAAGATCAAACTTTTATATTATCATCTGGTTGCTGCTGTTTACATTCACCCCAGATGCAAATTCAAAAACTCCACTGCAGAATGTTCAGGGCGTATACGTGTATGTATATAAATAACTGTATGTTATTTATATATTACCATATTTTAATATAGGCCTACACTTAATTATATGTTGTGTGTGTGTGTGTGTGTGTGTCTAGCATGAAGGAACTACAAATTTCGTTTCATTATGCAGCCTTGTGCTGTATAATGACTAATAAACAACCCTGTACCTTGTACACTGGTATAACTTTATCCACCACCCTAATTATGCTCAACTATTTTGTTTGTGTTGTAGCTTTTACAGTTGGTGTTATTGCTGCAAGCACAAGTGATACTTGCAATCTGCCTGGACAAAATGCTGTCACTAAACTACACATTTAAAGTTGTTTTACTTACGTGTTTATCTCACATCCAGCTGACATCCACCACCGTCCTGCCACCACATCTGGAGCTAATAACTTAACATGTCTCCCATCTCCTTTAGTCTTTTTTTCTGCCTCTCCAAAAGCAGGCTGGAGGAGAGAAATAAGTTACACACCTATCATTATTTTAGCGCCACAGTTGCCACATCAAACGATCGACAAGATTGTAGTTTTGCTGGTTCTTCGACTTCAGAGGAAGATGATCATGTATCTTAACGCATTAGCTGGTTTTCCCCCAACCAAAACCTCTGCCAGCTAATCGTGTCTGGACGAGTGATTCAGTCTCGAGCGGTGCTGGCTGTTTGCTTTGTGGGGTTGGTCACAAGCTTTTGACTCATCAGCACTTTGCAGGACTTCATCTACAGTGTCCGTGACACTGGGACACAAACCACAAACGAGCTGTTGTCTGAAAGCAAATCTCTCTGTGCCAGCTAGTTTAACGCATTTAGCCGCGTTGGTGAATACAAGCGGGGCATCCAGCGTCAGCATATTCAGTGCACCAACCCGCAGAGTACTAGCTAGCGCTACAGTTACACACTACCTTAAACTCACACTTTGTGACAGTATTATATTAACTAGGTAAGCGTCTTATTACCTGCAGATAACGACGCCTCCTCCTCAGGCAAGATGTTTGTTTATTTTTTCCTTAATCTTTTCCTTCGTTCTTTTTTCTTCCCTGTCACGTGACCCACGGGGAGGAAACAGGCTGTGTGTTACGCGGCCAGCTTGACTGGGCGGGGTCATCATTAAGCCTTTCCTGTCGCTCCGGTGAAACGGTTGCCATCCGGATGAGCGATAACTTAAAACAAGCGCACCCCGTCTTCGCCCGTAAATAAAAAGGTGGAAAGGTGGCACTTAACAGCTGCTGCACCTGCACGGATGCTTCTCTGATAAAACCAATGCGGATTATTGTTAGATATATATTAAATACCCTAACATAATGTATTTTACTTGAAGGATAGTTGTGGAACTGAAACGATGAACCAATTAAATTAATCTGCAAATATCCGTCTTTTTTTTAAAGCAGAAATGGCAAACATGTTCTGATTTCAGCCTCTTAAATGTGCTTTCTTTGTCTTATGTGATTGTAAACTGAATATTTTGGGAGTTTCTGACATTTGATAGACCAAAGGACTTATCAGTTAATCAAATAAACAATTAATAGATCGTGAAAAGAACTCTCAGCTGCAGCCCTGAAAATCACCTCAATGTACAAATACTCAGTTGCAAGGCTTGCTTTGATCATTTCACTCACTGTACAGAAGATATAGCAGCAAAATGTGCTTCAAGTATTACAAGTTAAAGTAAACTTAGACAGCATAGTTGCCCATTTCAGTGTTATATTACACATTATTTGAATCTTTCAACTTTAACTTTATTGTCTCCCAGGGTAAGCTTGCCTTGCCAGGTGAAACAGAACATATGAACATAAAAATAATTTATTACTTAAAACAAGTGCATAAGTATATTATACCACTGGGGTGTTATTACTGATGTATTAATATGTACGCAGCATTTCAGTGATGCAGCTGGTTTAGGAAAACCTAACTAGAACTATTTACTGTGGAGTAGATTAATCCCCAACAATGCAGCATATCATAATAGACGACCTTATGTTTTGTATGCAAAATGTTGGTCTTTAACATAAATGTAGCTGTTGAAGTAAGTAGCAGAAAATGGAGATACTTGCCTCAAAACTGTACTTGAGCACAGTACTTCAGTTACATACCATAAGACCTTGAACAGATATTGTTTGACGCAAATGTAATTGTTTGGAGTCTCCTTGATATTTCATCATGGAATGGATTATTGAATGGGCCTACACAGCACAGGCCCAGGGGCCCATGGACTCAGGCCGCGCCTAAGCTAGAGACTCCGTTGAAGGCACTTGGAAGTCCGGATGTTGTCAAAGAGTCCTTGTGTTTTTTTCCATTAGTATTTCAATAATTGCTGATACAGAGTCTGATCTGATGTTGATTTTGAATACATATTTGGATATGTCTGACAGCAGAATAGCTCTGCTTTAACCTCACAGGTTTCCTACTGTACATTTATCATATGTTACAGTATCTTTATACAATATCTTTGTGTGAGTGTTAGTGAGGATCTGGTTTGGAGACAGCCTCTCTTCTTGTCCAGCATGAACAAAATAGTCCCAACCAATAACAGAACTTAAGAGTTAAAGTTAAACCTTCAAAATATGACAGAACAGCTTTGGCAAAATTGCGGCTGGACAAGAATACCAATAATAGTGCCGCCCACTGTGAAGTGGTTACAAACATTTAGCTTTTTTTCTTCAGCAATGACTTGCTTTTCATTCACAAAGCTGCAATCATCCACAGAGTGCAGCCACAGTGTTCCTCGACCATTTTACTTTGGGTTGGATTAGTTAGTTAGCCTTGCTCAAGGGTACAAAGGCAGATAGTTAAACATGTACATTTCCCAGGCACATTTTCTTAGCAGATTTTCCCAGCTCATGGATATGAACTTGTGATGTTCTAGTCTAAAGACCGCCTCTCTTTACTCTAGGAGTTTAACTACGGCTGCCCTGTTCCTGTGACCACGTCCTTCATTTTTAAGGCCTTCAGCTGCTGGCTTTGGCCGGTGTTATAATGCGTATATGACCATAATAAGCCACTATGAATTCATCAGAATATCTTCTGGCGACAGCCAATAGCCTTTAGCACCGCCAGCTTACTATCTCATCACACTAATCTTCAATTAACTGATATTTAATGTATTTTTCTTTCTGAAAGGTTTGCTCACACTGCTTTTTTGAAGTGTGATGCTCTGGCACTCGTTTGTTTCCTCTTTGACTCCTAGTTCACAGTCATTCAATTCTACAAGATCAATTTGTAAGAGCACAGTTTATAATAAAGACATAAAAATCAACACTTTCCGTGTTTTAAGTTATAGTTCAGTCCATAAAATACACACAGACACACCAACATTAAGTGTAAAGTGTTTACTTCTCACAAGTTATTTTCCAACCCGTTTGTGGACACACAACAAAATACAGCTGACAGCTTTTTGAGACAATCCAATCACCTTTAAATCTGATTCTTGATTGATCCAGAGTTTGGTCATGATTTCAGTCTCTGTGTCCAGTGAGAACAAAGAGCTGGAGTTTACAAGTGTGGTGTCTCCAGTCTGAATGTGGAGAGAGAGAGGCTGTGTGTATCAAATAATGTTTGTTACTTTCCGGCATATGTTTGTCACCCTTTTATTGATCCAAAATGACCTATGAAAATGTGTACACACACACACACACACACACACACACACACACACACACACACACACACACACACACACACACAGTAAATTCCCAGTTTCTTTACTTTTCATTTTGTCCTTGTAAAGCACATTGTAATGTCTGCAATACTGATTTGATTAAGATTTTTCTTCTGTTTGTACACTCTACAGCATATTTACCACGCCTGCCTAAAACATTTGCACAGTACTGTATTTAACTAAACATTATTATTATTATTATTATTTAATGATCAATGAGTGATTGGCCTAAGCAATGTGATAAAACCCAGGACACTGGTCAGGTTTATAGTGGCTGCAGAAATAACCTGATGGACATCATATGAGGATGACAGCGAATCCTTCCTAACTCTGTATTATGGAGAGCAGAGCACCCTGCATGTTGTACCCACCAACAGACAGCCTCTCCACAGAAATGCATAGAAAAACACAGTGATGGCAGGACAAAGTGAAGAGTCAGTCATGCATTCATTCAGCCCCATGCCTCCCGTCTGATAAAGCACAACTAGGTATTTGGTTTACGCCATTTTTTCTTCTCCACCTTATATTTTCTTTCTCACAATACAACCTATTCTGTAAGGTGTCTTGAAGTGATCATACTGGAGAATTTGTAGTTCATACATACAAACACTATCCTGTTGCTATATATATAAATTACTCATCCTGCTATGCCCTGCTGAAAAACACACACCTCGAGGGAATGTCAGCTCTCGTCAAAGTACCTCTCAGTCATCCAGCACAATATCAAAAATATCATCTCTTTAAATGTTAAAGTCTCTGTAGAAAAATGCCTGAAATATATAGATATCAAACATGTACATGTATATTTGTATACAAAGAAAATTTGATGCAAATTATTACTTCTTCAAGGATCCTTTAAAGCTGTAACTATGCCACTTTACTCTGTATGTTAGTATGAAAAAACAAACAAAAAACAGCTTGCATGGCACCAGTTGAGCACATAGATTTTGATGTACAAGGAACATAATGTCTGGACACAGATCAGTGACCACATCATTCATTTCAAATCATTAGTCTTTCCAAAAAAACAAAAACAAACAAACAATGTGATTGTGCATATGGTACATACTGACACAATATTATTTTCTCCTTATCTGCAGTCCAGCAGAGCAGCGTTTTGCTCACAGGCAGACCTGCCAGGCTCTCCAGACACAAACAATTACAATTCTTAAAAGGCAAATTCCATCGGTTGAGTGGAGCTATTGATTTCCATCTGAGTATGCACAGAGCAGACGTCTGTGTAGACATCAATCAAATACTGGCTGACATCATTTCACCCCATCTTGTACTTCTTCATTTAAACTTGCCTCTTTACTTTTGATGATAGGGTTTCAGCAGCATTCTAATCTTTAATTCAACTATTTCTATGTAACAAAAAATATCACCTCCACAACTACTGTATAAGGTCATCTCTCTGTATGCACTTTCTTAAGTTTCTCTTCCCCCACTTTCACAGTAACATTGCCCTGGCACAGCTGTGCCTGGGGGTTGTTAAGTGCTCAAAAGTCCAAGTAGGAATTTGTCCAGATGATCTCGTCTCCTGGTGGTTGAGAGCCATTAGCACTTTATGTAAAGGGTTAGGTTGATGCTGGGCCTCAGCTCTGGCTCCTCCCCTCCCTGATCAACCAGGGTCGATCAGTGCATGAAACAAGCATCCCTTCCACTTGTATCTCAAGCATCTCAATGGGCCCTGCATAGGAAAAAGAGGAAACACATTCGTGTGAATATAACTGCAAAGAGGAGAGCCACTTGACACAGCGCCAACAGTCGCTTTGTTACAGAGCAAAATGAAAATATATCAAGGTGCCGTTGCAGCACACACAAGCACCCAGACACACAATTCATCGAAGTTAATAGGACTGAAGCGTCTGGCACATTATCCTCTATGGATTAAAAAGCCTGCCCTTTTGTGAAAAGACAATCGCATACCCTAGCTGGTTTTTTTTTCAGTGTTTCTTAATCAAGTCAGGAGTGGTTCAATGAGCAGAGGACCCCATCTGGGTCTTTGTGGCTCTTACGAATCTGATCCTGTTGTTGGGATATTGTGTACCTTCCATGCGTAAGGTGCAGCTGATGCCTCTAACTTTTAATGATCTCCAAAGCAGCGTGAAATCTTCCGATGAAGTTTGCGTCACCCTCAAAGCTTTCCAAGCCAATCTCAGGGCCTTTTTGCACACACATGGCTGCGTCATTCCACTTTCAAACACCTTTTAAACACATGCATGTGTATGTCTTTAACATTAATATGTATGCATATGAGTGTACGCACACATTTTTGACAAGGACACATACACATGCCCACTCACTTTCCCACATCATGCCTTTGTCTGAGTCACGGATAGAAGCACCAAGGCGAGCCAGTATCTATGCCCAATGTGCGCCAGATTCACTTTTGAATGCTCTGATGTTTGGCAATGTAGGTCATGTTTATTTTGTAGTCTAATGAACTTTGCATACAGTATCTCAGACGTAATGTCACTGGCACGCAACACCACAATTTCATTTTGTTTAATGCTTTCCTCATACCATTTTCATAATGAAATGTAGATGTCAACTGAGGGAAACAAAAAATCAAAGTAAATGATGCATGCAGAATGGGGATGAGCAAATAGACAACTGTGTCTCTTGGCAGACTATCACCACCAACAATCAGACAGAGAAACTACAGCTATTTAATATTCACTGGCACAATGTGTCTCACTCTGACACATTTATTTAGTTTTATTGCACACTGTCCACTTGCCAGGTTGGAAAATGGGATGAAGACAATACAGTACAGTAGTTGCACTATAAGCACACATATGACTATTGTGTTAAATCAGAGTAACAGGTTTAAATTTACAAACGTAACAATCTAATGATTCAGCCCTATGAGATTTCTAATTAATTATGGAAGCGGCGGGTGAACTTAATAACCCGATGAAATGAGGTGTTGCATTAGTGACGTCAGTAGGTTGTGGGGTTGAAATCAAAAACACACAACCTTTCAATGGAGGAGCTGCTGTGTACAATCATTTATTAGCAGATGCATAGCAACCAGAAGTAGATTTCATCCATGGAATGTCATTTGTGATTCAAGGTAAGAAGGTATGAAGGATGCAGAGGCCGCCTCGGCTCAGGAGCAACACAGTCAGTGAACTTTTTGATTAAGCGTACAAATGGAAAGGCTGCCAGAGGTGTTTGCTGCACAAAGTGTCAGATTTGTTTTAATAATAGATACCCCACCCACATGTATATAGAGATACATGTGCACAGGGAGATTGTTATGCATACAGCTGCTGCCGAGTGGGAGTGAAGCATTATCCAAGGGGAGAGGAAGAAAAAAATTAAGACAGAGAGAGACAGAGAGAGAGAGAGAGAGGGAGGTGGGCTATGAACTAGAGCTGTGAGCTGTAGGGAGTAGGTCAGTACAGTTGAGTCAGTCATGAATCATGATGGAGGCGGTGAAGATCCACCTCCTCCCTGCCCATTACAACTTTATTCTCAAGCCCGGAGCACTGGAGCTCAGATAGCCATTACAAAAAAAATACTAAAAAACAGTGAAAAACTCCTACACCCGTGGTCAGAGGAGCAGTGGTTTCTGTGTTACAGGAACAATCTGGTGGCAAGCCACGGATGTATCAAACAACGAACGATGAATCCATACAGGAGGGGTCCGTCAGCTGGTCAGCCAGCGCAAATGTCAATACTGTTTCTCTCACTTCCTGCCCTGGTTGCGGTTGCAACACACTCACGACCCTCTCCACAAATATTGGGTGGCTTGTCCATGTTTATAGTTATTCATGAAAAAAAAAGATCTTTATATGTCATTTAAAATACATTTTGAGAGCATAATGTGAGAATATAGAGGAGATTAAAGTAGGATACGACCTGACATTATAATGCGCAACAATACCCATTGTGAATAGGGCAATAGAGTATCAAACCTCAATACTTTTTTGGTACAGACCAAAATGTGTTGAGACACTATTTATTATTAGAGAACAAAAAAAAATGTTTTGTAGCAAAATATGTTTAATACTGTATTTCTTAAAGTCAATTATAAAAAACATAAAAAAACTCAGGTATAATATCCGCACTAATATAATTAGCAAATGAAACCCTGCCCTAGTGAACTTCACCAATATCCACCAATGTCAATAGCTCAGGATGTGCACAAACACAAACATCTGTTAATCAAATCTTTTCAAACAACTTTGCGTCCCTTCTCTGAGTTGTAGCCTGTGCAAGGTTTTTTTTGCTTTATTGTTGAGGTGTCCACTTGCCATCTTACAGACAGCAGATTTAACTTTGTGGAAAAGTACAGTAGAGAGCAAATACTTTTGATTAAAAACTAAAATAAAATCTCAGAAACACTTCAGTTTGGAAGAGTATACTTAAAAAGGGGATTATATTTTTACCTTTATCTTTCCAAAGAGTGTGCAAGGGCTCAAAATTAGCGGTGAAAAAAAAAGAAAAAAAAAAAGAACACAATGGGAAAGGAAAAGAAAACAAACAAACAAAGTAGAGATGCCTTAACTTTTTTGATATGTTCCCTTAATAGTACAAGTCCACTGTGTCATTTTCCTCGGTCCATTGAATTTGCATTAGAAAGCAAGGCAACGCTACGGCAGCAAAAGCCCTTGTGAGCTGTGGCTACACTCCATTATGTGTGTGCCTGTGTGTGTGAGCATGCTGCTGCCAGACTCATTAAAATCCATTAATACAAGGTAAACACAGTGAATGCTCTGCACTGAGAGCAATCATCTTGAGGACAAATATGCATCCACATACTCAGTTACACAGCAGCAAACACAATACACCCAAATCAGTCTCTCTCCATTGCACATACGCCCCCCCCCACCCCACCCTCTTTCGCTCTCTCTGACCCGCACTTTCTCTCTCCCTTAGTGTCCTTACCCCCGACTCTTCCCTTCTTTCTTGTTTTTCTTATGGCTGAATATCCACTGATCCCTAATCCACACACTGATTTTAGATTTGTAAGGCCAGCGAGGTCATGCATTGCATTTAGTCATCAGAGTGGGCTATTTCATACCCTGATTTTCTCAGGCTTAATCTCCAAGCTTCCCACCCCCACAACCCTTAACACACACACACGCGCACACACACACACACACACACACACACACACACAAAAAATTATATATATATATATATAAATTGTACTGTTTATATAACATCCTGCCCCCTAAGCACGTCTTTACCTTTCTGTGCCTTCCTTTCGTACTTTCCTTTATGTACTTTCTCTCTTTGTAAGCGTGGTCTCTCTTTCTCTGTTTATCATAAAAATATGTGCAGCAGCAATTCAGAACTTTGTCAATGTTAATGTTGGTACAAAGGCTGTCTCAGGCAGTGCTGTTATCTCCTGTAGTCTAATCCGGCTAATTAAGGGCATCGCTGGGAGGAAGGTCCTACTATTCTCATCCAACTCCAGGGTGTACTGTCTCCCCAAGTCTGCCAAACTGACATGTGCTTTTACACGCAAACCTGTGCACACACACACACACATACACACATGCACACACGCACGCACGCTCAAACAAACATAGTCAGATTCCTTGACACTCACTTTGAGAATGATTTCAGACGTGTGCACACTTAATTTTGCACAAACGCAATGAACACAGGCTTTATTAAATATGCTTCTTAATAAAAGCTAATAAAGTGGAGACTACCAACTGCTCATAAAGGTATTATATTAATGCTGAATCATATTCCCTTAAGGAAATAAAGTCTAGCATTTTTTCTGTCTGATTCTCCCTACTCAAGAGCAAAACTGATTAGCTTACCGTCCACTTAGTCTTTTAGATATCACAGTGAGTGATAGTGAGGGTCTACACAAACGGGGGTTGACTTGCTAAAAAATTCACAATATTAGAAAATGAAATTCAAGATTTTTCAATTAAAATTAGCTAGAAAGCTAACAGTAGGCACAAATCAAAATGGCAGTTTAGTCATCTAAGACTTCTCACTCTCCTGCAGCCCACCATGTCACTCTCCTCTCATTTACTCTTTCACTCCTACAGTCTGACACGTCACCAAAATGAGACAAGAGGTGATGAAGGAAGAGGAAGTATGAACTCGCTTGTCTAACACTTAACCGTAATTGTCCATCTAGGCAGGCTTGTGTAAAGTATAGATGCCGCTGCCCGTCTGCGCTGACTTTTACCCTGTAACA
>NC_060170.1:17116709-17232048 GCF_021292245.1 Micropterus dolomieu | reverse complement strand
AAATATGTGCAGCAGCAATTCAGAACTTTGTCAATGTTAATGTTGGTACAAAGGCTGTCTCAGGCAGTGCTGTTATCTCCTGTAGTCTAATCCGGCTAATTAAGGGCATCGCTGGGAGGAAGGTCCTACTATTCTCATCCAACTCCAGGGTGTACTGTCTCCCCAAGTCTGCCAAACTGACATGTGCTTTTACACGCAAACCTGTGCACACACACACACACATACACACATGCACACACGCACGCACGCTCAAACAAACATAGTCAGATTCCTTGACACTCACTTTGAGAATGATTTCAGACGTGTGCACACTTAATTTTGCACAAACGCAATGAACACAGGCTTTATTAAATATGCTTCTTAATAAAAGCTAATAAAGTGGAGACTACCAACTGCTCATAAAGGTATTATATTAATGCTGAATCATATTCCCTTAAGGAAATAAAGTCTAGCATTTTTTCTGTCTGATTCTCCCTACTCAAGAGCAAAACTGATTAGCTTACCGTCCACTTAGTCTTTTAGATATCACAGTGAGTGATAGTGAGGGTCTACACAAACGGGGGTTGACTTGCTAAAAAATTCACAATATTAGAAAATGAAATTCAAGATTTTTCAATTAAAATTAGCTAGAAAGCTAACAGTAGGCACAAATCAAAATGGCAGTTTAGTCATCTAAGACTTCTCACTCTCCTGCAGCCCACCATGTCACTCTCCTCTCATTTACTCTTTCACTCCTACAGTCTGACACGTCACCAAAATGAGACAAGAGGTGATGAAGGAAGAGGAAGTATGAACTCGCTTGTCTAACACTTAACCGTAATTGTCCATCTAGGCAGGCTTGTGTAAAGTATAGATGCCGCTGCCCGTCTGCGCTGACTTTTACCCTGTAACAGCCTTTGTTCAGAGTTACCTGCGATATGAAATCTGAGTTTTCTTGTTTCATCCAGAAGGACATGAATTAATTAGAGCCCTTCTCTGAAACAACTTCCTGAGTTTCAGACTTGTTAGCACCAAGAGCTTCCAGACATATACAGATACAATTTAGTTTCTGAGTTGTCAGCCGCCTTCCGTGAAATGTGTAAAGACTCCGTACATTTTTCAGTCAGTGCTCGCTATCTACAAACGCACTCTGCGCACACACACGCCTGCACCCACAAATGTATACACCTATGAATATACAGTACAAAAACAAATAAACTTGTATGCAGACAGGCTCATATATATGCATCAGTGCACACATGCAAATTTTTCTTCCTCTCTCTCTCTTCCTGACAAACACACTCATACATTCACAAACACTCACCGCTTCTTCCTGATCTCTCTGTGTATGTCGCAGCGCCCATGGCGATGCCTTTCTCTCTGTTCCACTCACTTTATCCATCCATTTCTCTCCCAACCCTTCCTCCCTCTGTTTGGATAATCCAAAGTTCAACCGGAGTAGAAAGCGCTCATAAAGTAGAAAACACTATGAATGATTCAAGAATGTTTAAGTTGGACAGAACAAGGGGGTTTCGGCGTCAAACCGTGGTAGTTGTTGATTTGCGTAGGATTGTTTTCTGGGGCTTGAGGGAAGGCGGGTGATGAGGCACACAAGGTGGAAGAGTGTTCGCTGTCGGCGGGAAACTGTGGCTGACTGAGAGGCCACCGTTTTCCAACATTAGTTCATGAGGAAGAGCATGGGGAGGAGGAGGGGAGGAGGAGGAAGAGCAGCAATGCACTGGGCTCAGCCTCAAGTCGTTCAGCTCCGCCTGTAAGTGTAGTTCTGTGTCGTCTACATTGTATTGGAGGTCACAATCTGGGCAATAGCCGTGGTACTGGACCTTCTCGCTGAAACGGACACGCTCCCTCTCACGAGACTCCCTGCCAGGAGCCTTGGGACATTTGTTCTTTTCATGGCGGAGAAGAGGCATGGGTCTGGGTAATGTAGGAACAAGACCCGACTCAGGGATTCCGCCGTCATTAGAAATGAAACACGGCGTAGAGGAGAATAAATCCCTGTTTGGTTTTAAAGGAAAAACCCCGCCATTCCTCATTAGAGACCCGGTAGCCTTGGATATATTCCCTGATAACACTAATGTTGGATGAGGCAGATTCTTAATGTTGTGATCCTCGGCTCTCGGCGGGGTAAGTCTGGGTGGTGGTAGGGGAGGGTGGGGTTTCTTGAGTACAGTCAGGACTGCAGGAGGGTTGACAGGGGCCGGGGCGATGGGCGCAGGTGGTTTGAAGATGCAGTCATCGGGGAAGAGCTTCATCTTCTCCAGGCTGGAAGCAGTGGTAGTGGTGGTGGAACTCGAGCTGGAGTTGAGCGTGTCTGTCTTAGAGCTGTCTGTCAGTCCGTCCTCCTCAAGTTGCAGGTCACAAGTCAGGGTGTCAATATCATGAACCACCTGGTGACAAGAAGAGGAAGAGTCACTCTGACAGCTGAGGTCAGGAATAATAAACAACGGCATGAGAGGAGGACATATCACCTATAACAATCTTAGCTAAAAATAACCCCACTATGACACTGGTAACTGGGAAAAGAATGATGTTCCAGGTAGAAAAAAAGCAAGTTGAAAAATATCTTCTTGTAAGCTGCTGATGTTCTTAATTGTATACAGTTGAAAGAAGATACACTTTGATTAAAAAGATTGACTAATAAGATTTAAGATTGACTGAGATATCTCTATGACAACCACGCAAGGGAAAAAAAAAAATCACTACAATTTATGGGAACACCCATGAGCCTGCCAGACTCTGACCTAAGTGATATACTACAAAAATCCTATGCACCATCAGAACTGAGAGAAGCAGCAACACCAGCCGTATCCTGCGAGCCAAGATACAAACACATCAGCTTATAATCATTTATAATACAAAACCAGGGTTAGGAGTAAATAAAAAAAGTCATCTTCTACATATATCAAAAAAGTGCAGATGACAAAGACAAACACACTGAAACAAATGCTGAGAGAGGTAAGCTCCATTTCTTCTGCATGTTTCTTAACAACAGCACAGGAAACAATTCATCATGGTATGAATTAATTCCAAGAAAGCAACCTTGGTGTGACAGAAAGGCAAAGAAATTTTTATATTTCACAAAAGGACATGCAAAATCCTATCCCAAATCCACTCTCCAAGTGGCACAATATGAAAGAGCAAACACTCTATCAGTTGCAGTGGTGCAATAACATACACAGTGTGCCAAGGTGGAAAAGAATACTTGCACAGTGACATGGCCCAGTGAATAATCTTTGGGAAAGGAATAGGGCCAAGCAGAGAAACTATTTAAATATGTTAATGAATTTGCAACCTGTAACTGAAAGATCTTTGAACACAGTACACTGCAGACATGGACAATAAATAAAATAGCAACAGAGAGAAAACAGCAGAAATGGTCTGCTCGGTGCAGTAGAAATGGATATAAATATATATTTTGTCTCAGGACCCTCTTTATACAGTAGATATTTAGACATTGCTTGAAACTGTGGGGGGAGGGGGCTGAGTGGGAATAAATTTTTATAGAGTAGTTTGCATTGTGTATGTTTGAATGTATGAATGAATTTATAAATTATTGTCAATTTGAACTGAGGTTTGTATTATTTGCATTTGTTGTATTAGTGTTACTACTGCATATACCTGCCCAGGAACGGCAGATGTAACTTAGCTAGTAGCTAAATCTGGTACGATACATCTCTTCTCCTGAGATGAATGGGTTTTTTTGTACATGGCCCCTGCCCCTGAAATACATGCAATAAAATAAACTAAACTAAAGGCAACTAGCAGTACTGGAAATAGTTGTATGGATGCAGCAGCACAAGCTGAGGTAAAACATAAAACATACATGGTACAGCCATGCATACATTCTAACTTTAAACAAAACATGCTGTACAACACATTGTTTCAGGACATGATGCTTAACTGTATTTGATGCAATATCCACCCCTCAATATGCACCAATATAAGGTCAACAGAGAGCTGACTACACAACGAAAGACTGACATACAGTGCTATGAACAGGATACTTCAGACAGCTCTAGTTATTATCTACTGTCCATTACATTTTGTCTACTTAAAGCAAGCACATGCACAGTTGTGCACATCCATGGACTTAGTTACCCTCCCATACATTTATGTCTGCTGGGCTGAGACAGCACCTGGAAGGACTGAAATTGCATGTGCACATTATGAACGTTGCCCAAGGAGCCATTAGTATAGGGCAGTGGTTCTCAAACTTTTTCTGTCCTGCCCCCCCATCACAAGCTGAAAAAAGTTCATGCCTGCCCACTACACATAAATGGATTTAACGCTTATCAATTATTAACATTATTGGGGGAGCAACAACTAAAAAAAGAGGTACGTTGAATTTGATATTAAAAGAAATATAAGTTATTTCCTTACATAAATCATGTTCATTCAACTTAGTTCTACTCCATATTTTTCCCCTGGTCATCCACGCCCCCCACTGAAGTGGCAACAAGCCCCCACAGGGGGCCCCGCATTGGTATAGGGGATTACATTTAACAAACCAAACAGACATGGTTCATGTTTTTATTAATATTCATAAATGTTATTAATATTCATTAATAAAATGATCATGTTCAGCCAGGTCTATCCACAAACATTCCCTTTGGAGAAGAGTTTCTTCCCGGTTTTCTTTCCTTGGTAGAATTATTATTGCTTCGATGCCCAGAACTAAAGTGCAATGTTGGACATTTTATTACTAGCTGCCAGATTATTGAGGATCCAACACTCAGTGAGTCCAAAGAAAGTCTAATATAAGTTGAGCTGAGTTCGCCTTCATTCATAGTATAATAACTAAAAAACTGTTGAAAAACCCATAATAAAATCTCACCAGAAAGGAAAATGTTTTTTCCTTTACAGCATTCATGAAATAATTACGACAATGTGATTATGTTCATTTTCTGAATTGGTAATGCTCATCTCAGAGTACCCAGGAAATCAGCCCACTGTAAAACACTGTTGCTATCATCTAAGGGTTTGAAATGCGTGTCCTCACGGCAGCTTGATGAGAGAGAAATGAACGAGAGTGGTGAGGAGAGAAACAGAGAGCGAGAGAGTGAGACAGAAAGATTGAAGGCCAGGCCAGAGAAAGCAATGGCGCTAAACTCTCCATGCAGTCTTTAAATGGATAATTTGTTGGGACACGCACAAGAGGTAATACCAGTATCCCAGTGTGCAGCCTTTGCTGTAGGCCAGGCAGCTTCAGTGGCTGTGCCAAGCATCTGGGCAGGGTCACTCCTCAGAGCCAGGCTCGGTTCCAGCCCTGTCTGTGAGTTATAACAGATAACTGCATTTCAAATGGATTATACCCCAAACACCGGCTTTGATAGTAACACCCCCTCGAGGTATTTGTTTAGTGTGTGCGGTGTCAGAATAACTGATCCTCTACACAATTCACTGCAAGCAAAAAGAAAAGGAAAGAGGGCACATCACAAAAAAATCACAACAAACAAATTACAATGCTTTCTTGTTCTCGTTTATCTCTGCTGTGAGACATTGTAAACTGCTATAAAAACACAAAAGAAGTCTAATTCAGCTCAAGTTGCAAAAACAGAATAAGGGAAGCAGAGAGGCAGAAGGAGACAGATGCTATGTCGACTACCCATCCATAATGTAGGAACCAGAGGTTGTACGCAATAGTCTTTATTAGAATGACAGCCTGTCATGTTAGGGAGATGAAAGCTTCAGCTCAGCAGGCCGGACGGTGGGAGAGGAATACGGACAGAAAATCAGGCATGTGCAAGTTATTACAACTGACGTGGCATCATGGGATTCAGTGATTGACATTAGAGGAAACACTGATTTGAAACAAGCTCTGTAACACACAAATGACAGAAAATATGTCTCTGCATAGAGGCACTGCTAGATATTTCCATGAGAACTCCTTGCTGTAAATAAAAACATTATCTATCTTTATGTAATCCCTGAAAACTACCCCTGATTCCCATTCAGTGCCCCTGTCTCTGCATCATGCTTAAATCTGAATGGCCAATCAGACAGCTCTGAGAGTTTTGATCTCTAGCAAGGACTCTGTAGAGAGGAGGAGAAAGAAAGCAGGCTGACAACAAGAGATAAAGAAAGGATGAAGATGAGTGGCTGCGATAAATACAGGCATGTGGTAAAAAGATAACGAAAGACAAGGGAAGACGAAGATAAAGAACTATAGAGAGACACCACAAGAGATTGATAGAGATGAAAAGTGAAAAGAAAGGACAACTGCTCTATGTTTTGGCAGGAGATAATTTGCAGCAAACAACAGTCAGCATTAAGATGATGAAATGCAATGCAAAAGCGCCTTCCTGGTTGAACCAACTTGTCCATTAAATATTAATTGTGATTAAAATGTTCTCACTTTCATTAAAGCCAGTGAGTCAGGGCGAAGAAGCTATCCTGTCATTTCACACCCCACATCCTCCTGTGCCAAACGTCTGTCATGCTGGAGATAGTGATCACATACATTAGTGGGCAGAGGAGGTGCATGTTTGTGTGTGTGTGTGTGTGTGTGTGTGTGTGTGAGCGCGCGTGTTTGAGTGCGTGCGTGTGCAGTCATAGCCTTTTCCAGGCCCCAGTGAGGTGGATGTCAGCCTCCCATGTCCCCCCATGACAGGGATGCTTAAAGAGCAAGCCTGTAGAAATAACATAACACATGGTTAGGGCTTACAAGGCGTTGTGTGACGATTCCTCTCCATTTACCTCTTTGAGCTCTTTGGCTACATCCTTGAGGTCTCCCAGGATGGTTTCCAAATTCTCCACGATTGTCTTGATCTCCTTTTTCACTTTCACTTTGGAGACTACTCCTTCAGCCTCTGCATTTGGTGTCCCTGACATGCTTCAGTTTATGGCACAATCTATTTCGTGAAGGATCTAAAGTCAAATCCTTTGGTCGCCGCGCTGCTACTTTGCCAACGCATTATTTTAGTCCTCCGCTCCCGTCACTTTTGCTCCTACATCACGGCCAGGACGGAGCGAAGTGGCGTCGGGTAGCGTTCTGTATCTACCACTAGGCATGCGCAATAGAGCGTAACACAAAAAATGAGGGTTTTGTCAAAATATTGTATCATAGTGTCTGCGAAACGGCGTCCGCAGATTTGTGCTTCTTACACCTTCATGTCCAACAGCAAAACATGACGTGCCACGAATATCCTTCACGTCGAGAGAGCGCTAAATTCAACATTTTTGAGAAGAAGAAAAAATGTCCACAATGAATGCGTTGAAGGCGTGTTAGCTATAGTAAATAAAGAGAAGACCACAAAGAACAAGAAGTGTACAGGCAGTTATCCAACCCGTTACGCCGCCGGTCGTTATTGTTTGGGTCCATAATCCTCGGGCATCGACAAAATTGTAATACACTCCTCCTTTTTCCTCAAATATACGATTCTGATAATGATACAACCCTGGAAGCCGCCAGGTAAGGACACCCCAGAGGCACTTTCCTCCGAAAAACAACCCGTCAGTTTCATCTTGTCTCCATCGCAACCTCCTTGGAGAGTCTGAGTAACCAACGTCCGGGCGCAGAGGATGCTCTCTCTCTCTCTCTCTCTCTCTCTCTCTCTTTTTCTTTTTCTCTCTCTCTTTTATGTTTCTCTCATTTGATTTCAATTAGCTTTATTGTCATGAATGTTTAGGTAAACAATGTTACCAAAGCAGAAATTCACAACATTAGGCCTAGCCTATATATATATATATACTGAACAAAATTATAAACGCAACACTTTAGTTTTTGCCCCATTCATCATGAGATGAACTCAAAGATCTATGAGTTTCTCTATGCACACAAAAGGCCTTTTTCTCTCAAATATTGTTTACAAATCTGTCTAAATCTGTGTTATTGAGCACTTCTCCTTTGCCGAGATAATCCATCCACCTCACAGGTGTGGCATATCAAGATGCTGATCAGACAGCATGGGTATTGCACAGGTGTGCCTTAGGCTGGCCACAATAAAAGGCCACTTGAAAACGTATATATCCTTAACAATAAAATTACATTTTAAAAACAAAAGAAGGAGAGAAAAAAACAAACAAAAACTAAAAAACAAAATAGCCTATAACTTATCTTGAAAATGTCTCGCTCTCATTTCATTTCAATGTGCTTTATTGGCATGAACATCAGAAGAACTTAAAGGATGATACAATTCAATAATGACATGAGAAAAAAAGAAGAAATACAATTCATTAAATAATTAAAATAAAATAAATAAAACAGTAAATATTTAGTGTGTGTGTAAGTGTGTAATTTCATGTTTAGAATAAAAAAAAGAAACAACAATATAATAATACAAAATCACAAGTAACAAATGTGAAAAGTAAAAACAAACAAACAAACCCATTATGCAGAGAGTAAATCAAAAGTGTTTGGCAGACTAACTACGGCAGTCATGTGTTGTGCTGGTTGTCTTAGTGCACTAACTTAATGTTGCTGCTTCAGTGGCGCTGACACTATTTTCTCCAAGTAGGAGACCGGTTGTAACACTTTTTGCTTCAGCTGAAGGTTTCAGTTAGAGTTTTCAAACATTTATACAAAGTACCCACATTTGTTTACTACAAATGGCAACAATTTAATATCGCAAACCTCGTGAGTTGATGTGAAATGCATAATGTTCCTTTGTTACAACCTACTCCACTGGTATGTCGTAATAATAAGACAAAAGAAGCAAAAACAGATGCAACATTATATATATGCTTGAAAAACTGGCCCAGAGACTGCAAAGGACACTCTGTATAAATATTAAAATCAAGAAAGTCCCCTGTTGCGGTGTGTTACAACCCACCCCACCCCTGTCAGTCATTGTTTAGCTAGCTGTATTAGCATAGTTGTTTGAAATTAGCAGGGGAAACATGTGTCACATGTTGCCTAAGAAACTACATTTTAATCTAATATAAGTCATACAATTTTATCTTCTTGTTGAAGATCGTAGGCCTATAGATACTAAACAAAATATAGTCTTGGTCAAAAAATGTACTTTCTTACCTCATAATAATTTTTTTTTCTCTATATATTCTGAATGTGCCTGTTTCCAGCCTTGACAACCACCATACTAAAATGATCTCATGACTCCTACCTTATCTCTAATTGGTGGTATAGGTGTTGCTACCACTCTCCCCAGTTACAACCATACCCGGTCTCCCCTAGTAGTAGTTGCATTTTAGTCTGGTCAGAGAGCGAATCAAAATCTTTATTGGCGTGAATGTCAAAAAACAATATTGCCAAAGCTTAAAAGATAATACAAAGGAACAATTCATTTCATGCAGTTCATTAAATAAATAAAATACAAAATCTCTCTCTCTCTTTCTGTCTCTTTGCACAGTTGCTGTTAGTTTTGGCTGTTTCATCACACAGGCATGCCGCCCTTTAGAGAGGTCTCAAGGTTATTCGTTTTATGACGTGAACTGTTGTGTTTGCTGTGATAAAATAACTTAATTACATCCCCACTAGCTTGTAATAATGTCTGTGCAATCAGTGGATGACAGTCGCCCCTGCTCCTCCCAGAGCCTGAACAGGACGCTTGACAAGTTCACTTTGACTAACTTGAACAAAAACATGTCAATAACAAGAACCTGGAGAACTTTTCCCTAATAACAAAAACAAAACTGCTGCTATTAAATGTGCCCTATTTGAGCATATTAACGTGTGTTTTGCCAAAGAGGTGCCCAGTGTAATCAGGTGTAAATGATTCACTTTTGCAAACAAAATAGAGAATTAAAGGATGACAGGTTTAAAACAAGGCAGTTTGAAACAGGTAATATTGTTTTGTAAATTAGCAAGTGCTCCATCCACTAGGCCACACCTATGTTAGACACGTTGGCATGTTATTCTTGATGGTATTTTGCGTGATACCTCACTAGTTCAGCTTACTTGAACACTTTTTTGTAAATGAAACAGAGCCATCAGTATTGTCATTATGTAAACCTGTACTTTTTACATACAGAGTGGGATCTTACTTCCTCTTATTCCAAGACAATCCTGATTATCACAAAAAAGTTATTTCTCTTGGTGAGTTGGTATCATACTGGCACAGGCTGCTCATCTTTCTTGGCCTGGCCTTTGGTGGAACTTTGGCTAAAAACATGACACAGATTGTAAATCATTACAACAAGGCTGTGAGACATTTTCTCACCAGTTATGTACAATATTTTTCTTACTTGCAGTGCCACTTTGTGTACATTATTAGCTTAACCACTAAGAATTAGTTGAATTTAATCAATGCCTATTAATGATGATCATATCTCGTTCAATTCTTCTACAAGGAACAGTAGAGTTAGTGTGTGAGAGGCACATAAATATATACATTAAATGCTCCATTTAGACTCCATTTTTAAATCTATGTTTCCCATTGTACAAAATTGTTATCATAAATTGATTGGTATTGTACATATATTGATTGTGTATGTATTTATATATAAATGTAAAATGTTACTGATTCTACTGTTATTGTATTTTGTTATTTTATGTGCGTCTGTGCTGTTGTGCCAACCTGAATTTCTCCTACGGGGAAATAAAAAAGGTATATCTTAAATTAAAAGCAACTTTTTAATGTTAGCTATAATATTTAAATACAATAAACATTTGTTTTTTTTTTACTGGTAGAGTGAGAACTACTCCCGGCATCATCCCTACCACCTCCATCCATGCTCACTATCACCATTTATTTATAATTTCCTAATTGTGTTGCAGACATGGTGAAAAGTGCTGTGATTAGGTACCAATCAGTCAGTTCTGAAGTAAATATTTACAGAATTTGTTATTAAAGACTCATAAAAAAGATAGTGGCATTCACAAAGTTAACATAAATAGACATATTTATGAAGTATCGTAAATAAGATCTAAGGAGTACTAACAGTGGTGAAAACAGGGTTAATATTATCCTGCTTTCTGATTGGTCACTCCAGAGACTGCCCCTCGTAATTGCGGAAGTTAAACTTGCAGAAGTTCACCCTGCTGTGTCTGAAAAGCTTAGTTGCTCGTGTTGCGGACACTGTGCTGCTAGTGTTAGGAAACTAGAATAATATCTCAGTTTCTGTCATGTCTTTGTCATTCGAGGGGAGGGTCGTGCTTGTCACTGGGGCCGGAGGAGGTAAAGTCGCCGTGCAAAACACTACTGAACGCTAGCTAGGCTGTCATCGTTGCTCATTCTAATGAATACGCTTAAATCTGTTTTGTAACGTTAGCTCTGAATGCTAACCTGCTAGTTGTGGAGATTTAATAAGTATGTGAGCCAAGTGGTTAAAACCGCTCGTGCACGGGTCTTTCTGTTGTATAAGCTGCCCAGCACTTCACCTCGGTGCCTTGCTGATCTGCTAACACTGGCGAAACAGCTGCAAGTCTCAACGTCGTTAAAGTAAACTGTCTTTTACCACCATGTCCTGATGAACATTCTTGCAACAATTAAACCCCATTTGTGGATCTTACTATAAAACGTGAACTTGATTTGACTAACAACAGACTTATCAGCCTTTTCATATGAATAACACTGGGAGCAAAGTACATCTAACGCAATAATAAGTGTGTGAAAGGGCACATGCAAGAACAGTGGTTGTTGTTGGATGTGTTTTATTCTTTAGATGTATCCTTTGTTATTTTACTCATCTGTCTTTCTTTCCGCAGGCCTTGGCAGGGACTATGCACTGGCTTTTGCTGAAAGAGGTGCCTCAGTTGTAGGTAACAAACAAACAAACAAACTTCATTTTAAGCCCCTCATACCTAATTTCTTTACAACATGTATGGTGTATACACTGTGGTTAGTGGCACCAGGTCTTTATCCTATGTAGTCAAAGAAATGCCTGTTAAAGTTGAGCCTTTATAACCTGAATTGACGTTTTTGTTTGCCATGGAGAGACCGTGGTGTGCATGTTGACATTTGGATCAACATTTTTACCTTACATTCCTATAGCACTTGCTGCTGACAACATGTATAAGGTCCAGCAGTGATCTTTAATTTATCTGACATGAGAGCATACTGTGATAACCTGCATGGCTCACTGTTAGAGATGACAGTGGGTTTAGAGGTATCCTGATTTCACTGAAGTAGGGGTGCACCGATCCCATACACTGGATTGGTTTTGGCACAGATACATCTTATTAAGTGGATTGGGTGTTAGCTGTGCCACGACCGATCCACAGATAACACAGCGTAATTATGTCATTATGAAATAAAGTTATTTCTCCTGTCCATTCAGCCACAGTTGGCGGCAGACTTTTTAGTGTCACAGCACAGTGAAAAGTGTCACTTAAATAAACAAACGATAGACAATTTTTCCCCCCCCAGTGAGTTATAAAGATCTTAAACTTGGTGGGGGGAGAAAATAGCATTATTATAAAATTGGTATTGAAATCATTATTGGGAGAGAAAAGGCTGAATCGGTGCATCTGATGATTTAGGAAATAAGTTATACCTCCTACCAGAATGAGGCATGTCCTAAAGAAAGAGCGCATTGCATTTACCGTCACAGTAATGCTGTCACTTTTTAGGACTCCACAGTTGCAGATGTCGGCATAAACATCCCAAAATAATAACTTTCCCTGCTACCTAGACCGAGCTTGCCCTTGAACTCCGACAAAGAATCTGCTTAGCTCCACTCTTCCCCTAACCTAATCAGTTGTGGAGAATTGCAGAACTCACCCTATTATTGCTAATCTTTTTCTTCTTGTTGCAATAAAGTGAATGACCTTGGGGCAGACATTAAAGGGGGCGGAAAGAGTTCTGCAGCTGCTGATAAGGTGGTGGAGGAGATAAGAGCCAAAGGAGGCAAGGCTGTGGCGAACTATGGTGAGAAGTTTGGACTAACCTTCTTGTCTTAAGTGGTCCCCTCTTTTATTATTTTTTTTTATTTTTTGTAATATCACATTTCATTATCTCAATCTGTTTTTTTTTTTCTCTCTCTTGCATAGCTCGTTGTATTCAATTTTTAAACTCAAAAAATTCTGTCAGACTGACCAGCTCACTGATAAAGCTGTTGGCGAGTATTGAAGACAAATGTATCACCTATGTGCATCTTGCATATCTAATCAAAGAAACTTTGTTTTAAAGAACAAAACATGACAACACTGTGACCAATGTGTTTCATAGGTAGTTTTGAACACGGCAGACTGGTTTTTGGATGTAATAAAAAGATATAATTTACCAGAACGTTTGGCACACTTTCTGTCTGGTTTATAGCAAACTTCAATGCCTAGTAATCGGTAACATTGTTCGAAAAGGTAACTTGCCATTTATTATTACACAACATGCTGCACACGTGAGGGAGGCTTGCAACTTTTGATAGTGCATAATGTTATTTGACCTACCTGTTATGTCATTGTAACATTAATTCTGCACATTATTTTAACCTGTAAACCTAAATGCAACCAGAAACAATGTATCCAAGAATCAAATCTACAGTATAACTGATGCTAAAATACACATGGATACACTCTTACTATGCAAAAAATATAAAATAATGTCTTCTGTCATGCATGCACAGATTCTGTAGAAGATGGAGAAAAATTGATCAAAACAGCACTGGATGCATTTGGAAGAATAGGTGAGTATTGTATTTGTATGGTAATACTGTGGCCATCATTGTTAGTAATGCCATTACTGCTATTTGATGTAATTATTGAACTAAATCTGGTAAAATATCTTTTTGTCCAGATGTTGTCGTAAACAATGCCGGGTAAGTCATTTCACAAAAATTATCACACTTTATGCTCTTTTTAGAGAGGCTGTTTGATTGCAATAGTATGGGCTATACTCATGTTGAAGAGAACCTTAAGTTTAGTCACAAAACACTAATTCCTCCCTTTCTTTGCCAAGGATACTTCGTGACCGGTCATTTGCCAGGACGAGTGATTTGGACTGGGGTAATTCAATTATTTCAGATTTTTCACTTCACTCTCATTAACTCCTGCTGTGCATGGGGTCATCTCATGTCATAACATTATTTCCTTTCGCTTGGCTCACCTCATAATCCAGCAGCTCTTGAACTGTGGGGCTTGGCCTACTGGGGGACTAATTTATTTAGGGAAATAAAATAAAAAAGAGTTGTTTCTTTTATTTCAGTAAACTTCAACTTGGCTTTTTTTTGCTTTTGTTACACTCTTAATATTGTTAATGATAAGAATTAAATCGGAGTATGGTGGTGGGGTGGCAATGTCTTTTTTCAGCCTGTGATGATGGGCGTCATGACACAGTGAGAATCACTGTCATAATCAAACTGTGCCACCATGCTATAAGTAAAGCAATACTTGTTAACTTGTTGTCCATGTACCTTTTTTTTTTTTTTTTTTTTTTTTATCTCCATGTCTGTAAAAACAGATTGCATGTGTGAATGTTTACTGTAAGCTGGATCAGATCCACAATGCTATCAATGTGAAATAACAGAAGTGTATAATGTAATGTGTCATTCCTCCTCCTCTCCATTTCAGACCTTATTCAAAGAGTTCACTTGAGAGGCTCCTTCTTGGTGACGCGAGCTGCATGGAACCACATGAAAAACCAAAAGTTTGGCAGGTGAGGAGCCCAGTTAGTAACTGTAAGCGAGGTGCCTAAAACAGTGCAGTCCTCCTATTGCGTGAGTAGGATTTTCTTTTATTTTTGATACACCAAAGTTACGGTATCCTCTGCAGACCATTGCTGGACTGTAATCATGAAGATATGAGTAGGACGTAAAATGTCACGCGATAAGCCCTGATTCAGACGTCAGCTAAAGACCAATACTCACCAGTACTCAAAATCTTTTTTGTGTCCCACTTTTAAGTGACCTATAGGATATGCACTTGATGTAATTGGTAGATAAAGCATGTCTGCCATCACATTATTATACACATATTCTGACACTGACTTAAGGGACTTGATACCCCTTAATATATCTAGCTCCATTGGTTTCATGGTGTGCAATGAAAAAATCTGCATACTAATAATAGTAATAACTAGAACTGCAAGCAGTTGTAAGAGGGATCCAAGCCTCCCGGCGCAAGCCGCCCCCCCTGGCCCCCCGGAGGGCGCGCGAGTCAGCCCGGGCCCGCCATGATTTATTGTCGGGCCCGTGGAGAATTAATGACCAGAGTTATAAATGAAAGGGGTTGCGGAGATGTGAAAAGAATGTATGTCTATGGGAGTGTTATGTGAATTCCACTTAATAGCGCCACCTAGAGGCAGATTGACGCTAAATTTCACACAACCCCTCGGGAGGGCGTGCCAGATAAGGTCCCAGAGTTTGGTGTAGATTGGACATTGCAAACGTAAGATCTGAAATGACACCCTTTTTTTTTTTTTTTTTAGTGTTTGCGCAAACATTTGTTAGCTTGGTTTTTTTTATTGGATCAAAATTCGTTCTACAAACTTTTATCTGCTCGGTCCAGAGATGGTCTGTGCAAAGTTTGGTGCCGATCGGACTTGAGGCTTCGCAGGAGTTAATTTAAAATAGGTTTTCCAGTTTTTACAATTTTGTGAAATGAAACGTCATCGCACAGAGACGTGTGTTATACCATCGGAATCGTCAGCATCCCCCAAACACGTAGACATGAGGGTTATGAATGTGCGATATAGTGGCGCGTAGTTATGAGCCAAAATGTGCGCTGGTTTGAAATCCCATTGAAATGAATGGGATTTTCCAACGGTTTTGAGCTTCGATTGTAGCGCCACCTTTAGGCCGAATTGCACCAAATTTTTAGGTGTCAAAGGGGCCCAACAAATGACCCAGATTTGGTTTGAATCGGACTTGTGGTTATGGAGATATAAAATTAATGTATGTCAATGGGATTTTTTTGAATAGCGCCAAGTTTTGCACAGCCCCTCGGGGGTGTGGGACATAAGGTCCTCAAGTTCTTGATTGGCCATTCCCAACCTAAGATCTGACATCACTTCTTGTTTATAGCATTTTTCGCAAACATTTGTTAGCATATAATTGTAACAATTTTTGTTGTCAAAATTTCCTGTACAAACTTTCATCAGCTTGGTGCAGAGATTATCTGTGCCAAGTTTGGTGTCGATCGGAGTTGCGGCTTCGGAGCAGTTAATTAAAATAGGTTTTTCAGTTTTCGCGATGTAGCTAAAAAAAAGTCTAGGCTGAAATGGCCGTGGCCTATACCACGAGATTCAGCTCGATCCCCCGAACGTGTGGATATAAGGTTTTCCATATGTGCCCTTGTATGTGTGAGTTGTAAGCCCAAACGCAAAAGAAATTTGTTATAGCACCCCGTAGAGGTAGAAGTGTGCAGATTTTTGCGCCTGAGGTACTCTTGGGGCTGTGAACCTACCCTGAGTTTCGCGTCTGTAGCACTTACCATCTAGGCTGCAGTATGAGTTTTAGTGGCAGATTAATAAAAAATAACGATTCCAGTAGGGTTCCACTGGTACTGGGCATCGCGGGTTCCCAGCCCACTCGGCCTTGGACCCCTAATAAAAGCCCAAGACAGCAAATTTGATAGGAATATAAAGCAAATCGCCAAAGAATGAGGTATTGGTTATTGTGGTTATGCTGCACTGTAGGTTAATCTTAACAATTTGAGCGCTATTGACAAGTGGATGACTCAACAAGAAGCAGCAAAGATATGTGCAGACTCATCTTATTCTTCAAATAGCCACTGGTCTGAAGTTGTACAGTTGAAGGTGTTCTGCCACTTGTCTGAGCTTCTTCACTTCTGGAGAATTCTCTTGAATGAGAAGCGAAACGTTCAGTGGATCATTTATGTTGACTTCAGGCATCATTGACTCAAAAGGACATCCAGTGCAGATCAGGATTTCTTAATAGGCCTTCCTCAGATAAGACATTTTGGACACAGGAGCAACTAATACCATTAATGATGGCTGCATTCTGGAAATGAATATCTGTGCTGTTCCTCCCACGACAAGTAAAAATGTATGCTGTGAAAAGGACTCATTGAGGTTTGCATGTTTTGAATTATAATTTGCAGAAGGTCACGCAACCAGCTTTGCTCCAGTGTTACTCCAGGTAGCAGACGTCCTTCACAGGTGCACTCAAGGTGTTCTGCATGAGTTGGGGAATACAGTAGTTAATAAACGCTAAAGCTCAGGGACAGCTTATTATTGAGTAGAGTAGGAAACTGCTGCAAATTATGGAGTTGGTTTTATATCAAGATGTCTGTGAAGGTTCTCAGTCATCCAGGTCAGGGTTATCCAAGGAAGGTTAAAACTGGACTTGGTTAAAGATACTGGAAGATGTTTGCTGTCATTGTCAAGGTGACGGATACCACTTGGTTCGTTAGTGCTTCTGGCTGTTGTGACGACGGTCGTTGTGGTCGTTGGAGTCACGTGAGGCCAAGTCTGAGCAACCGTTGTTGGCGTTCACACGAGGCCAAATATGAGCGTATTACATCAATGTTTTGATGTGAAAGTATTCTCTCATTTTATATAAAGAGACAAACAGAGTAGTCACAATAATTGCTTAATTATGATGTTTTTCAAATGTCCTAGACATTTCACGCCTGTTACATTGGGTGTAGAGGAGCAGGTTAAAGGGGCATGTCTAGTGGATTAGACCCATTATAAGGTTCTAGGTCAGACAAGCTAGTTTTCTTCATTCCTGTGTTGAACTAGTTTACTGTTGGCTGTTCTCCAAAGGTGAAGAGAATTCACGATTGGTTCTTTGAGCAGTCCAGCAACTTCATTACATCTGTAGAGGCATATTAAAGGGAACTGTAACCTAAATAGTTTTTTCTCTAAGGATAAAATGATCAGTAGATATTTCCAGTTAACTCTATTAAATACCTCAATATACCTATTTTATTCATCTTTAAATAATGTGAATGAGGTGTTTCATTTCAGTATTTTTTTTTTTTTTGTTACCTGAAAATTAAATGTGAAAGGGAGGTTAAAGCCTGTCAACCTGAAGAATTCAAGAGGAAAGCTTGTTTTATGCTATGTATTGTTTTAATCATTACTTTTCGATTTCTTTTGGGTTCTGCAAATAAATCCAACCTCGTGCTGCCTGCAGTAAGATTTGTTTGTGACATCCTCTCGAGAGTAGGGGCGTTTTCTCCTGTGCTTGCTAGAGGAGGGAGGTGACGGAAAGCACCAGGACTTATTGTTTATATTCCATGGCAGGTCAGAGAACTAAATGTGTCTGTTTAATTGTTACATAGACTTTAGTGTAGAAAAGTTATTGATTAGAAAAATATTCTGTCATTGCCATTCCTCTGGTGGTTCCATTGTAGTACACAATGTGAGTGTGCAGTGATATGGATCACTGCTTTCTGATGACCAGCGAGAGGACGTTGTTTAAGATATCTCCTACAGTTAATGCAGCGTTAGTGCTTAAGCTCATTACTTTTGCTTGACTGAAGTGAACTCTGCTTGAAATTGCTAGCAAAATTGTATGAGCAAGACTGTGTCTGCTGTGCAAGTGTGCATTCATTCCTGCATACAGCCTTTGCTCACAGGTGTGTTCACATAAATGTGCGTTGTGCAGTTCTGTATCTGTGATGAACGGGCTAGCGGCACATGACTAGATGCTTACATATGCATAATCCTATGTGTTTGTGTGCATGAAAAGTGAGTTCCACTGGAGGGTAGGGTGTGCGCTGTCTGTGTCTCTCTGCTATATAGCGATGTTTGTCACTGACTTGTTGCTTCGGGTTATCTGTGGCCAGAATCATCATGACGTCTTCAGCCGCCGGCATCTATGGTAACTTCGGCCAGGCCAACTACAGCGCTGCCAAGCTGGGCATGCTGGGGCTGGCAAACACGTTGGCCATCGAGGGACGCAAGTACAACGTCCATTGTAACACTATTGCTCCGGTTGCTGCGTCACGTCTTACAGAGACCGTCATGCCCCCAGGTAAGCAGAGAGGTTGAACTACATACATGATTGCATGCAATTGGTCTGTATAATGCATACTGTGGTGCTCTGCTAGGTACGGTATGTGGGTGCACTCACACTCCCACATGTACATAGTTTTTTTTGGACAGGCCAAAATAGGCAAATAGATTTTAACCACAGCTGCTGCATAATGTAATGCCCATGTAATGTTGATTTACAAAATTTGAGGCAAGAGCACTCCCGTTTGACATGCAATTTTGTCTAATCTAATATTCATTTTTTTTTTTTTTTTTTTTGCGTGATGAAATCATGCACCCTGTAAGTGCTTTAAAAGTTTTAACGTGGAGGCCCTTGATTTAAACAGGCGGTTTGGTCTGGTATGGTCTCCTTATTTTACTCTAGGTGTTAGCTGTGCTTCCAAATATTCACAGAAATGTGTATGTGTGTATGCTAATGAAGCATTTATATTTTTCATGTTAAAAATATTTAAGACAGATGATGCAGCATTGGATAACTACAGTGAACACAATGAGATGTAGCTCACAACAGCTCAAACATTGGAATACTGTATGTTGTGTGTGAACATTATATCAAAATACCAACCTTCAGAAAGACGAGCAGGTATAATAACTACACAATATGAAGCATTAGTTAACTATTAGGAAATACACAGTTATAAATGTTTTATTCTCTATCTACACACTATGAAGCATTTGTATTAGCAGCATTAGTACATTTTTAATTCATTTATAAACCATTTTTCTTACGTAAATACACATTAGTAAATCATTTATAAACATAATTATACCTGTAGTATTCTTTATTAAGCTCATCTATAATGTGCTTCATAATTGTATTTTCATACTTTATACATGATCGGTTCACTATTTATAAATGAAGTATTAATTTAATGACAAACATTTATATATGAGTCGTTAATGGTTCATAAGATCATTTGGGAAGTGTAAGAAAACTATTACATAACTGCCTGTTTTTTGATACTTTTCTGAGAAACAATATAAACAATCTCAGTATAATATAAGCATTTACTAGCTGTTAAGTACTTTGTGTGAGCGCATCTAAAGTGAGGACCTGACAAAGCATTTACAAATGATATTTTAAAAAAGGAACACAACACAAAGTGATACAGAACATATTATTTATTACAAAATGCCTTTCAGCCATTTACAATCCAACCCATTCTCACTCCAAAGTCGTCACATATGGACCAATAGTTAAGACCCCATGTTGTCACTTTATAACACACTTGGGAGCCACATAGCGTCATAGTTCAACGTACTGGGGGAAGCTCTGTAGCATACTTTTTGAATGCTAACGATAGCTGTAGAATATTTAATACTAGTGTAGGACTTATGCTAACTTGCCGACCTAGGTTCTGAGTAGTAGTGTAGTGGAAAGAAATAAACTGTGTGATTAAGGAACAGTGGGCAGGTTTATTACAGTGCCTTTAACACACTCATAGTGCACCAACCATGTTTGAAACAATCCCCAAAATAAGAAGAGCTCTTTCATAAAAAATTAAATTTTAAGAAGTGTCCAATGTCTTTCAGTTATTTGTATCTCTACTGGGATAATGAATGTGTGGTAGATCTTTCTTATCTGCCGGTGTCCTGTAATCTGATGTGTTAGTCCTGTTGAATGGGATCTGAAGCAGCTGGCCACACCACAATCCAATCTCATACAGGGTGCATCATCTCTGGGACTCGCTCGCCATCTGCATCTAGCGAAGAGTTGACCTCTAAGCTACAATCCAGAGTCTCAAAAACCAGTCTGCACATATAGTGCAGAATAAATCAGATACATCATCATAGTCAATGTTCTTCAAATAAGATCTTATCCCGTTTGTCAGACCTCAATATCATCAACCTGTTGTCTAGGGATTCTTCTTAAATTTGTTGTACCAAAGATTTATAACTTTATCAGGTAGCATTTTGGCAAGACAGCACTACTGAATTAATTAAATTTCTCCATCGTTCAGCATAACATGACATTAAATTACAACCAAAAAATTCTAAACAGTATTATTATAACAGAGTTTACACATTTTAGGCAAGGAAATTACCTTTGACATGTATTATCATAGTACTCATACTCAAGTACTGTAAATAAAAATACTACATGTGCTTACACATGCAAAAAACCTCCAGAGAGTAGTTTGAAACCATGACACAGCAAAATACTGCAAAATAACGGTTCACAACTTCGTGTTGAAACGGTTCAACGTTCTCCGACTGCTTTTAACCTACAGTATATGGTTTTAACCCACCCATTTAAGCTAGTGTTGAGAATTATTGTGAGCCCACTGTCAGGTGTGAAGAAGTTTTGGAGACTGATGAAGACTTAACATAGCATGGTTTATTGAGCCCGGCCGAGGAGATACAGTGCCAGCATACAACATTTGAACACGTCAAATGCCAACACCAAATCTGAAGGATAACATCTTGTGGTCCCTTTTTATATGTTTCTGTCTTCCCGCTAGTGCCTGTAGGTTTCTCTATTAGGTCACCTTCACCTAAAACAACTATCTATCAGATGTTTAGATTCCAATGCTTCGTCATATTGGAATCTCTTACTATCCAAGAGTTGTACTCTAATCTGTGGAGCCAGTTAGTTCTTGTAAACATTCTTGATGGTTTAACCTTGTAAGATTCCCAAAGATCTGCTAGCCTGACGTCTTGAGCTACTGTCTCTAGCTAATCAGTCTATTGTTGTCGTCTTGACGAGGACAAGTACGTGTGAGAAATACCTAAAGCTATAATGTCAAACACTTATGGGGTCAGCTATATTACTCTAAACTAGGTAGACTCTACACTACATAAACGAAGGTTGGTGCACAGATATCACAGTGTTGAAGAAATCATGCAGCCCTCAATTAGAGACCTCATTCATAAACTGTAAACCTTTTTTATTCACCTCGTTTGTTCTGGTTGCCGTTTACATTCCAACTCAGGCCTGTGTTAGTGAGGCGTTACTACACCTGGCCGACCAGATAACTAAGATGGAGAAAAAACATCCAGACTCTCTGCTCATTGTTCTCTGAGACTTCAACAGAGCAAACCTCAGCCATGAACTTCCAAAGTACAGACAGCATATTAAGTGTCCCTTGTGGGACACTAACACACTTGACCACTGCTACACTACATTAAAGGACGCCTATCGCTGTGTTCCCCGTGCAGCCTTGGAACTCTCTGATCACTGTCTGGTTCATCTTATCCTGACACACAGGCAGAAACTGAAATCTGCTAAACCTGTTAAGACTGTGAAAAGATGGACCAATGAGTCAAAGCTGGATTTACAGGCCTGCTTTGGAGTATTTTTGAGGCTGCAGCCACTGACCTGGACGAACTGACACTGTGACATCTTACATCAGTTTTTGTGAGGACGTGTGTGTGTGTGTGTGTGTGTGTGTGTGCCGACTAAAACCTTCCGCACATACAACAACCAAAAACCCTGGTTCACAGCGAAACTCAGGCAGCTTTGTCAGACCAAAGAGGGGGCCTTCAGAAGTGGGAACAGAGTCCTGTATAACCAGGCCAGGAACACACTGACTGAAGAGATCAAAGCAGCAAAGAGGAGCTACGCTGAAAAGCTAGAAAACTGCTTCACAGCCAGCAACCCTGCGTCTGTATGGAGAGGCCTGCAGACACTCACAAACTAGCCCAGACGGTGTCTCCATCCTGCCTGAAAATCTGTGCAGAGCAGCTGGCCCCCATCTTCACACAGATCACCGGAGCTGTGTGAATTTCCCTCCTGCTTCAAACGCTCCACTATCATCCTGGTCCCCAAAAACCCTCCATCTCTGGATTAAATGACTACAGGCCTGTTGCCCTGACATCTGTGGTCATGAAGTCCTTTGAAAGACTGGTGTTGGCCCACCTGAAGGACATTACAGGCCCCTTGCTGGTCAGTGGATAATGCAGTCAACTTGGGACTGCATTACATCCTGCAACACCTCGACTCTCCAGGGACATATGCAAAGATCCTGTTCGTGGACTTCAGCTCGGTGTTCAACACCATCATTCCAGTCATCCTCCGCACTAAACTGTGCCAGCCTCCACCTGTCAGTGGATCACAAACTTCCTGACTGATAGGAGTCAGCAGGTGAGACTGGGGAATATCACATCCAGCATCTGGACTATTAGCACTGGTGCCCCCCAGGGGTCTGTGCTCTCCCCCCTGCTCTTCTCTCTCTACACCAATGACTGCACCTCAGAAGAGAAATCTGTCAAACTCCTGAAGTTCACTAACGACAACAGCCTGAACCAGGACGGTGATGAGTTGGCCTACAGACTGGAGGTTGATCAGCTGGCTCTCTGGTGCGGTCAGAACAACCTGGAGCTTAACACACTCAAAACTGGAGATGACTGTGGACTTCAGGAGGAGCCCCCTGACTCTGCCCCCATCGCCATACTCAACAGCCCTGTGTCTGCTCTGGAATCCTTCAGGTCTCTGGGATCCACTATATCCCAGGATGTAAAATGTTAGCCCAACACTGACACCATCATCAAGAAGGCCCAGCAGAGGATGTACTTCCTGCGCCAGCTCAGGAAGCTCAACCTGCCCAAGGAGCTGCTGATCCACTTCTACACAGCCATCATCCAGTCTGTCCTCTGCACCACCAAAAAGGACAAGAGCAGACTACAAAGGACAGTCAGGTCTGCAGAAAAAATCACTGGTGCCAACCTGCCCTCCATTCAGGACTTATACATTTCCAGAGTCAGGAAACGGGCAGGAAACATCACTGCAGATCCATCTCACCCCAGACACAACTGAGTTCCAGCTTCTCCCATCTGGTAGGCGCTACAGAGCACTGTACACCAAAACCAACAGACACAAGAACAGTTTCTTCCCACAAGCCATCACTTTGATAAACAGCTGATTTCTGACTCACAGTGTCAGGAATAACTTCTGTGCAATAACCCAGTAACTCTGCCTCTACTCAGCCACCTGTTTACTGGTTACCACTTTACTCGTCATTCTCCATTTCAGAGCTTTGTATATTGTGTATATACTGTATACCTACTCCACCTACCTCAAGTACATAACACCTGAGCATAGTACTTATTTATTCCAGCATCCTCTGCACTATGCTAATAGAAGTATTGTCTCAGTCTGTCTATATTGTTTTTGTTTATAGTGTGTGTGTGTATGTGTGCTCTCTATACTGTAGCCTGTGTGTGATTGTATAAGTAAACACAGCGTGAGCAATGTACAATCCTGAGTCAAATTCCTTGTATGTGTGCACATACCTGGCAAATAAAGCTGATTCTGATTTTATTTTGAAAGTCTAACTGGACGTTGCGCATTTATTGTTGATAACTTGACTGCCGAGACATCCAAAAAAGACGCTAAAGGGGTGTTAACACAGGTCGTTAAAAAGCTGAGACTTAAAAAGCCTAAAGCAGATGATACATGGAGAAACTTTTAGAGCAATGGTGCTGGGCAATGTTGCCGTCAATGGGAATCAGTAAAGATTACTACCGTAATCCCCTTCCCCCACCACCACGCCACCACTGTCCGTTTAAAACATAGACAGACTTGCCACCAGCAAGATTGCCCAGTCTACATGTCTAAACCATATGCACATGCATGAAGATCTAAATAGTTCATTAATCATTTCCTTAAACTTTCTAAATGATCGTATGAACCATAGGCAAACCATAATATCTCATAATACAATCATCTTACTAATGTGTATTACGCAAGAACAATGGTTTATAAATATGAATTCCGTATTTACTAATACTTAACTACACACAATGAACCATTAGTTTTTATAAAGTGCTACCGACAAGCAAGTTTGAAAAGATTTTTCCAACCCACCAATCTTTCTATCTGTAAATGTCAGTACCTCATGAGCATATTGTTTATGCTCTGTGGCTGCAGCCTTGTTGACAGGGGTATTAAGTGACAGATTAAAGCAATGGTTTTGTTTCCCTGCTGTGCTGATCTAGAGAAGCATCTGTCATGCTGCACTGTGCCAACTGTCACAGGATGGCCTCACCTTAGTAAATGACTTGGTTCCATATGCTGCCTTTCACTGACTCAGGCTATTCTGAAAAACAAACAACAAAACTCATCTTGCTAAACATTGGAGTGCAGTGAAACAGAATGCCTGTTCTTGTACCAACACATTTTGTCGGTCGAGGGTTACAGATATTTTCAGCACGCACATGGTTGTCTGGCATTAATTTAATGGTTCATACAGGGAATTTAAAGCCCGTGCCATATTTGCTTGACTCCATTCCAACATGTTAAGGAACATATTAGTTCTTCAGTCTCCTTTTTATAAATTTTGTTTTCAGTTTTTCCGAATGTTCATCCAAAAATACCCAGAACTTTTTTAGAAATCACTCCAATCTCCCTTTGACCCTGACCTATGTTCTCATTTATTTAAAAGTTGTTCTGTGTCCTGCTCCACTTACTAGAATCGGTGCATGTTTGGTGCAAAGGGTATTATATAGCAAACATTTCCTACTGTGAAATGAAGGAACTGTCACTTAACAGATATATTGCCCGGCTTTTGATAAATAAAGTTGAATGAGCATGATTTCAGAGCATGGTTTTTAGATCATATGCGTATTGTGTATTTTAATACTAGTTATATATACATAAAAATATAATTATTTATCAGTATCTGTAATTAGTATTTTCCCACACTTTTTCCCCCACTATATTTCTTTTTGAAAAGATGTGTGTTAGCTTGGTAGCAAGAGGACAAATGCTCTAATAATTCAGACAATGTACATAGTATTTTGAAAGTGAGCACATTAGACAAACACAGCATCCTTTTAATGATACACTAACTAACAAACAGAGAAACTGAAGCAGAAGAAACCATTTGCTGTTTAGGACAACTGTATTACAAATGTGTAACAAAAGAATCTCTGCTGTACTGTATTTGTGTATGTTTTGTTTTATTTAGACATTTTGGCGTTTCTGAAGTCTGAGTATGTTGCTCCCATGGTCCTCTGGCTCTGTCATGAACAATGCCAAGAAAATGGAGGACTATTTGAGGTATACAGAAAGAATTTCTTTCTTTCTCTTCAGTAAGAATAGTAAGGAATCGCTTCCACTGCTCTGCCTGTAGCTTTGTGTCCATTTTCCTTCTTTTGTCTTTGAGAACAGTACTGTAACATTACATATTCATTTTCCATAAACGGACAATCTTTATTAATATCCGTGTGTTTGCTCATCTGCTCGTTTCGTCTCCTTTCAGGTTGGTGCAGGTTGGATTGGTAAATGTGAGTACTGTGTTTATTTTTCCCGAGGAAATGTCTGTATGATTCTGTGACTTCCATTAGCCCCTGGTTCACTAGCACTGTCTGTGTGTGACTTTCACTATGCAATGACCTCTTTGTGTGTGTGTGTCTATGTGCGTAGTGCGCTGGGAGCGTTCCCAGGGCTGCATTGTGAGACAGAAGAACCAACCCATGACTCCGGAGGCTGTCAGGGACCAGTGGGACAAAATCTGTGATTTTACTGATGCCACCAAGCCCGCTAGTGTACAAGGTTAGTAATGTACTTGGTTGAATACACGCTCACATACACAATAACCTACAAAAACACGACACTCACTCTCTCACACACACACACACACACACACACACACACACACACACACACACACACACACACACACACACACACACACACTTTCATAAGAAACATATAGTAGATGGCATCATGTTCACATTTTGTAGTGATCTGGGAAAATTGAAATCATGTCCTTTTTGTCTTGAATGGCCATTTATTCATTGTGAAAATGACAGTATCTCTTAGAACCACTGACTCCTACTTAGAGTTGAGACCATTCAGGTCTGCTTTCACACTTGTTTGACTCATTCTGTGTTGAGTCAGAGTGAGTCAGATTGCAGATCACTGTGTAGATGCACTGAATCTAATCAAAGCTATCAGATACTTGACAATGAAGTAACCATGGTAATTGTACCGCTTGCTCTTTGGCCTTGCTCCCTCTGAAACAATTATCTTTCATGTTAAAAATGGACTTTAGCATACAAACACATCATGATAAGAAAGTGTGTGTGCATGGTGAAACCCAGAAAGGGGAGTTAAACAGGATACATACAGGTCTTAAATTCAACTTTGTGATCTCTGCAGGAACCCTGTTCAAGAAATGCAGCTAAAAGTTGCTATATATTGTAACTTAAAGTGAAAAACTTCTCCCACTTTTAAGGCTGCATTTAAATGTCAAGGAGCAGGTCAAGCTTTTGTTTCTAGACTTTTTTAAAATAGATTTTTTAGTATTCCAGTGATTCACACTAATTTCAAGAATAATGCCAAATGGAAAGCTAGAACATGGGTTTGTAGATTACATTTTTGTTAAATTGATTTGTTGACAGCTATTTTAGTGTGGCAGTGTGACATTCTTTCAGTGAAGAATTGCAGTTTAGAGTGACAAAAAAACACATGTGTAGTCGTCATGTAGTCACACTGTATGACTGAGCTTTTGAGAGAGTGAGGCCCTTCTGAAACTCAGCCACATGAGCCCTTTTTACTATCCACTCATCTGTATTTACAGAGAGTTTGGTAACCTAGAGCGAGGACAAGAGGGTGTTAAAGATGAAGCGAATGAGGCGGAGAAAAGAAGTGAAGGTGATCACAAGGCTGAGTGTGTACAAGCCCAGTGTTGTTCCTGAAAGGTCTCATGCAAACAAGAGGGTGGCAAATGTTGATTATTATTTCTCTCCACCTCCTCTCTCCCTCTCCACTCTCTGAGATGTACATTTGAAGAAAGGGTGGCGGTGTTAACATCAGCTGAATTAGGGTGGCACTCCCACCGGACGCTAGCTGTTCTCATTAGCATGGCTTTGTTGTGCCTCCTCATTTGTAGCTTATTACCGAGACTTGTTGCCTGTGTTCAGTAACTGCCTGCTGCTGAGTGACAACAATTACTGCGGTCTTCCCGGTCTCACTCTGTTTCTTTACCTCCGTCGTATCAGTTGTCTGTCTTTGTTTTTTTTGACTGAATCTGCAAATGTATTCATAGCTTGTTACCTGGGTGGATATATGTACGTTCTATTTTTAGGCAAACTGAGAACACACAGTGTGGACTCAGTGTGGTTTCATGTTAAGGTTTATTCTTAATGTACATGGCTCTCACATCCTTCCATCCATTTTAAACCTGCTCCTGGATCAGTATGTGTATTTAAATTCTTATTGTGTGTCTATTTAACTTCACTTTGGTCCATTTAACAAAAAATCCTATTACTGCAAAAGTGTAGGATTAAAGTTGGTTATGTGGGTGATGATGGTCCCCATATGTGAAGAAACTGTCACATATGAGGGACCCTAAACTTTGTGTCGAAGGCAGCAGACAGATGTTGATATAATCATGATTTTATATCAGCTTTTTAATGTTCACAATAAAGAGTTAGATACAGTAATATCCTGAATGTAAATGGAATAAAATGGTTACCAATCAAAGTTTCTGACATCAAACCAATGAAACTTAAAAACATAATACTGATGAATGTGATAAATGTACTGGCATAATGGGTGGCACTGATTATGAATTATTTGATGTGCCACCTCATTTATGTGTGTTTTGATTCCTTTTTCTTCTACTCATCTGTCATCTTTCACCTTTTGTATAGAGTCTCTACAGTCAATTATAAGTGTGCTGTCTGGAGTGGAGTCAGAGGGAGAAGTTGGTGCAAATCCAACAGCAGCAGCAGCCTCACATTCAGCAATCAATCCTGTGAGTAAAGCCGGCCATTGTGCTCTTTTTTTTTTTTTCTTTGATAGTAATGTATAGTGTATTTGCAGGTCTTGAAAAAATCTTGAATTGAGAAGTCATTGAATTTAGTTTCCTTAAACAGGCCTTAAAAGTCTTACTGTTTCTCTTACCTGCTGTACACAGTACAGGGGTTGAGAGATGTTATGCACCTATAAACTAGAAGTGGGATTGTTGTAACCGTGGATTGTGAAGTTGTTTATTTCAATACTGCAAGCTTCAGTAGCTTGGAAGCTCATCTTTCATGCAATACCTGACACAAACAGGTATATAATCATACCAAAGTCCTAAAGCCTCATCTGTATGAATATTGTGTGTATTACTTGTGTGAAATATACCATATGGATACAAATATCACATATATATATATATATATATATATATATATATATATATATATACACAAAACGATGTCAAACACATCCACACATAGGAAGCAAAAACTTGAATGAGTTCTTCTCATTTTGTCCCTCCATCAGTCCATTTTCTGCCGCATATCTGTCTTATTCCTAATAATGGGCCAAGTCAGATACTGAAAAAATTAGTAAATATAATTCTAGTCTATATCGACCCTACAGGTTTTCTATCATGCTTTCATATTTTGGCTGGTATGGATGTGAGACAGGTATTAGATTTCATTCATGTGGCATTAAAAAGGCCTTAAAAATCTTAAATTTAACTCTGGAGAAACCCTGATGTGAATACATGACTGGGATACGCAAAGAAATTGTTGGTTACAATGGACATAATTGTATAGACATGAGTATAATTAACCTACACTTGACCCTTTTATACCTACAGTGTCCCCTTTTCCTCTCACTGTATCTTATTTATCACCTCCTCCTTTTGTTCCTTTTCTTTTTTTCCTTCATTATTTTCTGGCTTCTGCTGTTCTTAACCTTATTTTCACCACTGTTACGTCATGTCCATCAAGGTTTTTCTCCACTTCATTTGCTTGAACTCTCATCATTCCTTCTGCTGAGACTGTAGTTGCGACTGTAAAATCTCAGACTGTTTGAAAGATGGCAACTCATGACTCTTTCAATACCACCACACTGTATTTAGTCAGGGGCATGAATAACCTCAGCAAAGCTCCTACAACATACAGAAGTACTATGTAAATATGAAATGGTGATGTACCAGACAAGTGCCAACTTAGATTGTCTTTTAAAATGCGATGTACAAAAGACATGCATTGGGTGCTCCTTCACTTCCGCGTGTTCCCTATCATTGAATCACAGAAAGTGAACTGGTTACAGCTCACACATGGCTGAGTTGCTTAAATAAAACATTGGGCCACAAGAGTAAGTGTATCGCATTAAATAATTATCCACAGAAACAGCCCCCGTTTTCTGTTCAGCTAGTTGTAGCAAGCATGCAATAGTGACACTACATCAACAGATGAATTGGTATTTGTAATATTACTCAAACAGATGACAGCGGTAAAAGAAACGGCTGATTAACAACATTTAATGAATGAAAGTTTAATGAGGATGAACGCTTTGTTTGTGCAGTGTGGAGTCAGGTGCGACATGTATCTGTTAGCTTGTCAGTATCAGGCAATAATTGTGTGACACTCAGAGCTTGGCTGATGTCAAAATAATGTACAGTGGGGGCGTCCTAGTGGTTATGATGCACAGCATATTACCTAAATGGGCCCCAGTTTAGTTCAAGTCTATCTACACTGTCACAAACTGTCTACACAAAAATGCTACCCAGTCCATGGAGTCCGTCTGCATCGCGGCTGCCGGAGCTGATCGCAGCCACTCTTGTCAGTGCTTGTGCTCACACCAGAAGTGTCTCTCTGCTCCTCTATGGAGAGAATACGCAGCCATTTTCAAAATAAAATACCCTGTGCAGACCCCTATCTTATATCAACAATAAACACAGTTAAAACAGACTAAAAAGAAACAATGTGAGCCCAGGGTGATAGATAGCAGCCTAAGTCCGTCCCTCAGAATTCCCATGATGCATGGCGGTGAAGGGAGTTTTGTTAAAATTTGCTAATAAGTCTCCTATTTGTTTGAAATACAAAAGTTATATTTTTGTAAGTGTCTGCTTAGAATATAGTGTTTTTTGTTGTTAATTGTCATTCTTGTGGTTTACTGTTAAACCGGGAGTGAAGTTCCTGTTTCATTTGATAAGAACGGCTGCACTGGTTTTTGTCTTCATTGATTGTTACCTGCATGCATTTCTATAGTGCGGCTGTGTCTACAAGCAACTGACATAACATTTTGCGGCCCACGTAGCGGGGCCCCTATCCTACTGGGGCCCTGGGTCAGACGCACCCACACTACCTCTGCTTATGGTCTGGTGTCTCTCATTTTCCTCTTGACAATACACCATAGATTCTCTAAGGGGTTCAGGTCAGGTGAGCTGGCTGGTCAATCAAGCACATTAACACTATGGCCAAACAGTTTCTAGTGGTTTTGGCACTGTGGGTAAAGGAAATCAGCATCTCCACAAAGCTTGTCAGCAGATGGAAGCATGAAGTGCTCTGAACTCTCCTGGTAGACAGCTGCATTGACTCTGGACTTGATAAAACACAGTGGACAAACACCAGCAGTTGACATGGCACGCCAAATCATCATTTACTGTCGAAATTTCACACTGGAATTCAAGCAGCTTGGATTCTGTGATTCTCCACTCGCCCTCCAGACTCTGGGATCTTGATTTCCAAATGAAATGCAAAATTTACTTTCATCTGAAAAGAGGACTTTGGACCACTGAGCAATGGTCCAGTTCTTTTTCTCCTTAGCCCAGGTAAGACTCTTCTGATGTTGTTTCTGGTTTAGGAGTGGTTTGACACTAGGAATGCTTGTAGCTCATTTCCTGGACACATCTGTGCCTGGTGGCTCTCGATGCACCGACTCTGAGGCTGGAGTGAAGCTCCCCAAGTTCTTGAATCGGCTTTGTTTGACAATCCTCCCAAGGCTGCGGTCATCCCTGTTGCTTTTCCTACCACACTTTAACATTACTGTCAACTTTCCATGAATATGCTTTGATCCAGCACTCTGTTAACTGCCAGCCCTTTCAGCAATGACCTTCTGTGGCTTGCCCTCCTTGTGGAGGATGTCAATGAACTGTCAAGTGAGTCCTTCCCCATGATTGTGGTTGTGTGTACTGAACCAGGCTGAGAGATTTTCTCAGGTCAACATTTCTTTTATTATTCATTTTTTATTCTAATATTGTGAAAAAATTGATTTTTGATTTCCATTAACTGTTAGCTGTAATCAGAAAGATTAAAATTAAAAAAAGGCCTGAAATATGTCACTTTATGTGCAATGAATCTAGGATATATGAAAGTCAGATAGAAATAAATGAACATTTCCACAATATTCTAATATTATGAGATGCATCAATATCTCTCTGCACCTGATCTTTTGGTCTGGTTGGGTTTTATTGTTTACTATCAAACAACAACCTTCAAATAAGCTTCATAAAACAAAAAACCCCAAGAGACATGAGTTCAGTCCAACATGCAGAAACAAAGTCTAAAATGAATTTAAATAAAACAAATTGTAAATAGCACATAACACAAACAAGATGTTGAGCATAAAATTGAAGTATGATGCAGCATAAAAATGTGTTCCAAACTTTCAATAATACTCCATAATAACCTATACTTTCACATCAGGACCCATTGTGAGTCTTAGTCTTTAAGTATGTCTATGGTAGTAACCACATATCAACTTTCTGAAATGGTATATGACTTGCACAACTTAACAGTACCCACTAGACTGCTTCAATAATATCATGATTCAGTACCTAGAATGTTAAATGATGTATACACTCGGGGATTAGTGTCCTCTCTGGTGCGTGTCTATCTGGACTGGAGATTTGGAACAGAGTCACAATGTGTAGCCTCAAGAAAAACATCACCAGTGTGTCCTCGGCCGACTTAGCTTTGTGCTTAGTGTGTGTCAATCTTGTAGATTTGTGTGCCGCTGCACACACATGGTGTGTTAGTAGCACTTATCTTTTTCCAGTTGCATTTTTGCCCATTCATCTTTAGCGATGAGCTCCAACTCTTTCAGGTTGGAAGGTCTCCTTGCCATCACCCTGATCTTTAGCTCCCTCCACAGATGCTCAATGGGATTTAAGTCAGGACTCTAGCTGGGCCACTGCAAAACATTAATGTTTTTGTCTGCAAACCATTTTTTCACCGCGTTTAATGTGTGTTTTGGGTCGTTGTCATGCTGAAATGTCCGCTGGTCCCCAAGGCCAAGTTTCTCTGCAGACTGCCTGATGATGTTGTTGAGAATTTTGATGTATTGCTCATTTTTCATGGTGCCGTTTACTGTAATTAGGTTCCCTGGTCCTCTGGCTGAAAAACAACCGTAAAACATTAGGTTCCCACCACCATGTTTGACAGTGGGGATGGTGTTCTTAGGGTTGAAGGCTTCTCCTTTTTTTACGCCAAATGAAGGCTACATCATTGTGGCCAAACGATTCAATTTTTGTTTCATCTGACCATAAAACAGAAGACCAGAAGTCGTCTTCTTTGTCCAGATGAACATTTGCAAAGGCCAAGCGGGCTTTTGTGTGCCATATCTGGAGAAGTGATGTCCTCCTTGGTCTGCGTCCGTTGAACCCAGCGGTGTGCAGTGTCCGCTGGACTGTCTGCCTTGAGATGTTGCCACCAGCAGAGCCCAGATTCATCAGGATGGCCTTGGTGGTGATCCTTGGATTCTTTTTTACCTCTCTCACTATCCTCCTGGCCAGCACAGGTGTCACTTTTGGCTTCCGACCACATCCTCTGAGATTTTTCCTCTGAGTGTGGAACGTCTTGTATTTTTTAATAATACTTTGCACTGTAGCCACTGGAACTTCAAAACATTTAGATATGGTCTTATAGCCCTTTCCTGACTTGTGGCCAGCCACAATGCGCAGCTGCAGGTCCTCAGTGAGCTCCTTTGTCTTAGCCATGACTGTCCACAAACCAACAGCAGAGAGCTTCTGATTTTCACCTGTTGAGTTGATTAAGACAGCTGTTCCCAATGACTCAGGGTAATTAGGATGCTTTAGAACAGCTTGGACTATTTGGATTGGTATAGATCTTTGGATTTTCCCATAGACTGTGACAGTTTGCAAAGGGTATGAATAATTTTGGACATGCCACTTTTTGTTCAAATGTAAATTAAAGATGAGTAATTTTTTTACACAATGATGCCTCTTGTACATCGTCTTATTATCTTCTGGGAGACGCCTGTGTCATTTCTAATGAAGAAACAACTTGCTGGTTGAATAAAAGTAACTAAGTCAGAATTTGCCAGGGGTATGAATAATTTCGGGCTTGACTGTAATTAGTAAGCAACAATTAATATCCCATTAACAAGAGCAAGCTAGGACAATAATCTTTTACAAACACATTTTTGAACAATGCCAAATAAGGTGTAAATAATCGTCATCAGCAAAATCCCAGGAAATATTGAGATATAATTTTTGGTCAGTATCGCACACTCCTGCTGTTCACTGTTGCTTTACATGGTCTGTGCTCGTAAAATATCCACCATTTTTATCTTGTGATGTAACACAGATAATATCTCTCTCTGTTTCTCTTCAAAATGCTAAGTTTGGCGGCCCACCTGAGTAATGTCTATATGTGGGGAAACAATGGGTCACACGTGTATGTTTGTGTGCTTCACAGGATATTTGAATGTGACTCAGAGGGCCAGAAATATCTCCCTTTATATATGATTCTTCTGATTTAATAATACTACTTGACATAAAGGAACCAGCTGAGCTGCGGCTTGGACTGATGGATTTAATATCCTTGAAAGCTCACCAGGAATCATCCTCCCTTTCATCCCTGATCCTGCTCCATTTGGCCCAGCCACTTTAGTTTGTTCTCCTATGTGGAAGTTTATTTGTTGTTTCTAACACACTCTGTAATACTGCTACTGTCGGTACAACAATAGCAGTCAATACTTTATAGCACAAAACAGGGCTGTAGCTACCACTTAGGGCACTGAGGTTGCCTGTATTTTTTTTCTGGGAAATTGGGGATTTTAAGCAACCCTGGGGGATTTTTCTTATTCTGCTATTAAAAGCTTACACATTTTCTAAGCTGCTTCTAGTATTTACTACTTTTAGTATATTTAAATTTTACTTGTTTTATGCTAGTAAAATGTCTAAGACAGATGAATATCCATATCATATAAATTGTAGAAATGAGTGAGAATTTAAAAGATGTTTTTAGTTGATAATGAAGTAGAATGTTTCGTTGGTGCATGTTTCTCAGTCAGAGTCTTGAATCATCTGAAAGGTCTGCCAGAGGATCTCAGGCTGGGGTTGATGAGGGTTTTAAAACATTTACAATAAAACTAAGGGCTCCACCTTCCTGTGCTTTAAAATGCATTTGTGACTTTGTGTCATTAACACTTGATTACTGCGGTGTTCTGTTCAGGAGTTTCAGCCCATTTTCAGGCTGCTCCGAAGTGCGAGCACAAATCGAACATGGCTCCATTCCTGGCGTCCCTGCCCTGGCCACGAGTCAAGTGCAAGATCCATTTTAAAATTGTGCTGATCACTTGTAAAGCTCTGCCTGGTCGGGCCACTGGAGTACATTTCTGAACTGCTGATTCCTCTTAAGTCTGTGAGATCCCACAGGTCCTCAAACAAGCTTTTTGCTGCTCAGTAGATTGAGTCAGAGTCTTTTTATCTTATCCTTTTCTGTGACCCTCACAATATATTAAGTTGTGAATCACTTTAAAATTCTGAATTATTTTAATAATATTTATACTATTCTGCTATTCTTCAGTGTTGCTTTTACTCTTTAAAAAAAAAACAAAAAACAAAAAGGAGTAGTAACATAGTACAGCTGCCATTAGTTTTGCAGGTACTTGGCCATAAAACAAAATATTAGAAACATTTAGATTTTGACCTGATGATGGTGTTCGGACAGTTGTTGAGACATTTCACATAAAAACTTACATTTCAGTGTTGTGGGGGGCGCTGCATGAAAAGTCAAGGGAGTCATTATTAATTATCATCTGAGGGCCATGAATGCCTGTACAGATGTTTGTCTTACCGACCGTCATTGCCATCCCTAGAGCCACGCTGATAGCATAGCTGAAAAGCACTCCGTAACGGTTTTGAAAGGTGCTCCATAAACCAAGATTGATTATTTATTCTCTCAGTGTCTTATACAGTCAGAGCAAATTAATTAATCTAATCATACCATCTTGGTGGAACATGTCTTTATTAGAGCATTTGTATTCAAGGGTTGAGCTGTGGAGCTAATCTACCATGGTGTGAAGCTTTTATTACTTTTCTGCAAACACTTAAAATTTCATATTAATATTCTGTCTAAATTACAGGATCATTTCTCATTTTCTGTCCGCAATATGTTATGTCAAAGTTGAAACTAAAATCTAAAGTCTTCTCCTTTCAGACTGAGGCAGTGGGACAAAAACTACCTCCGTCCACTTTCAGCTTCACCCACACCCAGTGTATCCTGTATGCGTTGGGTGTTGGCATGTCAACCCAGGACCCTGACCATCTTAGGTGTGTGTCTCTGTATGTTTGTGCTAATGTCTGTAACTGGACTGAAAGTCAACCTGTGTGAAGTTGATCTTGAAATCACTTCGCTTTCAGACACATGGAGGAAAAATGCACTAAAATTTATCCAGGTTTACAAACACATCTTTGCTGACAGTTCAGTAACACTGATATTTTCACATAGGTTCCTGTATGAAGGACATCCAGACTTTTGCAGCCTCCCTACCTTCGGAGTCATTCCCGCCCAGGCAGCCATGATGGATGGCGGGCTGAGCTCGATCCCTGGACTCAACATAGATTTTACACAGGTTAGAAAATATACATGTAATGTCTGTTTTTGTGTGTGATTGTGCTTAACATTGTTGTGTGTACATACAAATATATATTTGTATCCATATGGTTTATTTTACACAGTCTTGCACACAAGTAATACACACATTACTCATGCTAATGAGGCTTTAAGACTTTGGTACGATTTATACAGTGGGGACAAGTATTTGATACCCTGCTGATTTTGCAGGTTTTCCTACTTACAAAGCATGTAGAGGTCTGTCATTTTTATCATAGGTACACTTCAACTGTGAGAGACAGAATCTAAAACAAAAATCCAGACAATCAGACTATATGATTTTTAAATAATAGGCATTTTATTGCATGACATAAGTATTTGATACATCAGAAAAGCAGAACTTAATATTTGGTAGAGAAACCTTTGTTTGCAATTACAGAGATCATACGTTTCAATACAGACTTTCAGCTCCCTCCAAAGATTTTCTGTTGGGTTCAGGTCTGGAGACTGGCTAGGCAACTCCAGTGCTCTTACTGAAGAAAGGAGGTTGTTGGCCAAGATCTCGCGATACATGGCCCCATCCATCTTCCCCTCAATACGGTGCAGTCGTCCCGTCCCCTTTGCAGAAAAGCATCCCCAAACAACAGTGTTTCCACCTCCATGCTTCACGGTTGGGACGGTGTTCTTGGGGTTGTACTCATCCTTCCTCCAAACACAGCGAGTGGAGTTTAGACCATAAAGCTCTACTTTCTCATCAGACCACATGACCTTCTCCCATTCCTCCTCTGGATCATCCAGATGGTCATTGGCAAACTTCAGATGGACCTGGACATGCTCTGGCTTGAGCAGGGGGACCTTGCGTGCGCTGCAGGATTTTAATCCATGACGGCGTAGTGTGTTACTAATGGTTTTCTTTGAGACTGTGGTCCCAGCTCTCTTCAGGTCATTGACCAGGTCCTGCCGTGTAGTTCTGGGCTGATCTCTCACCTTCCTCGTGATCATTGATGCCCCACGAGATGAACTCTTGCATGGAGCCCCAGACCGAGGGAGATTGACCGTCATCTTGAACTTCTTCCATTTTCTAATAATTGCGCCAACAGTTGTTGCTTTCTCACCAAGCTGCTTGCCTATTGTCCTGTAGCCCATCCCTGCCTTGTGCAGGTCTACAATTTTATCCTTGATGTCCTTACACAGCTCTCTGGTCTTGGCCATTGTGGAGAGGTTGGAGTCTGTTTGAGTGTGTGGACAGGTGTCTTTTTATACAGGTAACGAGTTCAAACAAGTGCAGTTAATACAGGTAATGAGTGGCGAACAGGAGGGCTTCTTAAGGAAGAACTAACAGGTCTGTGAGAGCCGGAATCCTTGCTGGTTGGTAGGTGATCAAATACTTATGCAATAAAATGCAAATTCATTTCAAAATCATACAATGTGATGTCTCTCACAGTTGAAGTGTACCTATGATAAAATAGACAGACCTCTACATGCTTTGTAAGTAGGAAAACCTGCAAAATCAGCAGTGTATCAAATACTTGTTCTCTCCACTGTATGTGACAGCTGTTCTAATGTTTGTGTCAGGTTTTGCATGGAGAGCAGTATCTGGAGCTTTACAAACCTTTGCCAACCTCAGGTATTTCCTTCTTTGCTATTTACGTACATGGGACTTAATGTGATTACAGTAGATTTTACATTAAACAAAAGTGCAATAAAATCTATTTTGAGGCCTCACAGAGTCATTTTACCAAGATTCATATTACTGTATGTATCATTACTTTTGAGTCAAGCTTTTGTTTTTCAGAAAGATAAATACGATGAGCCATCAAAAACCCAGTCATTTGCTGCTGTTTTGAAGACATTTCAAGAATCCTCAAAGACTTCTTTCCATCTATATATTTTCCTTAATTGTATCTTTTAATTCCAACAAAGATGTTGGCCAGTCTTGCTGGATAGGTACAAATAAATAAAAAAGATCAGTTACATTGGTCAGTATTAATTTTACTTTCCATTTTCCACACACAATGACTAAACAATGAGGCTGCAGCTAACAATTATTTTAATTATCTATTAATCAACAGATAATGTTTTCAATTAAATGTTTAGTTGTTTGAACATTCAATTAATTGTACTTAATTGAGGAAAAATGGCAAATCCTCACATTGGAGAAGTCAAAACATCAAATGGCATTTTTGCTTAAACTGACCACAGCAATTAATTTTTTCAAAATAGCTGTAGATTTATTTAATGGTTCCCAACCTTTTCTGTCTGATGTACCCCCACATCTTGGTGACTGTGTTTTAAACTGGATGTTATCAGACAGATTAGGTTGATTTGTCCGAGTTAGCACTTGTACTCAGTGGCAGACGCTAGATGTTTCAACCATTTGTTTTAGCTATCTATTTCAACCATAGATTACTTGTAGCTAATTCATTTATCCAATACTTTTAGCTAATCTAACTATTTATCCATTACCTTTAGCTAACTATTTGTATTTTAACTGTGTATTCATCACTTTCAGCTAAAGTCTTCAAACATTTATCCCTCAGCCCACTTCTAGCTGTTTAGACTTATTATCAACAAATCAAGTACAGTTATGTGTTAAGAGTCTTTGAGGATTGTGGAAATACCAAAACTGTATTAGGTGTTGTAAAAAGACCTGAGTGACTTTTCAGGTTTAGCTTTGTGACACAAACATAATGATAACACATGCGAGGCATAAAGTGGAGTTAGGCGCAGTCATGACATGAAGTACAGAACTAGTTTAGTAACATTAAGCGTGTACAGGACTAAATTACATTCCATTATTAAATGTAAATGAGTAAAATACTTTTTCAGGTAAACTTACCACTGAGGCCACTGTAGCAGACGTGTTGGACAAAGGATCTGGAGCCGTCGTCCTCTTGGACGGTGAGTTTGTTGTCCCTTCAGGGTGTGCAGCTTTTATCATATGGTATATTTATTCTATAGTCATTTGTTTTCATGCGTATTTTCCTGAAAGTTGCCTCTCAGGCTGAATGAATGAAATTTAATTTACAGTCCAGTCTGTGTCTGCAGGGATTGAAATAATGGACTGAGAACGCTCATATTTTTGTTTGACAATTCCATAGAGATGGATGATATTAGAACCACTCTGATCTATAATTAATCCGACTTAAAGCAAACAACATGGGACCTGAGGTTCCCGGAGGATTCACAGAAGGAAACTTAATATTTTATTACTTTCAGTCTAGGAAGATAACAGAAGCTGACTGGTTGAGTGTGTGTATATAAAGTTATTACTGGGTAAGACGACACGTCACAGTAATGTCCTGCAGAGGCAGCTTTGTTTGTCTTTTATGCCTGTTTTATATTTTGAATTGACCTAATGAAATTAACCAGCCAGTACGTTGACAGAAGTCTAGATTTGATTCCTTCTGACAGCTGTGAATTGTCTCTTCACAGTCAGCATCCACGAGGCTGTTCCTCCTGCTCTGATTTTTACTATAAATGTGCTGTATTGAGGAAATATGGCTGAAGCGGGTGTTCCCTTCACTGTGTTATTGTAATATGTCATGAAATATGAAATTATGTTGAGTACAGTATAATTTAAAGTGATTTCCAACGGATACTGACTTGGGCAAAATGAATGTAATTACTTATTGCATTTTCAAACACAATGAGCCATTGGCCCAAGCTTATTATTAATATTGAAGATTCTGCTGTGTTTAAAATCGTAAAATGAAGTTTTTCTTTATCTCTGCACTGACGCTAGATTAACCTCAACCTTATCCATTAGTAGTTACAATTTACTTCACTAAAAATGTAAAATTAGAGTAGAGTATTTTTGCTACTATGGGGCACGACGTTCATGATTCTTGTCTGGCCAGGGACCTGCATCTTTTACTCCATTTCCTGAAGTGTCTCTAGTGTCTGTGATAAAGGAATATTACTACCCAGAAATACTTTCAAAAATGCTCTACCTATACTCAGAAATACCACAGAGTACATTTTAATAGTTGGTTACTTGTGATCATTTTATTAAATATGCTGGGTTTGTCAAATAGTTTAACTTGGCTCCAGTTCAACCTTCTAAACATTATGCTACTTGCATAATAATGCTGCAGTAAGAGAATCCAAAAATATAATGTATGATAATATACCACTAGCCATTGTTCTGCATTATGAGTACTTTTACTTTCGCAGTGTTTTGTTTATGATGATACCTCTTGGGGGGAACTACTTTGTATGCAGGAAATTATCTCGTGATATACTATTATCTGACTATGGTATTGCTACTTTTACTCACGTGAAGGCTTCTTTCACTACAGAGATAGTTTTGAATGCCACATTTGTGCTGCCTTACAGTGAACACCTACAGTGGCGATGAGCTGATCAGCTACAACCAGTTTTCTGTGTTTGTGGTTGGAGCTGGAGGGTTTGGAGGGAGGAGAACCTCTGAGAAAGCCAAAGTACGTATTCCATATTTGAGTTACTTGGAAAAGTAACAAAATAAGACATTGACTTGAACACTGCCTCGTGTTTGATTTGTGTTTATTTCCTTCAGGCTTCTCTGCCTCCACCTAAACGGGCACCAGATGCTGTGGTAATTGATTCTACCACAAGAGACCAAGTGAGTGTGTCTGTGTGGGTTTAGTTGCAGAATAAATTAATGGCATTGATAATATGTGGGTGAAAGTAGGACGTATTGTTTTGTGCCTCTGAAATAACCGTAACGCCTCAGACAAAATGTGAAGATGCAGCAGAAGTGTTGAACAAGGTTTTCATGCAGTTTTAAAAAAAGAACACTGACTGTATGATGCAGCAGAAAGTAAAAAAGAAATGGGAATAAAAAACTAAATCCCTGGAGCAATTTAAATGACTGCAACTGTATCACTTCAAAGACATTCTTATTTTAGGTATCTGTTCTATTGCCTTCATGGTAATTTAATTTCACCCCACTTCTGTGTATGAAAAGTTCAGGGGTTTATGAATTAGATATAGATCTAAACAGTATCTGTTTCCCCTGTGGTTGCAGGCGGCCTTGTACCGTCTGAGTGGAGACTGGAACCCTCTTCATATAGACCCCAGCTTTGCTGCCATGGGAGGTGAGACATCTAATGTGGCTTGATTGGTATCGTTTTCCATCAAAAAAGTCTTAATTTAATTTGGGCAGGACTAAATTTTCCCCTGGGGATTTTAGGTCAAATTATGCATTTTGATCTCATTTATACTTAAACATGTTGTACTTAAAAATGCTCTTTGGTCAGGCTTCAAGGCTCCCATCCTGCATGGCTTGTGCTCATTTGGCTTCGCTGCGAGACACGTCCTCAAGCAGTTTGCCGACAATGACCCCTCCAGATTCAAGGCTATCAAGGTAAGCATTACTTGTGATTTAAACCCTGTCATACATGTTATGAGTCACTGGGCCTCATGCAAGGACCACTTGTATGAAGTGGTTTGTTCTTCAGTGGCACATTAGAGTAATTTGAGAGAATTCATCGATTTTCTTGTACTTAAAATGTTTATTTAGCTATGACAAAACATTTTTGGAAATGGAGTGGAACAGGGAACCTAATGTGGCAATTTAGGTCGATTTTATACAATTGAAACCTCAGAAGCAGCATGTGCACATAGGGCTGGGCAATATTGCCAAAAATGTTATCACAATAAAAAAATTCATAGCATTCGATATCAATAATTATCACGATAAATGTCAAATTATTTCTTTAAAGTTTAAAGGCTGATTTTTGCTCCTGAGTGAAAGTTGAATGAACCAGACGATAAACTGTGGTTTTAAACAATTCGTTATGGTCAAAACATGACAAACAGTGGATTATTTCACAAATCTGAGGAAGAACATTCAAAACAATTATAATGATGAAAGCTTTTTTTTTTTTTAAACAAATATGTATGAGTAAAATAAAGTGAATTTTTTTTTGTCCCTTTTCCTCTACAAAATAAATATCTTAATAGAAAAATTCTTCAAATTCATATTAATTAAATGGAACATTTATTGAACATTTGTTATATTTTTATTAAGGAAAAAATAATATTGCAATAATTACTGTTATCGTTTTATCGCCCAGCCCTATCTGCACATAAACAATGGGAATCAGGTTAAAATCTGTAATATATAATAATAAGTAATTTACAACAAATATATGCCATTAAGAGAATTCAGTAGATGTGATTTCTCATATGACCAAAGTTCATGGAAAAAAGTAAAATATAATACTTGTGCTTTCATAAGGCATCTACAGTCCTAAGCTTTTATTTTTATAATTAAAAAATCCTGGTCTATTGTGGTTGCAGAACGGAGACATGGGATTTGTTCACTGAAATATATCAGGCTTTAATTCTTAAAGTATTTAGCATTGATCAAGTCTGTTTAAATGTTATAAAATAATTTAATCCATCGACTCCACCACCCTCCCTTAATCTCCTGTCTATTTCTCAGGTTCGCTTTGTGAAACCGGTGATGCCGGGTCAGTCGCTTCAGACTGAGATGTGGAAGGAAGGCAACAGAATTCACATCCAGTGCAAAGTCAGTGTTCAGCATCTGTAGATTTCACTCAGATTTGCGGATGAATGAGCTTGACTTGTCATTTCAGTGCTGTTCTCTGCTCTTTAGTGAATGTTCTCCATGTGTTGCTCTAATCAGCGCTCTCCTCTTTCGTCCAGGTGAAAGAGACAGATGCCATTGCGCTAGCAGGGGCCTATGTGGATTTACATGGCACATCAGAGGCTTCTCCAGAAAATCTCCCTCAAGTACATAAGTCTGAAAAATGCTATTTTCAAACAAGAATCCTCCCCCTTTCCCCTCCATCAAATTCCTTCATGGGGCCCTGAAGCGCCTTTCCTTTTAGCTTTGTAGACGACAACTTATTTATTATTATAATATTTATTATTCATATTTTATTTTGTGTTTCTGTTATTTCTACCTTTGTGTAGGGAGGAGGCCTTCAGAGTGAGCTGGTGTTTGCAGAGATTGGCCGTCGCATTAAAGACTTGGGCTCAGAGCTGGTCAAGAAGGTGAACGCTGTGTTCGGCTGGGAGATCACCAAAGACGGCAAGAACGTTGCACAGTGGAGTAAGTGTACAGAATGCTATGGAAACATATTAAACACACCACTAACTCAACGTCACTGCATTGTGGGCAAAATATCAGAATGGTTCAGATCTTTATTGTCCCAGAAAAGGAAATTTTCAGTCAGGCAGCATAAAAAAACATTCACACAGTAAAATACAGTATAATAATAAAGACAATTGCAGACAAGGGCTGGTGCTACACAAGCAATACAGAATGTAATAAAAGGTTCATCTGACAGCGAAAAGGAAAAAAGGGATAAGTTAAAGTGCTAAGCTGTGCGGGGAGTCAAGAGGCAGTTTATGGTTTATCAGAATAAAAGAGAATTTATTATGTATATTGTATATGTGTGGGATAAATTAAAAATGGAACCTCTTGCTCTTAATGCCTCATTTCTTTGACAGGATTGGGAGGATGGTCTAGATTTACTTGGATAGATTTAGCTTTTAGCTTATTGAATAAAAAAAGAAATGTCTTTTTAGATGTAGTGATTTATTTTTGGCATTGAACAAATTATAAACTGCCTCTGGGTCTTTATGCAAGTTACGTTCCATGTCAACATGGATGAGTGCACCCAATAGTTTGACATCGCCTGCTGTACAATATTTTTTTTCATCCATTTCTGTGACTGTTAATGTCTCTTCGACCCCCCCCCCCCCCCCCCCCCCCCCCCCCCCCTTTTCCTTTTTAGATTTTTTTATCTAACTGCCTGTTAAATTCCCTCATTATTTGCATCACAGTGCTGCTTTGCTCTGATGACACGTCATCAGTAGCTTATTAATATTTTTAATTGATGTGGGTCTCCTAATACAGTTCAGTCCAACACCGGTAATTTGTTTCTGTTTTCTATTGCTGATTTCTGACAGTAAGACTTACTTTTCCCGTCTCTCACGTTTAAATTCCCAAAGCAACAAACTCACTGAGAGGGTCAGGACTGACAACATGAACCTCCCGTCAACATTAAATTCTGATATTGCAGCTCACTGGAGTGTCTTGAACTAAATTTGTCGGTGACGTTTAATATGTCAACGTAGTGTTAGTGTGGCACTGAAGAGACTGGCAAGTTAATTTGACCCAGATTGACAGTTTGCTAACAAGCTGTCAAATGAACCATTAAAACCAGGCCTGAAAAATAACTCTAAAAACAAGTGAGTTGTGAAAACAGCCAGCCAACCCAGGGAAACACTCACCAAGTATTTTATGATTTTATTCCATCTTCTTTCTCTGCCTTTGCCCCCCCCACACACCCCCCACACCCACCTGCTGTCTTCCTCTAGCCATTGATCTGAAGAACGGCAGTGGCTCCTTGCATAAAGGCCCTTACAGTGGGAAGGTGGATGTGACCATCACAGTGTCAGATGAAGACTTCATGGAGGTGGTGCTGGGGAAACTCAACCCTCAAAAGGTAACACACGAGAAAGCCAGATACACCTTTACATTACCTCCTGCTTTAAATTGATGTTCCTTTAAATCTTTTGGTGCTCACAAAAGAAGCATTTTTGATAAAGTTTAGCAAAACGTGCTAAAATGGTGAAAATGTAGCTTAATATTTTAAATCCCATCTGTTTTCCCCCCGATGATGAAATCACTTCTTGTACATTCTAATTAAATGGAAAGCACCTTTGAGGAGCCCTCCAATCTCCCTTGATCTCCTCATGTTAGAAGAAAAATGCAAGACAGTGATCTATAAAACCAAGTTCAGAAAGCACTCAGCGCGGGTAATCAGTCAACGCTACTTGCTATGTCTGTAGCATCTCATCTGTCGAAGAGAGTGGCCATCACTGTACAGAATTGATATGCTTCCTGGAGCGCTTGATATTGATCTGAAGCAAGTGTGTGTGCGCGCGCTCTTTACAGAGTGCGTCAGCTGGCTTTGGTGCTGAAGGTCCCTCAGGCAGGGTCTTTTCCAGACGATGAAAGGAGCAGCTGGAGAAAGATTAGTTGGCAGTTTAAAAGGACACTGCTAACGGTGATCCGGGATTGTCCTAACCGCCTTCCCGCGATTGATTTTAGCCGAGGAAAGCGCTGCACATCGTCAGTCGTTTAGTTCACCCAAAAAAGTGAATGTGAATGCTATTTCATTGTTCTGCTGCCAGAGTACCAATGGTCACATATTTCCTTTTGCCCAAGATCTGGCTCGTTAGCCACGGGCCCATTTTTACTCCCTGTGTACTTTGAAAACAAGTAACAGCCAACCAGCTAGAAATCAGAAGAGACTGTGCTTTCTGGAAAACAAATTGCTCATGTGTGTCTTTGGTGTTTTGAAAGGCGTTCTTCTCTGGCAAGCTGAAGGTTAGAGGGAACATCATGCTGAGTCAGAAGCTGGAGGTCATCCTGAAGGACTACGCCAAGCTGTGAGTGCCTCGGCCAGCCAATCAGATGACTCCAGGAACTAACCAACCTACCCGCTCTGTCCGTCTGTCTACTCTTCTTGCCCTGATTGGTGTGTGTGCACTTAACATGCTTTGCCTCTCAAAGGAAACTCACGAAGAATTAGCGGTAAGATTAGTACTACTTCAGAATGAATTTTCTCAGATACATTTTCAGTTTTGTTACAAAATAACAGACACCTTGATCAAATGAAAGGTTTTCTCCATTGTTTAACACGGATCCAGATATACAAACAATGTTTTGTCATGTCGTCAGTAAGAAAGAAGCAGTAATAATTCAGTGTCATTTCTGCTGGTTACTTGGTTTAGTTTACTTGGTTGGGTCCTCGCTAAATGTGCACTTAACACACCTGCCTTTTAAAGATCCAAATAAGAAATTAACCATTTTTATAAATGTAGTTAAATTTCACTTAGTCAATAATATTTTGTACTGCATACAAAATGTATCACAAGCATCTACTAAAGTGAACCAAAGTACTGCCTCCCACTGGGTGAATGTACTGAATGAGGCGATAACGGTTACAAGCTAAACTGGTTTTAAAGCTCAATCAGACATAATGTTATATTTCAATGGTCTGTTATTTCATTATGATGATTAATTCACCAGTATGTTATGTCAGAAACAGTTATGTACCTGATCGCTACAGAAACCTTATGAGATGTTGTAGAGGTTGCTAGCTCTGTAAAAAATAAAAATAAATAAATAAATAAAAAATTATTTCCACTTAATTTCTAATGTTGGTTCAATTGAAATTAAATTCAGTGGTTGCTCTTGTGTGAAAATAAAGTAATTCAGACTAAAATCTGATTTCTGTATGTTCTCCCTTGGCTTTATGGAGATTTTTATAGCTGTCCGTCCTGCAACTTTACTGTTTCACTCTCACTGCTCTCATTGTCTCGTTTTCATCCGCAGCAGACAGGCGTTTACAGCGACTTGCCTGCTCGGCGACAAATAGCAGACAGACACAGTTAGCAATAGCTGTTGACCGTAGTGGAGCATTTAGCAGCTTAAGAGCCAGATATTTCCCTCAGAAGTTGGCGGAGATCTGAGAGTTTGACATATCAACTTAAAAGCTGATGTTATATCAAATAAATTGTTGCAGGTTTAAACGTCCCCTGTGGAGTCTTTGACCACTAGCAGCCCATTGGTTGCTATGCTTTTCTGAATAGGTCTGTGTTGGAACAACAGGAACTGTATGAAATGTGCAATTATTATGAACGTCAGTGCTTTAGTTTGCTCTTTAATGGAAATGGTTACTCATACTAGAAACAAGTATCTCTAGAAACGAGGCTCTTTAAATTGAGATATTTTCCATCAAGGTTTTCATATTCATCTCTACTGCACACTGTGTAATGGACCTCCAAATGTCACAAATGGGAAGTATGTGATGACTTCCATTGTACATCTGACCCAGCCTATAGGTTGTGGATGTTCTTATATTTTACCCAGTTTATAAATGGCATCCTACTGAAGCTGAGACAATGTGTAAGAGTTCATTACAAAATTACAAAAAAACATCTTCTGTTACATAATTTATTTTATTACATCAGTACAATTTCTGTGTATAATACATGATTTACACGACATCTTCATTATAAAATTAGAATTATCTGATCAAATTCACATTTGCAAGATTGAAGACCGAAGGGGGGAAAAAGGAATGAGTCAGTTGAACGTGATTTTGGTTCTTTTTGATTAAACCAAAGATAGCTTGTTTAATCTACTCACGCACTAGTTACAGCCCGACACACTGATGTAGTTGAACTAATCTGTTTTGTGAGCCTTAAAGGAAAATAAGCAGTATTTGGGGGGAAAAGCACTCTTTGATATTTATTTTATTCTCCTGCTTCTGTAAGAGTACATATAGTTTGGCTTCAATAAAAAAATTTTAAGTTACTGCAATAGTACACATCATTTTCCAACCACTTTTGTGGGGAAAACAAATCGCAATGAAATAATGAGAAGGAAAGAAATCTAAATAGGAAAAAAAGCTGTTTTTATCTAATACTAAATATGAACATTTCATAAATATACCTGTATTTGTACAGAATATTCTTCATAAAGTGGCTTTTGTCACTACCCACTGTTTATCTACGACTATCTCCTTATGATTATGCAGTTAATATGAAAAGCCTAGTCTATGGATATATACATAACTGCAATAAATCTGCTTCATCTGAATTGTTTTCCTCAGTTTATCCTCCCTGAAATCAAAGCTAATGTACATTTGTTTCCCTACAGCAGCACAATAAAGTTCTACAGGTCGCTAGCTTAATGAGTTTACTCCTTCAGACTAAACGGCTATAGGACAGTTTGCATGAACCCCTTCCTTATTTATGTGGAAGACTCATCATGTTACACACCAACCTAGATTACATTTTCCAAGCATGTGCTGAAGGCAATGTGCTGCATTTGGATGATATGTAAAGAAACCGAAGTTAAAATTAAGAATAACACAAGGCAAATAATATAGTTTCCAAGGCATCTTCCAATCGTGGTCCGTATGGAAAACTAAAGTTTGGACTCTATGAAAGGGAAGTGCATTGTTCTTGGAATAAAACATTTCCACAACAAAACAGAGTACTCTCTAAAAATGTGTTTAACTGCCTGCCCCGACGCTTTTCCATTGTCAACAGCAAAGTTTCCTGCGACATGTTCTGAAGCTTCATATTAAACATTTCAAAAAAACAAAATGCAGCCAGGTAGTAAAGTATTATTCATGGTGTCCCCGTACCAACAATGGCCTTGTTAAATTAAAGCTAATTTGTGCAACCTAATATTAATAATCAATATTACCAGGACCAACAGTACTATAGCATTGTGCCAGCATGGCAGAGGTCCTTTTCAGAGATTAAGGACACTTATTAATAACACTGGTTAAATCTACGCTGGGCTAAACAACCATTGTTTTTTTATTTTTATATATAATCTTATGACTAAAGGCCAGGACTGCTTCACTGACATCCGGCCTTGTATAGTTATATGCATTACTATACATATAATTTAGCTTAATTTTATGTGCAAATAGAGTAAGAGAAATGGCGCATTCAGGTTGTCCATGAAAATTAAGAAAACGTGTAAACTCAGTCACAAATTTTAACTACCTTGATTAAAGGAATAATTCCACATTTTGGGAAATACGCGAGTGTTAATATCACACTTAATCCGTACAACAGTCTTTGCATTTCAGGGACTAACATGAGTGGTATCAATCGTCTCACCTCTCATCTCAGAGAAAGTGAAATCTCAAACTATTTTGCTTTAATGTTAAGATGTGTTTATTCTTTCCTTTTTTTTTTATAAAACCAAAAAAGATTCATGTGTTCATTTCAAGTCCGGCTGGGAAAGGGCATCAGCCAAATGCCTAAAATCAAAACGTTAAACATTTATAGTGACATGAACATTGACATCCTGTAATTCCTTAAGTGAGGTTTGATCGTGACAGACGCCAGGCTTTCTTGCTTTTCCAATCAAGCCGGCTCATTTGTGTTCAAAACTTCATATGGAGTACCAGAATGCGCTTAGAATCCTTGTGACTGGATATAATGTGCTTTGTACGATGTCCACTGGCCTTACTGCATTGTGCTGAGCGGGTTCAACTGTGCCATGCATTCTTGTGGTGATGTTCAAACCCCTAAAAGGGATCACTTAGCATTGTTCCTATAAGAAACACTGCATACATTTTATCACCTGAACGCTCCAGCAGTGATCCCAGAAGAGTTTCCACTATCATGACTGCTTTTCTCATATGAACTAAGAGATAATGTGACACTGTATAAGAAGAACAATGCTTCAGCTTTAGACTCCTGCTCCTTCACTGTGCAAAACAAAACCAAAGGCTTTCCACATGCTGCTCTGAAGACACTGAGATGGCAGTTTGTTTTTGGAGAATCTCCAGCTGGGTTTTCGTCTGTTTTATTCAGATTGACTGTTTCAAACCACAGTTTAAAACACTTGTAGAGCTTGGGCTTTTAATGCAAAATGTGGGTTCGTGTCCCACACAAAGCACAGCAGATCACTCCGGTCACACTAGGGCCCCTGGATCAGACGACACGCTCTCTCTCACTCAGCGAAAGCCTGTAAATCCTATAAATAATTCCACCTTCATTTACACTTGACATCACTGTTCTGTCATGGCATTGTTCGTCCAAAATTAACCCAAGACGGCCACTGCTCCATTCAGGTATTGAAGGTACTTCCTCAGCAGTGGTGCCGATCATAAAATGCACTTCACATTATTCAATTAAACTGCTTTGACACCATTTGTTTTCTCTACATTTGTCTATATGATGAACTTAACATCGTTCTTGAGGTTGTCGTGGTTGTTGTTGTTATTGACAACATTGAAGCGGTTGGGGAGGACCCTCATCTTCATGGTTCCGTCGGCGCCGCAGGAGAAGATGTGGTTGTTCGGCCCCACCTCGATCTGCATGACGCCCGTGCCGAGGTTTCTGAACAGCGACTGGCGTGAGTGTTCGTTTGGAAAGGTGTAGAGAGGACACTGTGTGGTCAGGCTCCAAATCTGGGGAGTCCAAGGAAGAAGGGAACTGGTTAAGAACTGAAGAGTTATCACAGAGATTCTTTTAAATATCACATAGCATTAAAGAATGAGTCTGTATGTTTATTGTTTAAAAATCCCATTGAAAGACCGAAAAAACAATGAATTGATCCTGATGGACACACATCTGTGTAGCCAGAACCTAATAAAGCTCATTCCTCTATGATAATGAATTATATTTTGAGTTAAACTGTGGCCAATGAAAATTCTTGGATTTTGTTGCATTTTTTTCATTTAATTTGATTGCTGTCGGGGCGTAAAGAGAATTTCAACAAATAAAACAAAAGATGCTTCTGAAATACAGTAAATTCCCTACCCCAGCTTTAATATGCCAGTTGTTAACAGCTGGTTAAAACATGTTAGCTAAAGAGCTTCATGTTAGGGTTACTTATGTAACCAATAAAAAAAAAAAAAAAAAAGATATTTGGAGGAGGAAAGGGAGCACATCAGAAATACGTGTTAGCTGCGGTAAAGTCTGTAGTCTGCGGGTCAGAGAGAGAGAGTGCTACGTAATGTTATCCCCACTGGAAAGTCAGTCTGAATTATACCTCCATCTTTGTGGGTTGAGTATACTTATGTTCCAACAGTCACTTAGTTTCCCAGTTTCAAACTAATGCTTTAATTTCATGATGTTATAAACAGAAATACAAGATTAAGAATTAGTTACATAAGAAAACTAACTGTTTAAAAAAAAAATAAAAAATTGGCCATTGTATAAGCCGGATTATATTAACGTTCCACGATTGTTTGGATTTTGTGGCATCACATCCGGGTGTAACATACAACTTGACAGGATCTCGCATATACTCATATACACACACTATACATACAGTATACTCGCTGGTACAACAAGTAAACTATTCTGTTTATCCTTTTAAGAAATGAAACCACATTTGTGAGCCGTTTCTAAAGCTTCCACTGAGAACAATGCTTAGCTCTGAGCAACTTACATTATTTGATTCGTATTCCCAGCCTGGGAGCTTTATTACTCGATAAGGTAAATTATAAACTGAAGTCTGTACATATTAGTTAATCTCCCAGTTCCATGGACTCCCATCAAACACTTTTAAAGCTTATAAATTTGCAGCACACCCATGTTAAATTTTCAATCAGCAAATATACAATTAATGACTTCAGATGAGTAACACCACACTAGAGGCTTTTGTGAGCAGTCATCCAGAATGAAAGTCATTTGAATTTCAAGCAGAAGTGCACTGCACCATTTCTTATACGTCTGCGTGACGCAGCGGCTTCATCCTTGGAGTGACAGCTGTGTGATCTGTGCCAGCAAATTCAAGTCAAAAAGATGAAAGACCTGCTGTCTCTGGAAATATGAAATGCCTGTTCAGTCAAAACACTTTCGTTTGCCCTTTCCCCTCACACTTCAGTCTCCCATCATTCACACTCTTGTCCTGAGCAAGTGGTTAAATCACAAGTGTGACATTGGTTTTGACTGACTTTGATGGCGCTCACTGTCTGCATGGATAAATGCAATAGTCACTGTTGATGTGGAGGAGAGAGAGAGAGAGACATTCGCACCTGGGTGCCAAACAGCATGGACATAGACTGTATATAAGTTAAACAACATGACAGCTCCCCAAAAGAGAAGCCAAAACATCTCAATCGTCCCCTGGTGGCTGGCTACAGTGTAGGTCATAAATCCCGCCCCTCCGTGTTAGCAGATGGGGCACCAAATTATTATAATGTTTTTCACCAAAAGATGGTTTCTGTCATTTTAGGTAGTTCTCATCACGCTTAATGAAGTGTTTTTAGTTATTTGATGCGACTGATTTGGCAGGGTGTATGGGCAGTTTTCTGTGTTTTCTCTGACCCGATTCCGATTTTAGCCGATTCCGATTTTCTTTCTTTGTAAAAGCTATAACTGACAGCATACACAAACATTTTTATAACTTTAATGGAAAATTCTTTCCTTCTTTCTTTGGCATTGGGATCCATTCAAACTGTATGCGTATAATTAGCGTTGAGACTCGTGCCACAAGATTAAAATGTGACGATAGTTCTCGTCATGGGAAAAGTTTTCTCATGAGACTCACACAATTTACACTGTGAGGTGTGTACTCATTTTTGTGAGATACTGTACCTCAACGTTTCATCTTCATTCAATCGCATTATTTAACGAATTATCTGATGAAAAGGGAAGGCAGTCAAAAATACCTTAATGTTGCCCTCTGATGATCCACTGATGAAGCAGTCCTCAGTCGGATCCACAGCCAGTGCTTTGACTGGCGAGTCGTGGGCCTGGAAGCTCTGGCGCTGGTGCCTGTGGGGAAGCTCCAGGATGCTGATCCAGCCCTTCCTCCCACCTGTGATAAGCAGCTGCTGCCTGGGGGCCATCGACAACACAGTAGCACCGGACTCATGGCAGCAGAAAGCTGAATATTCAGGAGAATAAGATGGATAAATCAGAAGGGGATAGAATCGACAGAAGCATTAAGAATGGAAATAAAACACGGAGGAGAACATGTGGTGGGGGGAAAAAAAATATAACTACCGCTTCAATTTTCTCAAATCACCAATTAATCAATAAAATGTCCAAAAAAAGGAATGTCCAAGCAGAAGTTTTTAAATTGCTTGTTTTGTATGTCAAAAACCCAAATATATCCAATTTTGCCGATTGCTCAGCTGATTCCTCAAAAAGCATCTTACCGTGCACAAGGCTGTTCGCAGGAGTCACCAGAGTGTCCCACATACACACGTTCCTGTGGAGTCAAAAATTAACAAATTAATATCCACTGTAACATCTGAATCAAAGAACACATCATTATCCCTGTTGGCCACAGTAAAGTGGAGCTGAATGGAAAATATTCAGCATTTAATTAGAAGTTCGTGGAACAGAATTTAATTGGGGGCAACAATTTTTGAAGATGACGGGAGACGAAAAATTCTCCTTCAAAGTCTCTCGTACCTGTTGTCTGATGACAGACCCGCAGTGGCAATGAGGGAGGAGGAACCCACAAAGACAAAGTCGTGAGCTGTCTTGTTGTGGCACTGCAACGTCTGGCAGAGAGAAACAAAGAAGACGGTTAGTAATAGTGACAGTAATAGAGAAGCAGGAGGAGAGTAAACAAAAATGAGAATGACAGGAAGAAAGCAGAAGGACTCTACGAACGTCTAGATAGACAAAACTAAAAACAGACATGTTGGAAAAAGGAAAGGTGGCTCTGTGAGTTTCTTACCAGGTATGGTTTGGGTGCATTCCCACTTGTGTTGGTCTGCCAGAGACTCAAACCTCCATCAGCATCTACGATACCGAACTACACAAAACATTCACAGAGCAGACATCAGACTTTGCTGAAAAATGAAGTTAAAATTATCCTTCGTTTTATATCAGAGCGACGAAAACATATTTTCAGGTGCTTCTCCTGTGTTTGCACACCCATGGAGAACCTTCCTCTGGATTGTGCTCAAATTATCTCCCATAGTATGTTAATAAACCTAAGCACCACTTACATAACTAAAATCAAAAGTGCTCTGCATGTCCTCGCTTTCAAATTTTTTTAAAAGCATATTTCACTCTTTTGGCCAGAACAGGCAGATAAGATAGCACTGGCACAGGAGAGGCACCATCTGAGAAAATTATTAGCTTGAGGCGAGTGCCCGGGTTCAGAGCGGTTGAATCACTCAGCTGAAGAACGTGTGCGCTGAAGCCAAACGACACAGTTGTGAGAAGAAGTGTGAAAATGTTGTGGAATCTGACAGGCTCACATCACATGATGCGGTCATGTTGCAAAGCTAAGGACAGTTTGACATCTGCATGGTGGCAGTTCACTTGGTTCAACTGCCCAGTGCATACAGCATGAGTGTGTGTTTGTGACTTTATAACCTTGTTTCCCTGGTGGTTGAATCGTATCCTGGTGACTCTGGAGTTGCCTGGACTTCTGAAGCAGATGATCTGCTGGGAGTGACCCCACTCGAACATCCTCACGCTACCATCCTGAGCTCCTGTCAGGTCTGAAAAAAAAAGTGACATCAATTCGGCTTATTTCTGGTCCCAACATGAGCGTCTGGCATTTCTCTGTTCCCAAAGTCATCTGTTTTATAATTGATGAAAGAAACGGTTTATTTCACACACACACACTTCAACAGCCGTTCTTACGACCTGCTGGGAATTATTCCACCCAAACACCTCACAAGTGAATCCTCACTCTGCAGGCTGAAACAAGTAAGGCTCACTCAGCCTTTTCTAAATTATCAGCAGCACTGGGAGCAGTAGACAAAAAAAAAACTTTGCCACTTGCTATCTACATAAGAGAAACTTTTTAGGGTGATGTAACTGTCCCGAAGGCTCTTTTTAACATGAGAAATATGCAGTCTAGATTGATACCTTTAAGAGGCAGATACAGAGTCGTACTTACAGTAAGGCAGTGTGGGATGGGAGGTCATTCTTCTCACATTGTTGATATTTCTCTTGATCATCTGCGAGAAGCAAAGTGAAGAGGAGGAGGAGGAGGAGGAAAAGATTCTTAGTATGCCAATTTTAGAAAACAACAACTTCATTATGGGATAATATGGACAAGCACACTGCTATGTAATAGTAAACTGTCAAACAATATTACACTGTTCTAAAGCCCTTTTCACTCATTCAGTGCTGGCTTCCTCTATCTGTTAGAGTAATGGGTGTCTTTTTGGTAAATATTACGGCTTCATTCAGACCCGACTTTTAATCAATGATAATCACGAGCATGAGAGCTGCTTGGCTCTTGTTCTCACAGTCCACTGATAAACTTTCTGATCAACTTCCTCATTTATTAGATTCGTGTCAAAGTCTGTTCCCCTTCAAAGTGTGCTTCCCTCCCATTTGAATACAGTTTCCTGTACCATAACTGTCTGTGGTAGGGGTACAGGTGAAGGTTATGGTTAGGCGTCGCAGAGATAACTGGTTAGCATTAGGGTAAGGCGTGGGCTTAGGTCTAGCAAAGGGGGAAACACAAATCGACAGAGAAATGGTCTGGCTATTTTTGTGGTTGTGGCTTTAAGGCTTTTTTTAAACACCACCAGGGACCAAAAAAAAAACCAACGTAATTTTAGACAAATTTGAAAACTGGAGGGGTGTACGACAAAACCTAACCCAGGACAAGAGACTGAATGAACGCGTAAACAGACGACATCAGCTGTCTGAACACCATAACAAAATGACAGACAAAGATCAAGGACACCATTCACATGCCAGAGACCATCCTCCAACAAAGACAGGGGGTTATGATCCACCCCGGTATATGACCACCAGTTATCACATGACCATAACTGACCCTTCACTAAGCCACGCCCTGAACTTGCAGCTGGCCAATCACAGAGCAGTATAGGTCTCGCGCTAACTGAGGTCATGGCTGCGCTCTATAGACTAATGCAAAAAGAGTCATTTTCTCGTTTTTTTTTTTTTTTTTGCTGTATTTTTCCAAGATATGGTCAAAGCTGATCCTGGGGCACTTTTAATAGTTACAGTTGCTACCCAGAGAGGTTGAAAAAGCTTATTAGGAGTTGGCTGTTCACTTTCTCTGGTGAGTACATGTAGTTGTAAGAATGTTGTTCGCTAGACAAAATTATTAGCCCAGTTAAACAGTTAACGTGAGTTACAGTTGCACCTAGCTAAGCAAGCTAGCTAGCTCCGCATACGGCAGTTAGCTCCGCCGTATCGTCACTTCCGGGCACTTCCTGGTTGCAAAAACTCGACATGGCGGCGCCCTATCGGCCAAACTCGAGGCTTCAAAACGGCAGTCCACAAACCAAAGTTTGTGGTTTCCTAATTGATTTCATTGTCATAAAGTTTCATTTCATTAAGTAATACATGTATTGCCAAGCTCTTCAGGTGAACAAGACATGTGTTTTATCTCTCGGTGGCTATTTAAGCTTGTTGTGCTGTAGCCTTTATGTTAATGTGACTGCATTTAATTCAGGGTTAAGCCACAAAAATGTTACTGGGTTTGATTTGGATTTACAAACTCTCGAAGTGTGTGTGTAAAAATTAAAAGTGCATTAATATTTACCTAACGAGGTACGTGTCTGAAAGGGGCTCATCTGTAGTTAAAAGCCACTTCAAAAAAAGTCAGAAAAAAATTCTAATCTTAATCATTATTAAAGCTGGAGAACACATTTAATGCTGCATTTAAGTTACAGCATAAATGGATGGCTGTGCAATCATCATAGAATAAACTTTCTTTATTTACTGCAGCTCAGTCAGTATTTTCTGTCCTGTATCATGAATGGTGGCCCAGAAAGGCAGACATTAACAGCAATGTCTGCCAAGGATTTTATTTATTATTGTCTCTAAATGTATTCTGCTCCAACCTTGAACACGCTGCCCGACTGGCTGGTAAAATAATTACGACGCAGAGTGGCTCTTTCTGTCCAGTCTGCATATCAAGAGCAATGAGCGAGCTGGTTAATATCAACAAACATGACTCACAGCTACACGATTCAAAGACACTGCTACCACTAGAATCAAATCAATCTCCCTCCCCACTGCTAACGCCAAGTTTCTCTGCTCAGTAAAGCAGCTTTTACAGACTTTTCCAGCAAAAACATTTATAGAGGTTTGGGCCTGGTGTCTCGCAAGCTGTAGCAGTCAGCAACATCTTTGTTCCTTTGTAAGGCAATGACAGAAGACCAGACAAAAATGTATTATTAATAAAGTAATTTAAACTGCTTTGAGGATTTTGCTTTGAGTACCAGGAAGGCCAGATCCAGAGCAACAAACTTAATGTATTCTATAAAAGCCATGAAGAGCACTGTATACTAAACCCAAAGCATTCATCACTGACACTCTATGGAAGATTAAGAGACCAAATTGCTGGGTTCTTGAGGTTTAGTTGATAAGGCAACTGATCATGGTTATCTAAAGCATTTTATCTTCATTTCAAAACGTCAGGACAACAATTTACTGAGACTTACCACTTAGGGAATCAAGTGAACAGTTGGCCAGCTTCAGTTTTTGACTGTTACTTTATCATCTTTATGTAGTTTCCAAAAGCAGCGGTTTTAAAATTTCATACAGCTCCAACATCTGAGACTTGGTTTTCTTTAATTTTAATCCCAGAAACAATTTAACTCATTGTTATTTTTAACATTACAACCAACAATGTGGGTCAGGGGGGATTGCCGATTATTCTTTCAATTAATAACTCATTGTTTGATCGATAAAACATAGTGAAAATGTCACTCGCTTTGCTAAAGCACAGGGTGACATCTTAAAATAGATTTTTTTTTTGTCAGACCAGATACAAAAGATATTCAGATTACTGTCATGTGTGACAAAGAAAGGCAGCAAATACTTAAAATTAGGAAGGGGAATATTTGGTGGCTTTTAAATAAAGGAAGTTGCTTAGTTATGAGTACACTGGCCCACACACACCTACAATTTAGGTCCAAGTCAAAGTTGCATGCTTTAGAAAATGGTTGTCAGCTATGTAAAGTATAAGCAATCTGCAGTCAATGGCTGAAAACATGCAAAACAACTTCTATGGCCCTTTAATCCAAAACAGGGATCAGAAAAAAACAAACCAAAAAAAAGCAGAAGAAGAGGTGTAGGGCAAACATATGGCCCAGGTAATACGGTCACATACAAATTCAGATCTAGAGCTCACCACAGATGCACCCCGGCCCGTCTGCAGTCCCCCCAGCCACGGCATGTTGATGGGTGTGCCAGGGCTACTGTGAGTGTACGGCGTGGTGCCGTGGAGGGTGGCAAAGTCATTGCGTGCGTGAACCACCAGAAAGTCATCACTACAGAGACAGAATAATAAATGTGTTTTCATGTGGTTAAATCTTAAAAAGGGAATACTCAGTTTGGCAGAGGTTATGAGATATCAATGTCACCTCTGCGTTCAGTTCAGAGATAGTGCATGTTTAGCAGGAAACACTTGATTAAAAGTTCAGAAAGCAAGGTAAGATTAATACTCAGAAGAGATAAATAACATAAATCAGCCAAAATGATGCCAGATTACCTTGCTCATAGAAAGTAATTTTTGTCCCACGCTAGTGCTGACCAATAAATCGTATTTTCATCGTCATCATGATATGAACATCGCAAATAGGGCTGTACATATCGATTCTTTTTCAAGTCGATTATTTTTTCGATTAGTTGATTAATCTAAGGACTAATTTTGTTCATTCTAAAGAAAGAAAAGTTGCATATTACTCTATTAACATACCAATTTATCCAAAATAAATATCAAAAACATGTCTAATCAATAAATCTATATTTTATTCAATCATCCTGATGAAGCACATTAGAATAATGACAATAGCAGCAAATCTTGTGTTGTAACAATAACAGACATTAATTAGGCTGCTTTACTTAAAACTTTAAATGTTTCTGACATGGATTCATTTCAATATTTGGTAATGCAGTATGATAATCAAATGTATTTCTGAAAGGACTCACAGACTGTCCAGACCGTCACAGATCGTCTGTAATTAGATTCAGCTGTTTTCTTGCTCATACGTGGCCGTTAAATAAACAGAAAATATGAAACAGCCGATCGTTACATGACTCGCGGTGTAACGTTACGTTACCATGACAGCAGCGGGGCAGAAATTACTTTTAACTTGAAGGCAATGAAGAAAGTGTCCTCGTGCTGATAATGTGCCGTGCTTGTGTGGCGACAGAAAGTAAACACGATTTGCGGTTCTGCCGTCTAGACAAAGTGCTCCGGGATACTTTCCCTTCACGTGTTTGCTGCTTCACGTATTTGTGGACAGCAGTTGTGCTGCAGTGAAGCTGTTTCCAGTTCAGAGAGCTCACGGAGCAGCACATTGTTGAGTGTCTGTCTGAAATACTCCAAAGTTTAGACGGTCGAAGGCGCGGTCTTGTAGCTGGAGCTTGTCCGGGATAATCCCACACCGGATGCAGCGACGAGTCGACGCAGTTACGTAATCGATTACGTCGACGAATCGCCCCAGACGTAATCGCAAAACACTGCCTGAAACACGATGAATAAAAAAAATCTTTTTATTAAGGGATGGTTACCGAAATCCGGTATTAAATGGGCCCCACACAGACAGACACATCCTTGCGGCACTTTCTTCATGGGGACCTGTCACTGACATAATGCATGCCTTAGCCTCTTACCCCAACTATTACAACTACAGTATTTGTTTATCGCAAGTCATACCGTCATAACAATATTGAAAATCTCAGATGTTCTTCATATCGTGCATGCTTATCCCACATCCACACTCAATTTAGCCATTTAAGGTGTTGTTACTCTGGATGACCTCTCCCAGCCGTCTGCCTCAGTAAGTACAGCATGCACCCACAAACACACACAGATTACCCTCATACCTTTTGGCTTCAGCAACAGCATCATCATCATCAATCCATGTCAAGATCTGTGTGGCCAAGATGGAGGACACATCCAACTCCTGAATGTCATGGGTGGAGGCCATGACTAAACAGTTACGATTTGCCTGGGAGACAGGAAGTGGAGAAAGGGAGAGCCGGGTGACAGAGAGGGTATGGGTAAGGAAAATGAGGCTAAATGTATGTGCAAAATTTGAAACAGTTAGAAGGTCAACAAGAGTGAGACAGACCTTTTCCAACTGTTTCCTGCCTGTGGTCACAAAACCATCCAACGCTTTGCTTTTAATGATGACCTGAGGTGCACCTTCCTTTGATTGTTGTTGAGAAGAAGCCTGCACCACTGGTTCACTTTAACTAAATAGCTACATTCAAGCGAGAGTATTACAGTGTGAAACTCTGCCTATATCAAACAAAGAACACAGGCTTACAACATCAAAGGGGCTAGGATATGGCTTTAGAGTTGTGCTGCTGGCAAAAAACAATTTGAGATTTGTTTTGGTTTTAATTGATGCTTTGGTCAAACTGAAGCTAAGACTTGAAATACACATATTTTTTCTAGATGCGTGTCCACCACAGTGTATATAATAACATTGTTCATCTGAATTTGAAATTCAGAAGATACAATGTTATTTTATTAGCCTAGTTTTAACAAACTAGAAAGCATTGTTACCATGCACAGCTGGACTAAAACTACTTAAAGCAGTATTAATTGATTTCCCGCCACTTGGGGATACACAACACTTACATATTATAACCTTATGAAGTTGAAATGGCAAATGTGTTAGCAACAGTTGCTTATGTACACACCAAGCCGGCAGTGAGCAACACTCACATTTATTTTGACTCTTCACCTGCTAAATGTCCCACTGTGTTCAAAAGCTAGTTGCTAACTTTGTCTGTTTGGTGCAATAGGTACCCCACCTGCTGAGCTTTTTTTTCGCCAAATAACAAGGGGGTGATAAGTGCGGTAACGCAAAACCAAAACAGTTAAGTTGAAAAGTACTGAAAAATCAAAACAATGAGCTGAAAGAAAACACTCATTAGAGCTATTTTAACGTCTTAGACTGCAGAGACAGTTCTGAGGGTTTGTCACTATAAGCGACCCCTTTCATAAATGACACCGACATTTGATTATATTTAATATAAAAAATATAAATTAGAGCAGCTAAAAAATGTTTTCAAAAGAAAATCTCTGAAGGCGAGATTCATTTCTAGTGTTTCACAGTAAACAGAAGGTTACCTGGCAGACAAAAGCAGATTAAACTTTTAAGAGTTTATTTTTGCTGCTCAGTCCCCCCCCCCCCTCAGTTTTCCAATAGATACAAGTAAGGTTTGAAAATGTTTTGCACTGAAGAAACCTTTGTCTGTATATATCTATGTATTTAATGTTTTCCCAGTAACAGAGAAAAAAAACAATATAACTTTAAAACAGAGATTCTAACACCGGCTTCCATGGTGCTCAACAAATTGAATTATATACATTCTGAGGCTTAAATAAAAATGACCAGTATTGACCATGTAGACTGACAAACCAATGAAGTTAGAAATACACTATGTTTTTCTTGTGGTATGTTGTGTTGATCAGTGACATCTGTGTTAAGAGTTGTACCTTGTTGATGGCAAAGGCTGTGATGATGTCAGATTCCTTGTGGATGATGCGAGCTTTCCCCCCGGGGCAGCCCTGATCTGACTCAGTCTGCACAGAGGGACACACACACACACACACGCGCGCACGCACACACACACACACACACACACACATTACAACTGGAAATGTTATTAAACATTTCCCACAGACAAATGAACAGTCATTTCCCTTCATGCTACAGAACCAATGACCTGACAAGTTCCAGGAGGGGGGTTGATAAATAAAACTGTACAGGTATATAATATGTGCATTCTATGGGCCAGATTTACTAAAGGACTGCGTGAGTAAATACGTGTGAAAACTTGATATCACCAGCAAATTAGCACGTAAGCTGATCTACTAACGGTGTGCACGCAGAGTTACGTTTTTCAAAAGTGCAAGATAGCACCTGTTGTTCATTTAGTACTTTTGCCGTAATCAAAATGCAATTTGGGGCGTAACATGCAAATACATTTATTTACTACACGCAATGTTATCTACCAAGCCTAAACGCAATTTCATGTGAGTGCAACAGCCTCTGTATTTAATACGTTTGAAAGAAAGGTGCAAATCGCAAAAAAAATTGTTGCGCAGTGATGGCTGCTGTTATTGTTGCCAGAAGGAGACACAGCCGTAATGAAAGAAAACGTAGAGAAATTAACAATATTATTCTATATCTAATATATAGAAATACAATAATTTTATTTTATTTATTTGATGAACTATATGAATAGAATTTTTTTGTATTTTGCTTTAGCTTTCCTGTCAATAAAGTAAATTTCGTTTCGACCGGATTTCTTTTCTCCGTGTGAATGAAGAGATTAGAAAGTTCCGTGGCGCTGCGGAGAGCCCCAAGCTGCAGTAGTACGTGGATCACACGTAAAATTCATCCAGCCAGAGGGAACGATCACCAACTGTTCGCAGCGCGCCGGTCGTAATATAGCGAGACAACCCATTGTAGGTATCGGAGAGGGTGATTGTTTCCTCTGGCTGGATGAAACACGATCTGCTGGCATTTCCTGGCGTCTGGGTCATTCCAGCATACTGTAGCCGTTTCTGCTGGGGTTCGCCAAAGCAGTTTCTCCAGGTGTGCTGTCCCAAGAACTTAGTGCAATCTTAGGCAGGATGGGCAGGCACATACGATTTCCACATACTCGGGACGCACTAAATGAAACCAACCAAGGTTTTTACGCTGTGGCTGCTTTCCCTCCATTAAAACACACAAAACCCTCATTTAAATACTCCCACCTCCATTGTGTTTGCTCCTGTCATCTACACAATAATTCTTAGTAAATCACCCATAACAGGTACTAAAATTGCGCGTTTTTTAAAATGCACACGCAATTTAGTACTCTTTATTCGGGATGTTAGTAAATCGGGCCCTTTGTGTTTGTTTGTCTTGCCGGTCAGAGTTATGAGAGGACATGTAAGGTGCATAAGGCCAGTTAACCACAGCAGCACACATAACTGGGTTAGCGCCATTAGACAGCATGAGCACAACAACCCTTGAGCAATAAGCACAAGCGCACACTGTACCATACTGTACCATAGAGGTCCTGTGGGATGCATGCAGAGTGGGCTATACTGTAGCTCTGCATATTGTATAGAGATGTTATATTTTGATGCCAAAGTTACTCAAAATGAGACAGGCATCCTTTGAGAATGAGATTGAATTAAAGTCTTTGCTGCATTTATTCAAGGGGAAAAGACCATGTCTTTTTCTGTCAGATAGAATAAAGTAAAACTTGACTTACAGCAATCTAAATATGGTGGTTTGCCATTTTCGCCGAGCACATAATCCCTGTGGAACGCAGATTCACTGCGACAGTGTTGGGCCCATTAATCAGAAGCTATTCAGCTTCATAGCTTGTCCTCTGAGAGACTGGGTTAATTAACACTGAGCCAAATGGAGTAGCTACAACACGGCAGCTTGCACAGTAAGAACCAGAAGATTAGAAAACCTCTGTGTAGCATCAGTGTACAGTGCGATTTAAGGTTTATGGTTCACATTCACATTAATATTTAGACAGCTAAATGTACGATTATTATCAAACACTGACAGGAATATACAAAGTTCATGGCCCAGAAAAATACATGTACTGTAATTCTGTCAAGATCCCAATTTTAATGTTTCTTTGATATAATGTGCCAGGGCCCATTTACTATTCTACTCAAGGAGGCAAATACATGGCACATGATGTGCATGTTCCCAAATATAAATCACCCACACACATTATTGTGATGTGAAGTATGTTTCGTAATGTTTCACAACATCTGTACTGATTACAAGAACGGTTAAGTATTGTTGTTAACAGATAAAACATAACACATTTTTGAACATGTAACAAACATGCAACAAAAACACTCAGATATAACAATGCCAGTTACCAGAAAGCAGGGATGCATAATATAACAATCTCAATGACAATTACCTTACACAATTAACCAAATTTAATTTTGGTGTAATGACAACCATCTTTTGATGCTCTGGTCTGTCACGTAATAAAATGCACGTTTGCAAACTTTAACCAATCATGCAGTGCTGAAATTCATGTTACTATAATACAGCCCTACATGAAAGATTTAATGTAGGTTTACAATGAAATACTACAAAAACAAGCAAATGGCATGGTTTTCCTGGCAAAACATTACATTTTCAGGATCATAATCTGACAGACCCCTACCACAAAAATGTCTCTCCCACCCCCCACGCACTTGTAAAAACAAGAACTTTTTCCATTTTAAAAAATTACACCAATTATCGAGGTCTATAGACAAAACAGCAAGACAAGTACTTTACCTAATCAGAACACAGTATAAAATTGGGGAAATTATTTTGAAAGGATCTAATTAAATCATTTGGTGGCAAGTTGGGTTCTTGATAGTTTTCAGTACTTGTTGATCCAGCACATCACACCCCAATACCATAAATCACAATTTATCTAAAAGCAGCAGTACCTGATGGTTTCCTGTCTCCTCCATCCCTGAACATTTCATATTGTCAGTCTGGTCCTCACCCGACTTAAATGATTGGGGAAGCAGCACAGGGTAGTCACATACACACGCACAAAACACATACAACAAAAACAACAACCAGTGATTAACCATGCAGTCAGACACACACACACAGAAAGGGAATTACTGTGCTGTTAATCAAACAGGGTGTAATTATTTGAATGCAATTAAAAGCATCAACATGCAACTGGAGGCAGTAATAATACATGTGGTTGGCATGCGGCACAAAACAAGCACAAATGGGCCAACATGGATGTAAAAGCAATAATGATGCAGTGTGCCTGGGGGGTAAATACAGAGACTTGTGGGTTTTATCATAATAAAATAGTTAATGTGTTAATCAGTGACAATTTATACAATGTGCTAGCTGTGCAACACGTCAATGCAGCGGGTTGGCATGTTGTTAACATGGTGTACCTCATTCGGGTCTCTTTTCTTGGTAAATATGTGTCTAATGAAAGTCTCCTGCACTTCCTCCTGCTTGACCAGAAACTGCCACAGACGCTTCACTGGCAGCGATGAAGTGTGGCTAGTCCTGAAAAGAACAGAACACCTCCCGCATATTAACACTAATGCCGATTAAATCAGTTGTATCCGTTCAGTGAAGCACAACTAAATGTGTTAGAAAACACTGCTTCTGATTTGTGCATCTAGCGCTGATCGGAAAACTCCACATATCTGGTGCTTAAGGCAAAACACATGAAATGCACAAACAGTAACTCTTCCTCCAAGAACAGTAAATCCCTACAGTACATACTGTAGGAGCCATGTGGAAATCTACAGGGGTCACATCTGCCGAAGGATCAAAACTTTAAATCTATAGAGATCTTGAGGAACAACTTACAGCATCATGTTACCATTAATTCATGTTTAAAAGCTGAAGGGCATATCGGTAGGCTTGAAGCGATATCATAAAGGAGAAGTGAAAACATGAACTTTTCTAAGGCCCTGAGTGAATACAAACATGTACATCAACACACACACACACACACTAAAGCTGACTGATTTCAAATTCAATCTAAATTAAAAAAATAAATGTAAAATAATACATTTTTTAATATGTAACACTGATCCCCAGCTCATTGTGGTACCTGAATGGGGTGTTGGATGGTTCAAACAGGGCCTTGTGTCTGAGCAGGGCAGGACCAGATGCGGCAGTTTCATCCTGGAACTGGGTGGAGATGTACTTTGCGGGTGGGCCCCCGAATATCTCCAGCCTTTTTAGCAGCACCTGCTCCCAGCGCTGCAGCGTCTTCAGCACAGCGTGACACAGAGGAGAGCCCACAGGCAGATCTGTGTTAAACAGAAGCCGGCACATACACACACAAACAAGAAGGCAATAAGATTAGGTAAGACAGGCAGTGAGAAATGTGGCGGCATTTATCTACATTCTGAAGGTTAGTACATCAGAGGGTGCGTGTTGTATTTCAGTGTTTACCTAATAGATCATATCCTGCCATTGGGTAAAAGGACTTGAGGTTGACCAACACCAGCTGAACCATTGCCAGACGCATCAAACACCAACTGGAAAGAGAAGAAGGCATTTGGAATCAGATTACAATTTTGAACATAAATACTCTAAATAGGTCCAAAGCTGCCTTCAAAAAAGTGGGGCCATAAAGGAGTGTTTAGACTGAATGTGGAGCTAAATTTAGAGGCAGTGCGACACAAACAGCCACCACATGCAGGTTTACTCTAGGCAACCTGGATTGAGGTGAAGATGAGTCACTCTTTGCAGTGGTATCTGCTCAGCTCTGTGTCATTACCTGTATGAATTGTGGTTCGAATGCTCTCTTTGCGGAGAGTTGGGGTCAAACACATCTTCGAATTCATCATCTTCATCTTCATCTTCACTGCCTTGGCTGTCCTCTGAGTCATATTCAATTCTGCTTTCTGAGGGTGGCAGCGAAGGCTGAAAGACACACGAAAACAGTGACAAGGACGAGAACAATAATTAATTCATAAATATACTGGCAGAAAGTTTTAGTACATGTTGATCGTTTCAGCAGATAAACACAGATTATTACAAATTGTCAGAGTGCTTCCATAAGATAGTTACTATAACCACAATATGGTCAGAATCAATGATACAATGAGAGGAGATGGACCTTTTCATCGATGATGCTTGGAGCTCAAATGCAGTCAAAGTGGATGGACAGACTTTTTATGTGAAGATCAAAACCATATTATCATCACTTTCTTGTTACTGCTGTTTTTATTCCCCCCTCCGCAAATTCAAAAAAATGCACTGCAGAACTGTCTCCTGGGTGTATACTTAAGGGTTGGGCAGACAGACGATGCCATCGTCCCTCGGTGATGGCTGACAGACATCAGGACGTTGAGCCGGTGTAACACCAAAAATCGGGACAGATTTTGGTCAGATTCTGTGACCAAAAGCCAAACGACGATGTTTTCCTAACCATAACCAAGTATTTTTAGCACCTAAACCCAACCAAGTACTTTTATTCCCTAAACCCAACCATCATGACTGTTAAACCCCCCCCCAGCAAAAAATAATCTCTAATTTTCACATTATACCACCGTCTGAAATCAGGTTTTAATGACCCAGAATATTCTTATTATTGTTTTTTAGGAAGATTTGCAACTGCCTCGGAAGTCTATTCTCCCCACACTCAGACCTCTCTCTGTCTCACTCCTAAAAGACTGAGAACTTGTCTTCTTTCCGTATATTTCCACCCGCGATCCGTTGTCACGGCAGCAGCTGAGCCGCACGTCGGCTTATTAATGGCGCAGCCTATCAAACAACTGAAACCAACATCTGCACCGTCTGTGTTAAATGCTGCTTTACCTGGTCCGTAAGTGAAGTCTGTGCGAGAACACATACACATAAGATGAGTGCTGCCCCCCCGCGCACACCTGATGGCGATGTTTCATTGTAGACATTGTCCGATAGAAATTTTGTAGACATCGCCCAACCCTAGTATACATGTATGTATATACAGTGCTGTGAAAAAGAATTAGGTCTCTTCCTAATTTCTTAGTTTTTTGCAATTTTGTCACACTGAGATGTTCCAGATCATGAAACAGTTTTTAATATTAGACATACATAACCTGCGTAAATACTAAAGGCAGTTTTTAAAAGATGATTTCATTTATTAAAAAAGGGACAAAAGCCATCCAAACCCCATCTAAAAAAGTAACTGCCCTCCTTTTTAGATCATGAATTAACTGTGATTAACCACATTTTTTGGAAAGCTGAGTTTAATTTCACTAGCCACACCCAGGCCTGATTACTGCCACTAACCCTAACCCTGTTGAATCAAGAAATCACTTAAATATAACATGTCTGACAAAGTAAAGATCTCAAAAAGCAACACATCATCCCACGATCTAAATAAATTGAAAAGATCAGAAACAAAGTCGTACACATCTATGAATCTGGAAAGGGTTCCAAAGCCATTTCCAAATCTTTAGGACTCCAGTGAACCATGCTGACAGAGAAAACATGGAACAGTGATGAGCCTTTCCAGGAGTATCCGGCCTACCAAAATTACTCCAAGAGCACACTGAGAACTCATAAGGTCTCAGAAGAACCCAGAACAACATCTAAAGAACTGCAGGCCTCACTTACCTCAGTTAAGGTCAGGGGTCATGATTTACAATAAGAAAGACACAGGGCAAAAATGGCATCCATGGAAGAGTTACAAAACGAAGGTTTTGGAGTGGCCTAGTCAAAGTCCGGCCTTAAATCCGATTGAGATGCTGTGTCATGACCTTAAACAGGCCGTTCATCCTCAAAAACCCTTCAATGTGGCTGAATTAAAACAATTCTGCAAAATTCCACCACAGCAATGTGAAAGATTCATTGCCTGTAATCGCAAACGCTTGTTTGCAGTTGTTGCTGCCAAGGGTGGCACAACCAGTTATTAGGTTTAGGCGGCAATTACTTTTTTCAGATAAGGCCAGACAGGTTTGGATAGGATTGATCAGCCTGCAAATCACCCACCCAAACAAGCAGTGGAGGGAGGCTTCGTCAGACTACGCTTTCATCTTTTTTTCCCGTATTTTTCCACCCGCAATCCGTTATCACGGCAGCAGGTGAGCCGCTTGCTTGTTAATGACGTAGCCTATCAAGCAACTCAAACAACCCAAACCAACATCTGTACACTGTGTTCATTGTTGCTTTATCGTTATCTGGTCCGTGCTTGTAAAATATCCACCACGACTTGTAACGTCCCTACTGAACATAGTATTTCTGCTGCTCCCTGATAAAAGATACCTGCTAATACCTGGTCAGAAAAAAAAACAAAAAAAAAAACAAGAAAACTGGACTCTGATGGTATCTTGTTTTAACAAGCTAGATAAAAGGTAATGCACTGGCAGTGGCAAATAGCTCTGGTTTAATATTTGATTAGATTATATTAATGTTTAGGTTATTGGTATAGGTTTAGGTAATATTTTATTGCTACTGTGTAACGGGAATACTGCTGGTAAAAAGCACATTATTTGTTTAAAGTGTTTGCAAACCACATGTTATTGCACTTTTGTGTAAACAGTAGGGGTGGGGGAAAGCATAGTATCGTGATATTTGCCATGGCAATACTGTATCGATACACGGACGCCAAGTATCGATATTTTATTATATAAATTGCAGATGGGAGTTTTAACTTTTTGGCACTAGAATAATAAAATCTATTGTTTTTTTATTCCACTAGAAAACTTAACAGGACCATATAGAGGACTGAAAAAGTGATATGACCTAATTGGAAGTTGGAAAAAGGTAATAGATTGCAATATATCTCAATATATTTAAAATCGCAATAAAATCGAATCGCAACATAAATATTGTGATAATATTGTGATAATATTGTATCGTGGGGCCTCTGGTGATTCCCACCCCTAGTAAATAGCAGTACATTTAAATTACAAGTGCGCAATGCACTACTTTCAAATTCATTATTCAATTTTGTGCGTAAAATTGCGATTAATCGCAAGAAAATCATGCAAATAATCGCGATTAAAAATTTTAATTGTTGCCCAGCACTAATTTCATTGTGACAAATACGCAAAATACAAGAAATCAGGAAGGAGGCAAATACTTTAAAAACATCGTTATGTATTTAAATTACTGTACATATTGTTTTATTTTATGTTACCAAGTTCTAATATAAATTTAATTTTCTGTTCTGTTCTATGTGGGTAACTTGAACGGACTACAAACTGTAATTTCTTTGTACAACCTTGTATTGTATGGTGATAAATAAACTACCTTGAATATATTTATGTTGTTATACATGAACCCTGCACATGAAACATCCCAATTAAAAGCCAATACACTGACTCAAGCTAGGACTCATAACAGAATAAAAAAGGAGTGGATATGAATGGGTCCTGTTTGTTGTTCGTTACTGATATTCGGGATTACCTTGGCGATAAAGTAATCCCAAATGCTGAGCTCTGGAGGGACAAATCTTTCTTTAAAGATGGGAGCAGCTTCTTGGTCCACCACGGGGCCATGCTTGGGACTAGATGGGCTCTCCTCTCTGGATACACTGCGTGATGACAGAAGCCTGAATCGTCTGGACTTCCTGTCTGAGCCGCTTGGTGAGGCTAGGGTGTTGAGAAAGTTTGTTAAAATGCTGCATCCAGCACTTCAGCTGCTGTCGCAACCCTAACCACTCATGCATTCGCACATCATATACAATTCATATGCCAAGCCTGGCATGCGTTTTTTTTTTTTGCTAATAACAATAACATTAAAAATATATTCTTGAAATTAAAAGAAAAGTTAAAAATGATGACATTTTGCCAAATAAATAGGAGTTGAATTTGCATTACATCAGGTTTCTTCTACAAACACAAGAGAGTAGCACAAAGAGTGAGAGGGAAACAGCTCCCACACTAATAGGCTGATAGATTTCACTATGACCTGTAGATGGGAACCCAATTAATTTAGCAGGACTGATTTGATTTAGCTACTGGGTCACCTCCACAAGACACACAGCCAGCCAGCCAGAAAGAAAACAGCAGACAAACTAATCTCTCCTAACCTGGTGAGGGTGTTCTTGTCGGGCTTTTGGATTTCTCCATCACAGGGGTCCGGGCACCTCCTCCGAACACCGTCACCCAAAGCTTGCTGCTGAGGGGGTGGGCCACGATGCGAAACAGCTCGTTGCTGGAGTGAGTGGCCATGCCGTGAACAAACAGACTGAGGAAGACAGCAGTCAGGATCTCACAGAGCAGCACAGTTAAGCCTGGCTGGCTCTCCTCACCTGCTGAGCTCAACAGACGAATCAGAGAGGCGATACCTGTAGAGAAGGACAAGGAAAAGGTTGTTGTTTTTCCCCTCAACTTTTCCCTAAAAGTGAAAGTCTGTTTTCTTACTGCAAACAAATACAATGAAAAGACCAAAACCAACAATGAATTGATCCCACTAAAAAGTGTATTCCTATGTGCCAAAAAGTGTGATGTCAATCCCACACAGCAGCTGCTGTAAATACTTACTAGAGTACCAAATGTGGCAGTGTTGGTCTAAAAGCTGGATGTCACCGGTAAAGTCTGCTGCAACGCAGTTTTGTTCTGCCCTCTGCGCAGCTTCATATCCCACTGGAAGTGTTTAGAAGTTTCAGGAGCAGACAGTTTTGCCTGCCCCACGTTGTTGACTTGTTCATTTCTCCTTTTTGTGCTTCTACTACTTCTGCACGGCTTCATACCCCACAGGGACATTTGCCTGCCTGATTTTGCCAAGTTGCTCAGATTTAGTTGATTTGGTCATTTGTCCTTGAATTCTGTGCTTCTACCACGGTTAGGCAGGCTACATAGTTATATTTTTTTCTTTTTTGTCTGTCTTAATTGTGTTTAGTGATATACAATTAGGAGCCCTCACGGGGTGTTTTATTTTGAAAACTGACCAGATTCTGTATGCTGTTCCATCTGCTCTGTGCTGCTTGACTTGGCTTCCATCAAAAATAGACTCTCCGCGTATTCTCCACAGAGCAGAGCAGAGAGCCGTTTCAGGGACGCTTCTGAAACAAGCTGTGTTGAAGTCGTCCATGCTGGAATTTCACTGGCGTGCTGTGACATAACTCCCCAAACCCCTCCTACTCCTGTCACCCCCTAGTGGCGAAGAAGCACTTGCCACTCCTCATTACTACCACTGAGGTGCCCTTAAACCAAACTGCTCCAGTGAAGCTGCTCACTGGCCAGCCGATCAGACTTTGGTAGTACTGGGCAGCTTCCAGATGTGAATGTGTAACTGTGCAAATGTGATCAGGACGTTCCTGCAAAAGAGAGGCTTTCTCTCAGTGAAACTTCTGTCCTCAACTGTCCTCAGCAAGTGCACCATTTACTCGTGTGATGTTTGTTGAAAACTACTGTTACCAGCTGTTTAAGGAAATTACTGAACCTATATATTTGAGGATGTTAATTTTAAACAATTAACATCCTCAATAGGAATGAATGGGCTTGGAGGTGAATGCCACAGACAGGGCAGGGAAGTTGGTAAATTGTACCGAGAGATGGACAAACATATTGATGGTTGGGGTCTTTTAATTGTTGACAACAAGAACAATATGCTTTGTTACTTTTAATTCAGGCAAAAAATTGTATTTGGTTTGGCTGATTTACCTGGCCACTGTGAAGGGGAAGTGTTGGGCTGAACAGACTCATCCATGCTGACAGTTCTGACTTGCTGCTTCTGAGAGAGCAACACACTCTGATATATGATTCCTGTGAAATGGTTCACATGGCTGTGGGGGATTCAACAGACAAAAGAACGGAACCACACACACAGTCAGTACGAGGGCACAAAGCAACACATTTATATTGAACGTGATATTAAAAAAAAAATTGGGTTAGGTGGTGTAAATATCTAATGTCTAAATGTTTTATTTTAAATGTTTTAACTATGTCGTGAAATCTGGGGAGATGTTTCTAAGTAAGCGGCGAGAAGATGACTCTCCTGTCAAGCTTTGTGACAAGACATGAAATACTAATGGGCTGCATCTCACGTTAGCCTATCTATTCTACGCTGTTTGGTAACAGAATATTTCATGCTGAAGAAAGCGTCACTATTCAAGTCCTCACGTCAAGTGTCTTTTCAACCCATGCACACACACACCAAAAAAAAAAAAAAAAAAGATAAAAAAAACTTTGGATGGTTGCAGAGGATATTTTTACAGAGAATATGGAATGCTTAACCCACCAGGGAGTCTATTAAGTTTCCAATAACCACAACATCCAATAAGTTCCCTTTTAAGCTTCTGCGAAGAAACCAATTGCCTCCATTTCAAAAAGAATTAAAAAGTCTAAGAGAACATCATCAGAAGTAGGAGTGGTAGTCATTGTGGTGTTAATGCACTACTAACAACAAAGTTAATCCCTTCAGTGACACACCACACTGCAAACGTACAGGTACGGTGCTTTTAGGCTTCATCTTCTAATGTTTAACTAAATGAAACTGAAGTTAACATGATATAGCAGAGAGAGAAAAGAGCAGAACATGTATCAAAATACAGTCAACTTGCCGGCAACACTCAACTCCCGCAACCTACATCCTGAAATATCTTTTTAAAAATTCACACACTCTTTCACACTCGCTCTCTTGCTCACACAGTCTGGAGAAAAAAAAAAAGAAACAGAAACACATTTTCATCAAACCTCTGCAGCGACACACCAGGAGAGTTAACAACATAATTACCATAACAAAGAGGGTGTTAAATTAGAAATAGCCTTGCTAATTTAGTTAGACTGTTCAACTAACAAACAGAATGTGATAGATGGCTGAGTACTCATTTAATCACACTGTGTAGACTTGTATGAGGTCTGAAATACCAAGGTCAGAGAGCCTGTTCTTGAAGAATGATGAATTCTCTATTAGATTAAAATGAAATCTCCCTTTTTGACACGTTATTTAATTGATACAAGCAATTCTATCTCTGGGATCACAGCACTGTGGCTTTAAACCTCCCGGCCTAGTCAAGCGTAAGTAAAAATAATTCTACACAACTGGCTGAACCGTGCCAGGAACTCGCACAGCTGTAAGCCAAATGCGTTATTTAAAAAAAAAAAACATTTATTATTCTTAAAGAACGACTTATCTGACCTTGGTAATTCAAACCTCAATGTGCAATGTGATTCAATGAGCACTTTAGTTTTGCATCTTTCTTATAACACACACACACACACACACACACACACACCTACTGGGTTGTTGTCAAAGTGATTGGAAGTTTTTGTATATATGCATCTTAAATAAACAATGTTCCTCCTATCTGTCAAAAAAAGAAATCTAATTAGGTATTAACAATAACAATGACAAACAGCAGCCTTGAAGCTTTCATAAATCATTCTCAACCCAATCAAAACTGACAAGTGTCATATTTTGGGTTTGTAAACGCTCAACATATTTTTCTTTTTCCATGTCTTAAGTCACACCATTATGGCGCTTTGTAAAACTCGCCTAGAGCATGTGCTAAAATTATTTGTCATAAACAAAGCCTAAGACATCTTGAAAAGCATTTCCACTTTGCAGTGTTTGAGATGACTTGAGATGCATGCGTGCATTACTCCTCTCGTTAGGGGTCCAAGCAGCGAAGCTCACTGCTGGAGACCTTTTGTTTTTGTTCTCATTATTCTTTCTCATTCTTATCGCCCACATTTTGACAGCTGTAAGCGTGTAAAATTTAAACAGACAAAAATGTCCCAGGTTTGCATATGTGATGTCATTGCCTCTAGTTATGAGAAAGTGTGGGGAAACCATGTCTCCCCAGTGGCGCAGTCAGTAAGACACCTTCTCTGGGGATACAAAAGGTCCATCCCTAGGTAGCCATGTCCTACTTGCCAAGAATGTGGCAATTCATGCATGTAGTGTGATTTCAATTGCTCACTGAGGTGATATCAAGTCAAACGTTGCCTGTTGTGATCCTGTAAAGTAGATTTATATACCTCAACAGAGCACAAGCATATAGTGATTACCATGATTAATTAAAAATAATAAGAAACAATGCTAGCACTCTGCTTTGACCCTTATCACTGCTTCTTACAGCTATCTATCCATCTATCGAGATAGAGATAGATATATAAAGTGTGCTTGGTTACCAGTCGTCATGTCCCTTCCCCCTTATCTCTCATCATTCTGCTCCAATAAGTCTAAAAACCTTACACCCTCACACCCCGACACCCACACACAAATGAAACCAGAGGACACAAATTAACATTATTTTTGCCACTAATTTGTCTTTTAAATGCTAATGCTATGAATAGCAAGACAAAGTCAGATCACTCTTGATAGATAAATAATCCAGTGCTGTTAATGGAGTCGTGTCAAGGTGAATGTGGTGGAAAATGAAAAAGTTGTATCAAAGTTAAGCATCGTTTGAAGTCATATAAAGAATTCAGGAAGCTTGCTCAGAGAGAAGCTGCAGTGTAGAAACCCACTATGAACTCAAACCTTTCTGAGTCAGGCTACATAAAACCATTTTTTTCAAACATTGGGCTGCAAAGATTTATTTCCCTAGATTCCCAAATTACTGTCAAGGAATGGATATCTTATAGCTCAAGGTTTGTGATGTACTGTGGAACAGTCCCTGCAACATGAACGGGCTTGAGGGTTAATACCTTTCAAATACTGGTAACAGGTGAGACATTTACCTGTGGGTGTGTCCATCACACAGACACTGATAAATACAGGCTGACAAGGAGGCAGCCAACGTGTGCATCACATAGATCTGAAATAAGGCAAGGGGTAAAAAAAAAGAAAAAAAAAAAAAGAAAGAAAAACAAACAAACAAAAAAAAACACAATTTAATGTTTAATGTATGAATACAATCACTACACTGACAATAGTGACAAGTCTTTTTTCTTTTATATATAAACAACTAGGTTTATATGGACCCCTGAAATTTATTTAAGAACTGTTGCACTGAGTGGGACATTTTACACTTGTTGTAGTAATGGTGTCCTGATTTCCAAACTACCTCAAACATACATTTAGTTATTGGCTGACATATATGTTGACAACGGTGCAACTGATGATGTTCCATCAGGGGTCTAAAAAGTTGTCTTAAAGTTTCTAAAATACAAATATAAAAATGTATAGCTATTATTGTATGGGTCATTATTGTAATGGCACAGATTTCCCAGGACCTTGTCCTTTTTCAATTAAATCTGACTTAAATCTAACTAAATCTCTTACAGTCTTTCTATCAAGAGGAAATTTACACAATCAACATTACCAGAAGCAGAAATGGATAAATGAGAGCAGAGACTGCCTTACCTCGTTGTTGACAACATCGGGATGTGGCGGCGAGTCGAGCGCATTGATGGTCTGCAAGATGTCATGAGTCAGGTTGGTCAGGTAGACGATGGGATTGGCCACCACTGTCTTTACGTTGGCCGTGCAAGCCATCAGAAGAGGGATAGAGGTTTGTTCAGAACATGGCGTCACTGCTGATTGGATGGAGTCATCCTGTCAAGAGAGTAAGTATTGAAATGTGGGTTCAAATCATTAGAGAAGGTCTGCACTAATAATAAATGAACGTGTTGTTTCGACAATATGGATCATGTATAAATGTAAATAAAAACAACACAAAAAGTGTTTACTGTTCACAAAAAAACACATATCAGATACAGTGGGAAATACATAACTCGACATTGCACACACGCTGAACCATAACAATCACAATCACATACTTTGAGAGATCGTGACATGCTTTCCAGTGTATGTGTGAAAGAAGAGATAGGCAGTGAAGTGGCACCTGGTTTTGTGTGTGTTTACTAGATCCCTGAAATTGACTCTCTCTGTGTGTACGGATAGCACAGGCTTATGTTTGTCACAGCTGATGAATCACATTCAGTTGTCACCAACCTCCTTAACAGAAGCTCTGCACATCGGCTGAAGTTAGGACAAAGGAAAATTCAAACATTTCCTCGACAACAGTGGAGAAATTTGACAACCATGGGACCAGAGTTGGGACAAAAGAAACTGCTTTTATTTTCAAAATCAAAGTAGGAGAGTAGAAAGGACTCCCAGTGCCCATCGACTGTGCTAACATTTAAGAGCGTTGTTCCCATGGTGGCTTATTGAGTTGTTTACCTCAACCTTCTAATAGTCAGCCTAAGGCAGGACCTCCCTCAGGAGCTCGGAGAATCAGCACAACCTGTCAGCCTATTGCTGGAGGTGTGCACAGGATCGCCGGTGCACAATAGGTAGGTCTGAGTCTGTGTGTATGTGTGTGTCTTGGGAATTAAGCTTTCAGATGTCGTCATGTTCGTCTTTCATTCGTACTTTGCCCCTCATCTGCTCAGTATGGTTCCCTTCAAACAGAATATGTGATCAGTTAAATAACACTGCAGCTCTGCTTGTCGATGTGAATGTTTTTACATGCAGCTGATAGTTATCTTTCTGTCTTCTGTTTAGTAAAAATATATTCTGTTCACTTTATCCTTTTTTTTTTTTTTTTTAAGTACTGTAATTAGTAATAATAATTAAGACAATGAATGTCAGATTCAGTTTGTGTTGTCAGATTTGTTTAGAACCTCTGAAAGGTAAAGTTTGGGCAGGCTGTACCACCTTCATTACAACTTGTGTGTGATGGAAATGTCTTGGTTGCAAATGTGAAACAATGTTCAATGTTAGCATCGCCATGCATTAGTTATTAATTCATGTCATCGCAACTTACCAGAAACATGCTAATTATTTTCTCTAATAAGAAAACCAGAAAAATGTTTTTACATTAACATTTTAAATTTACTCAGACAAGTAATTAATTCCAAAAATGTGTTTGTTTTTTTGAGTTTTGTTGTAGCAGCTACAGAGCCAGACCAACTTAGCTGCCGCAGAAAAATTGTCACTCCTTGTCTATGAGAGGCCTTTAAGTGTGCATCTGTGCATGTTTTAATTACCTGGTGAGACTCTTGAAGCAATAATATAAGCTCCATGCGTACAGAGGCCAGTCCTCCACCGTGGGAGCCGTGTAAGCTGCAGTAGCTCAGAAACATCCTCAGTAAGGGCTGGTTACTCTGCAGCCAGTGCCTCCTGCTCCTCTGGCTGTCACCACGAGGACTCCCGGGCTGGAAAACAATTTTTACTTTATTAGTTTTATAGACAAATCAATCAACATCCCTATAAATATGCCAACGTTATCCGGCTGACTGGTGTTCAAACAAAAGCCCCACTGTGCTAAACTCAACTATGTTTGAAAACAATGCACATTAATCTGTTCCGTCAACAACAAATAAACTAGTGGGTCTTGGAAATTTAATTTTAATTTCATAAATACACGGTAAGTGTATTAGGTAACGGTATGTATGTATAATTAGGTTTGCTGCAGACTCTGAAACAGAGTAGCAGTAGGTTAGAAGGATTTTTGTACCCCAACAACAAAAACAGATTTCAAACCTTTAGTGCAACACTCTTTTCAATAAAACATCATTTTTCAAACTATGTCAAGACACACTGTGCAGTCTTAATTTTTTATTACAGCAAGTGCTGCATTGATTTTTCCTCATGAACATCTGACAAATCTAGAAGCAGCCAACTATCTACACCCACCCGTTCCTCCTCCACCAACCCAGAAACAGGGGCATCACCCTGGACAGACAGCTCTGGCAAGCAGGGCTTGTAACTGCAGCAATGCTGGAGAGCCACCACCTGGGGAAAACAGGATTTTATCTTAAAATCAATTCATCAAGAAGGAATTCATCTTGCATGGGTCTCCCCACCCATGCAAGATGAAACATTGAATATTTCACCAAATTGTCAAACACAGTGAAAAGGCAAACCATTTCATAAGAGAAGAGTTGAGTTATTATCAGTATGATGTTGATATGCACTGACAGCGCACACACAGAAACAGTGAGCATGACGACAGGCGAGATGTGTGGGAGTTATGCAAGTTATAAAAGTTTTATTGACTGAACCTTAGGCTGCAGCCAGACTAACCACCACACAGATGGGTATTAAAATGATATTTAAAATATTATGGATTGTCTGAGTGTCTGTAAAAGTGTTTAAATGTGTGTGTGTGTGCCATTACCTCTCTCTCTAACCACTGGTAGAGCTGGTAGCGTAGCTTCCCTCCATCCAGTTCGTACCCTGTCGACAGTGTCCGGAGCTCATTGGTCATAATCTTCAAGCAGGCAGTAAACTTTAGCTGGGCTGCCAAGATGTCATCAGATGGTGCCAAGAAGTCATTGCCATCCTCACTGTCCTCTCCCGTCTCCATTAGCGGCGACATGGCATCCTGTGTGTCCTGGAAAACACTGCTGCTTTCTACAGGTCTACCGCCATTTTTAATTTCATCTTCACCCTCATCATCTTCGTCATCTTTGTCACTGTCCCACTTCAGCTCCAGAGACTCATCTGGAAGCGTCAGTGACGGCTGGCTCCAGTCAAAACTTAACAATGAGTCTGACTGGCTGTTGGATAAGCTGCTTCCCTGCGACTTGTAGTCGTTCAGAGCCGACTGAGACCAATCAGGGTCTGATGTTTTTCCATTCTTGCTCCCGACACTTTCAGCAGTGATGCTTGTGTCTGCCTGGTTGGGGAGTTTGGAATGCTTGCGGACTTTGGGCATCTTGCAGAGGACTTCAAGTGCCAGCATAGGGCAGCCAGCTTGCATGTGTGCATATGCAGCTGTGAAAAACAGTCTTCTCTCCTCCAGGCTGATGGAGTCAGCCCTGCGACCCTCAGCGGTCAGGCCAACTTTGGCCTTGTCTGAAGAGCCAAAATGGCGGCGAAGGAGAAGCGGGTGGGTACGAAGGTAGGTGTAAAAATTGAAAACCTCAGGATTACATGTAGACACAGGAGAGGGACCTGTCATAGACACAAAGACAGAAAATTGGCTTTTATCTTTGTTGGTGGTAAAAAAACAATCACTTTTATTTCTTTCAGCACAGTTCCTGCAAGGACAAGTGTTAAATTAGATCAGACACAGAAATGGAGCTTTAGCTGGCCTGACTGAATCTTTGTTAAACTTGTAAACAAACTGAAGGACTCAGTAGAGCCCAACCAATAAATAGGCATGCCGATATAAGCTAATTGCAGATACATTTGTATCACAGCTGATAAATGACAATTAAAAAGAAAAGGAGATACAGATCCTTTAATCATGTTATGAGTTTACGCCTCAAATCCATCACAAAACACAGCAATCAGCTGCACTTTTTATAGTACTATTCATAAAAATAAAAAAGGTTATTTTTAAACTGCATTATGTTGTGCTATCTTGGTGAGGTCTCATAACGACGCATAACAAATGTTAGGGATCATCTTTGTTATGTTATGCGTTCCTGAAAAAAAATAATAAAAAAAATAAATAAATAAATAGGCCATATATTATTATATTCAGATCAGAATATTAAAATCCTCAAATATCAAAGTTGTTATTGGTCTGAAAATTCAGATATCAGTCAGTCTCTAGTATGCAGCTATGTGAGCACAAAAACAGAATTCTGTGGTCACTTAAAAAGCGAGGGTGGAGTTTAAAGATCCAAAACTGACTACTACTACTGAGAATGGCTGGTGGACAAAAAGGTGATGCATTAAGTTCACCCTTTTTCATCCTGGTGTAAACAGTGTCAAATGACAGCCCATACTGAAAACCCAGTTAAGACAGCATGTAATCTGTCAAGTAGAAGAACCATTTTCAACTTTCCATAAGCCAGAGTTTTCTTCTCTGTAGGCATATTAAATGTGGTTTGAGAACATCATTTATGGAACACACGTAGCGCGGGATGTTGTGGTTTGGCGCTTAAGTCAAAGTAAGGTTCATATTAAGTTCAGTCCTTCATCTATTTGTAAGGCAAGCTCTGTATATTTTCTTCAATTAAATGAGCTTTTGTGTCCAGTAGGCTGCAATTACTTTTTTCACAAAATGTGTCAGCTTTGCAACTATTTTCGGTCTTTTAAGTATGTGAAATTGCAAGAGGATTCAACCTGAGAGTGAAATTACAACCTGCAGCACTCATAGTCCACACATGTCCACAAGTTGAACAGGGTGTTGAGACATTTTAATTTATATCAAGACTGTAGTAGAGTAGGAATTTAGACTCAAGACCTCTAATAAATTAAAGAACAATAAGAAAACATGGTCTTTTCCTGATTAACTATTTAAATCTTAGATAAAAGATAAGTAATCAATACAAAGTATTGATACAAACCAACACTGAAAATCATCAGAAAACATGAGCAATGAGAACATGGGGCAGAAATGTGAATTAAAAAGAAGCAAAAAAAACAACTGCAGACCTACCAGCATCACATTTGCTCTCAGTGGACGCAGAGCTGGCGCTGTTGGCAGGCTGATCAAGGAGGGTGTCCAAGGCCCTGCTGTAGTCCTCCAGGACCCAGTGAGCCATGCTCCGCAGGAACGGGTCATGGTGGGCTTGAATCTGAAACATACAATTACAATGCAGTTACAATGGCTGCTGGAGAGTTAAACAGCACTGGGTAGTTCGATGAAATAGTGCATTTTCCACCAAACAGGGGGCTGTGACATACACACACTATGCACCTGTTTGTCTTGTCCCAGAACGTGTCTCTGGAGGATCTTTTTGTAGGTGGAATTCGTCTCAAACTCAGACTCGTACAATCTGGAGATCACCAGGGCCAGCTGTAGATCCTGCATTTTCTCTAAACACACCTGGAGGTGAACATAACGATACCACAGTCAGTTACTATTTGAAAATGGTTTCTGAGCAGTTGGTGCAGGACTGAATGGGATGAGATAAGACAAGCACATTCTGCATACACAGTAGTCCAGTAGGACATAATGATGTTAAGAAGTTACAGATTTTTTGGTTTGTTTCTATGTTAAAAAGGAAAGGACCACAAAATTTTAGGTCTGTGCACACAGCAAAGAGTTGGTGGATAGCTGAAGTTGTTGTAGTTGCTCCCAAATAGTGAGGTGTGAGGTGCATTTCAATGAGTCTACCTCCCAGCCAGAGAGACTAAACAAAGTCAATGATAGCCCTTTGACGCTCATTTCCATAAAATGCTTTGAGAAGCTCCAGTTACTCACAGAGATGAAATAACGTGACTCATTGCTCCTGGGACTTTCCAAATAGAAATAACCTTGATGAATAAAAAGGTTAAGCAAACAAGATGACAAGAAGTAGCCCTCTTGATATGTGAAAAAAAGATAGCTGTATGTTCTTCTTGTGGTGTAACCTAACCCTAATAGAAACTTTAACTAACCAAAAGAATGCACATAAACAAAAATTATGGGAATATATTTTTATGAAAAGGCAGTAGGTAGTGTCCCAATTTATGAAACTTCCACAAGTGGTGCTGCTGGTTTATGTGCGTGTGACAAGATGCTATTGAAATTCTTACAAAATGGAGTAAAGACAGCAACGCCCATGAGTCAACCTCAAACATCGATACTTCTTCAGTGGATTGTGGTAAAAGCTCTTGACAAAGACACCACTGTGGGAACATAACAGAGCTGTTCTAATAATGAAAGGACGCCTCACATTACAGAAATACTGGTGGTGAGGGCTGTTTTTGTGAATGTGGTTTCTCTGCTTTTTACTATATGATCAAACGCTGCCCTTGACTATGACTTGTAGGGATAAAGGCACAATTACAGCTACAGACATTTCGTGAATAAAAATGAGCAGCACCTCACTACTGAAAGCAAGGTTTTTAGCTTAAATTTAGCAGGCTAGCAATCGCCACATGCAATTAAAGAAACAAGTTCTTCTTGCTAAGAGTGTGTCATTTCTATTTTCCACTTGCCTCAACAGCATCCTTAAGGGAGCCGGCTAGGAGGAAGAAGGCGGCAGAATGCTGGAACCGCTGCTTTCCCAACAGAGAAAAGGCATTTTTCAGTGCTGCTTTCCTCCACCGGTCCTCGCTGAAGTTGTTGCGGAAAAAGTCTGTCATTTTGGCATTCTTCTGAGACCTGAAAAGAAAGACATTATGGATTCAAATCAACAGCACTTGTGTGTCATGTCTTCTTAATCTGACAGATCTAATCCTGGCCCTCCAATGCCAATTCCTCTTTCTCCCCACAAATGGCTCCTAATGTATGATTCACATAACTATAATAATTGTATGTAGTTTTATTCTTTTATTTAATTATCCACCCATCTATATTTTTGTTTTTGCTTTAACAAACCTACAAGAAAACCAATGAACAATTTGTCTTTATTCTTTAAATGGAAATGTGCATATTTAAAGAATGATGTATGTGTATTGTGTAACTGTGTAATCCTGGTTAAGCGAAGGGGCTAATATTAAAATGACTGTATGTGCATGTGTACTTCATATGCAAAAGTATGTAGGTTTTACCTGTACAATCCCCAGACCACTGCCTTCTTTTTCAGTGCGAGATAGAATATAGCTGCATCCAGAGGATCATTGTTTCTCTGTAAAGAAGCCCTGGCAACCTGACATAATAAATGAACAAAATACATTCAGTTCACGCCTCCTCAGCCTACACAGTTTCATCCACAGCACAAGTTGTAGCTTTATGGGTCATTCCAGGGAGCAGCTCAAACCCAGTTATAGAGATGTATTTTATAGCAACATCAGCAAAATTTCACCATCACCTAACTGACAGTACTTCATTTATAAATGAAGCAAATTCAAATTTTAATGATAATTAACTAATGTCATTAGCCACGTCACCTTCTCGATACATCGTCGTAGCTTGTTGGTGCTGCGCAGCCACCAGCCCACACCCATGGAGCGCAGTTCAGGCCAGGTGGGCTCTCCCTTCTGTAGGGCAGGCAACATGTTCAGCAGCTCCTCCTCAGCTTCAGAGTGGAAGGCCCAGGCATAATGACATGTTGACAGGCCTGCAGAGACATGAAATGGACACGTGGATAATGGGAATGATCTGTAGGGAGAATATCAACACTGTGTAGTGTTTTTAATATACACTGAACAAGATAACTAAAACTGTTATAATGTTATTATCAACAGCAACATGAGTGAGCATACTCAGTTCCATATATTTAAAGTAGTGCATTGTCTCTTACAGCTACAGTGTTGTACTGCTGCCCACTGAGGATTTCTAGGGGAGACACAGATTAAGTGCCTCGCTTTTGGGTAACTGTACTGCAATAGTTAAGGACGATGAGTAGACTATGGCTTGTTTACTTCTCTTGCTGAGAAGTTTAGAGCTTAATGAGCTTTAGGAGCCTTTACAGAGTTACTGCTTACACCTATGCGGGCACTGGAGCTGTGTCTAAAAGGAGTGCAGGGAGACAGCTCCTTAGTCAGCAAACTGGAAACTTACATAAAGTCCTGCAAGATCACATAAGGTGAAAACGTATTAAGGCCTTTTGGACAGAGAACTTATTTTGAGGGGCATTTGACTTAATAATAAATGATCATCTGTGAACTTTGGTCTTGTTACACTAGAAAAAGAATATTTGTATCGATGTGATAGTTCCCTGTATAAGTGTGTTGACTGCTACAGACTTTGCCTGCTTGTTTGCTATGAAATGCCCCAACTAAAAACGGTTTGAAAATCACTTTCACATTGTACCTTGCTGTAGCAGTTGTACTCGGTGTGCTGGAGGCAGGGAGGTAGAGAGGAAGGTATGGAGTCTGACAGCCAGCAAGAACTTCAGGCCACACTCATCCAGTGTCTCTCCACCTGGTAAATGAATGACAGACAACTCTTACTGCTACTTCAAAACATAATTACATGATGTTGTGGAACGGAGCATTTATCTACTGCATTTCTGATCATCTGAAGAGCCCTAATTTTATGTTGATACTTCCCTGAAGTACCTTTGCTCTTGCTCTGGCTGTCCTTGAGGTCTGTGCTTGTGGTAGCTATGGTGTCAGCCAGCGCCATGAGCGACATCTGCTCCATACTGGTTAAGCCTGGCAAACTGGAATGAAGGAGGTGACTGGACAGAACCTGGGCATGTTCTGGACCAAAGTATGTTGGACTGTACTGGGACAGGTCAATAACCTAGAGACAGGGAACAAGACTCGTATGGTATTTCTAATTTACAAGACAACACATAATAGAGCGAGGCAGGAAATAATGTTAAAAGAGTGACGTGTGTCGTGGCTGGATTCAAACAAAACACACATGGTATTGTATGTGCATAATAACGATCCAAGTTATTCCAAATGCATTAACCTTTTGAAAATATCTATAGTCAACACAAGGCTAGACTGCTGATGTTTAAGCCAGGGCTATCAAGGGTTTTGATAAGTCTATCTTTCAAGGTAACAATACATCTAAAATGACAATGCGCAATTATGCATGTTTAAGCGACATACTGGAATACCAAAAGAGCCCGAAAATGTTGCTGTCCACTCTCATTTTCATAAATTCTCTTTTAACCAAGCACAAGCCAACAGAAACTGACCTTGTTCCCCAGTTCCTCTTCATCCTTGTCCAGAGGGTCCAGGTCTGCCATGCTGGGTGTTTGAAAGAGCTCATCATAAGCATCAGTGTGACTGGAACCGTGCCCACTATCTCCGCTGAAGCTGCCCACTTTTTCTGTAGGGAGGCACAAGACAGAGCTAATTTAAACAAGGCCTGTGTTTCATAAGAGCCCTGGCGAAAAATCCCCTTCAGCTGGACCTACAGCAGATTGAATTATACACCAAAGAAAAGGAAATGTTTTTACTGTACATATTTTTCTGCTTTCATTCTTCTGAGTTTGTATTTCCCAGTGACACAATGAGGAAAAACTAGAAGACCAAAGAGTAGGATATTATTCTCAGTCTCTTACACCTTGAGGCAGGGTGGCTAAAAATGGTAGTTGCTTGTCCAAAGTAAATGCTGTTTCTCTGGAAAACATTTTTTTTATGTTTCTCAGACTTAACATACTCTGACAAAGTTACAATTTCTTCCAATTCAACACGGAAGAAAATGTATCTACAGTCTACGTCTATTTTATTAAGTTCAGTCTTCTAAGGTTAGTATAGTCCAACATCTCAAAGCATCTCTACCTCCCAAGTTTACATTTTTCCCCAACTGATAATAAGATTGTGTTAATTGCTTTTGAAAGCCTCTAGCTTTATGTTCCTTAAGGATGTTCAGACGCATGGTAACTTTTGCTCCACTGTGCCTTAAAGAAACTCGCTATAATTGACTTGTATTTAACAAATGTTTTTATAATGTAATGGATTTTTTGGGTTTAAAAATAGTAGTAAATGTAGTTATATTGGCCTGTGTATGTATGAAATACTGAAATAGAGTTTACGATTATTTTATTCATTAATAAATATCATTTTTCTTCAACAGTGTGTCATATACCCACCAGGTTTTGGTAGTGTATCCTCATCAGCTGCCAGAAGGGCGTACAGAGGCAGGGGGGGGATGGAGCTTATCTCTGTGTAGTCAGGGGTGGAGTTCTCAGCTTTTCTGAACATCTTCTGGTCCCTGGCTGTGCTGCCTCCAGCGCTGATGGTTCGAGAGCGCACACGTTTCTCGGGATTGCTTGTACCGTCTTTAAGTGCTACAATTTCTCCAGCAATGCATTTCACCAGGTGCGAGAGGATGGCTTTGGCACGGTGAACCTTAAGATAGAAAAATGATGTTACATATTTATATTGTATATAGTTTGTTTTTCTACAACTTCAAACCTTATGAAATTCAATTTTATTAATTGACAAAACTGCCCTGTCATATCAAACTGGAGGAGGTGCTTAAACAAATAACCAATAGAAAATATAAAATATATGTAAGTATGCACAGTACTAGAGTCATTTCTCTAACTTACCTTCCCTAGATCCATGAGTTCCAGTAACTGTACAGGATGGTACTGTGGCAGTGTGGGAAAAAGTTGTTGCGCTGCTTCAAAAAGCCCAGAATCTTCCATCTCCACAGGTAGGTCATAAGCGGTTCTCTTCCCACTGAGTTTCTGAGCCAAGCTCATCATAGATCTTGTCAGGGCCTTTTTCGGAGGGGCCAGTGAAGACATGGGGGCCCCAGAGCTGAGACCCTCCTCCTGGCTCTGTCTGACGGCTGAGATTATGGACGAAAGGCTGCTGCTGATGTCTGTGTCTTGGGCAGTTGGGGCATTGGGTTTGGGTGGTGCTGGGGGTTGCCACTGGGAGTAGACGTGCATCTCACAGTCCATGCCTACTACTAAGATGCCATCTCGAACCCAGGAGAGGGAGACTGGAATGGGCAATGAGCCTTCAACAGAAGAGACCAGATCGACTGATCGAAGCAGAACCAGGCGAGACAAGCTCTTGTCTCTACTGGCATCAGATGATAGACCGAGTTCTGGGGGCTTCCCAGAGAGACAGCCATACATATAAATCTTTGTGCCAATACCAACAGTCAGAACATGTGACCCGTTCTCTTGGGACACCCAGTCCAAATGAACCAGGCTCTTACTTCCATAACCATGGCAGTTCTCATTCGGTATTAAGGAGTCCTTGTTACTTGGCTCATTGGTACTTCCAGCTGTGCTATTGCTAAAACCATAGTTAGCTGTAGGATCTGTACTGTCCAGGACTATGGTCTGCTCTAGAATCCACTGCGAACCACCAGTGGACTCACACTGGAAGATGCCAATGTGGACCAATGGTTCTCTAGCGTTTCCTGGGTTAGGGCTAGGAATGATATTTGGGCTACGCTGTACAGTCAGGGTTGGGGTCAGGTGCATGCTGCTGTTATAGTGCACATTAGGGGAGGAAGCCAGTGTAGGAGGAGAAGTCGTTGGTCCGACACAGTTGAGTGAGTTCACAGCTGCATTTGGCATCTGCCTGTAGGCAACTGCAATCCGTCCAGTGTGACAGCAGCTGATCTCTATGGGGCGACCTTGCACACTTACTCCGCTGCTGTTGGGAAACCTCTCCTCCACCAGGAGAGGCCACTCCTCCCACTGGTACACCAGATTGTCCATACTGGAAGGATTTGTTGCAATGACATTACACCTCCAGAAGCGCACCTTTCCATCAGAACAGGAAGTAGCAAAGAGGTAAGGCACGCGGCGTGCTGGCAGGGAACACGATGCGCTCAGGTGACCTAGGAAGAGAGTTGAAAATTTGCTATTAGGCAAGGACGTTTTTTGTTGGATATAGAGTATGCAGAGTGCTTCATAAAACAGAATAGTGTTTACATGGTTAAAAAAAAACAACAACTTAGGAGCTTTGTTTTCTAGATATTTTGCGGGCTTATGTTAAAATTACACAGCTGAAAATCATTATTCATTTTGAGTAGAATTTCAAAAACCTTTTCAGTCTTGTTATCACACTGACAATGTTGAAAAACTATCCCTATCCTTGTCAGTTCCTATTCTTCATTCAAACAATAAAAGAAGCAGCTTTTTCTTAGTCATTAACAAAATGTCTATACGATCCTGGAAAGGTTTATTTGAATCAATGTTTTCAACCATTTGCTAACAGAAGGACCATTTCGTTAGAAATGAAGTTCCCATGGCAACATAAGACTTGCAACCTAGTCTATACTGGTGTCTGTCAATACCTCAGTAGCTGCTAAATTTCTTTAACTGTGCCCTGCTATTACGCTGGCATATTAGCACCGGGACACTGTTTTAACTCCATTATTACAATACTGTTTAGGTGAAAACAAACCCAAACATAATTATTGCTACTATAATTAATACCAATACTGCTGCTACTACTATCAACGTAGTGCTTATTTTACTTTGAATGCCTTGGATTGTACTTGTCCTCCAAGCTGTGGTAATTGTCTCTGGAATTTCACTACCAGATGAAGTTCATAGACTTGTCATTTCTACATGTGTCCTCATTGTCCCTCACCTGCTGCAGGTGTAACACTGATGGCTTCCACCCCTTCTGGCAGAGCCATCTCTTGGCTGTATAGCCTGTGTGTTGTGAGATTGAGGCGACTGGCACTCTGCAGATTGGAAGTGCAAGGTTTACTCTTCTGAGTTACCGGAGAACTGAACGTGTCAAAGTTAAACTGAGAGCTGTTCATAGGAGAAGCTGTGGCGGCATCCTTCTCTGTCGTGGTATCTTCTGTGGGAACCAAACAGGAAGAGGGAAGTCAAGAAAAGCAAGACAATTTTTGGAAACCCTCCTACATTATTTTTATACATTTACCTTGTGACAGACAAAGTAAAGCATTGAGTTATTGCTTGCATTTGAAGTCCATAATTATGTTTTTCAGTATCATGTAATTATGTTTTGAAGTAGCATTAAGAGTTGTCTGTCAGATGAACTATTTCTATATGGTCAATGCAGTGTTGGTGCTCACTAATGGACACCACAATTTTGTCAGGCAAGATAATTAAAGTGGTTATCCTGAAGCAATTGTGGCAGTCAATCAAATGTTTACTACATAATGTGAACCCTAAGTCTTTTGTTCAATGTACCCACCCATGGTGACAGGTTGAGCTGCAAGATGGAGATGCCACATGTGGAGGAGAGAGCGACCTGCTGGGGTCAATTCGACCACCACGAGGAAAAAACGTGCCGAGAAGGCCGGCTCGCTAGAGGCTGTATGGTAAACACACACATATTATATATTATATTACTGAATCGATGTGTTTGAAAGTGGAGCAAATGTTTGATATTAAACCTTAAAAAATTTTAGAGCAGTAAAAAACGTGTTTTTGTTTATACCAGTGTGAGGAGAATCAGGAGTTTCCTGCGTGGTCTCTGCTCTCTCACTACCGAGGATCAGATCCTCCTCAAAAACATGCAGGAGCTGTGTCTCCTTCCCCTGCTGTAGCAAACAACAGCAGCTATTACCAACACTTCATTTCAGTGGAGAAATTTCTGTTAATATTCTGTCCATCCAAGACCTTTACAGAGTCTCTCTACTGTTCGACAGAAGATGACACACAGAAAGAGCAAGGGAAATTTATTTACAGATTCATTTCTCTTGGTCTTATGTATACTTACAAAGCCAGTAATGACATCCAGCTCTATTATACACCCGGGTTTTGCTGTGGATTGCTGACTGATGATGTTGAACACCTCCCCAACATATTTCTAAAGTGAAACAAACATTAACATTTTCATTACTTCAGCACTAATGTATTACACTATTACAATGTCAAAACATACATTTAATGTGGCAATTTAGAAAAATATAACTATTGTTACGTTAATTGCTCGAAGAAAGCAACAGGCTGTTTTTATGCAATGCAAAAAAGAATCTCTTTCAAAAAATGACTATTAATACATCATAAAAACTAAATATCAACTGTCACATTGCTTGATTCAACTCTGCTGATTTGGGTAAGAAGGATCACTATCATGCCCTGCGATGGATTGGCGACCTGTCCAGGGTGTACAACGCCTTTCGCCCAATGTCAGCTGGAATTGGCTCCAGCCCCCCACAACCCTGTGCGCAGGATAAGCAGTTGACGATGGATGGATGGATGGATGGATCACTATCATTCAACTTATTTCTCACATGTTATCCAATTCTGCTTTTATGTAATTTTTCTACCTGGTCTTCCATGGCTGACACTAATGAAGTGGCAAGACAAATTAACAACACCTTATTACCTCGCTGAATCTGTAAAGGTCCAAGAAGAAACACTGATGTATCATTATTGGGGTGCATAAAAACTAGTTATTGCAATGCTAACTATACCCTGCAGAGTTTGCTGGAGTTGGAGAATCCTGTTTGATGACTTACGGATATCTCAGGATTGGAGAGCTCACTCAGGAGTTTCTTAGCTTCAATAACAGCCTGATACAGCCTGAGTGAGTGGCCGTCACTTGCCACAAAGCAGGCGCTGGGAGAGTTACAGTACACACCTAAAGAGGAAGAAAGAAAATAAATTGAATGTTGTATGCTATTATGCTTGTTTTCTGAATAAACATAAAAACAAGAGACAAAACATATATACAGAATACTGAGCTATAGTACACTTAACAAACAACCAATCACTGAAACTAGACTCTGGTAACAACTTTAATAGTGGGAAACTATTTGGAATTTCATGGATTTTATGTAAATAAGTTGAAGAGTTGTTTTTACATGAATGTGTTATTTATATACAAATGAGGGTAAAATGAACTAAAAAAAAAAAATTATATTTATGGAGATTTTACCTCCCAAAGCTAGTCTCATTTGGTAATTAATTATTCAGAAAAAAATAACTGGATTTCCTTCATATTACTGAAGCAAAATAACTTTAATAAAGAATGGGAATTTTTAAACAGAGACTTAAGTCCTCAACAATTTCCAAACATTAAAAATATTTTCTCACCTAAACAGCTGCTGGGAATGAGCGTGGGCAGCCAAGCTACATTAGCAAATGCTGATGCATGGAGAGAATTGATCCGAGCTAGCTCAGAGACCCCGCCTGACAAAGACAGAGGGCCGACAGGGTCCACTCTCCATAAAATCAGCTCACTGTAGATCGCATTGGGATCCTGGGAAACCATGCCCAGGGACACCCGGCTGGGCCGTGAGCCACGGGATAGAGATGTTGAATGAGAGAAACCAGAGGAGCAGGTGTCCGGAGGGGTCAGGATGTTGTCTGCCTCTGGGGTCCTCAAGGCATTGTGGTGTGAGGTGGTAAGCAGGAGAGGGAGTAACGAGTGACAGGCCAGGTCATTGAGGTGGAAGCGGTGGCCACAGTACCGTGACTTGTGAGAGACGCTAAGCACAGTGGAGAAAGCGGAGTCCTCTGCGAAGCTGACAGCCCACTGGTTCAGGGAGCCATCAGCATGTTTAGAGATCATAAGGACGTTGGGGGTGAAAATGCTTAGTCGAAGACTACTGCTGGGTGCAGCTTTTCCTTGACCTCCGTAGCTTATTAGAGCAGATTTGGTTTGAGGTAATGTGCTCCCAGGCGGTCGTTGTCTTCCATGCTGGATAGCCAGATCCACATTCTTGTTGCAGGCATACATAACCACACTGTGGCTCAGAGAGATTGCATCGCCTGTAGGGAACGCTACAGGGATACGAGACACAAACGACACCTGAGAGAGAAAGAGACACATCATAGCAATGAAATCTAAAGAAAGTAAAACACACAGCAAACAGAGTCAGTGATACGAATGACTCAATCAAGTCATTCTTTTTTAGCTTCAAATTGTGACATTAGAAAGCAGCTAAAAGTTCTCATGTGCTAACGGCAGACGGGACTGAAGATCATTTTACTCATTTTACAAATAAATTATCTCAAAACAAAGGGCTGAAATTCTTCTATTCTGCTTTAAGAAGTTTGTTTATAAAAACAACAACTACATACATACATACAACATTTCATATTTATTGTTTTACATATACCTAAACCACATCAACAGCGAAAATACCTGAGCTTGTCTGAACATGCCTGGCTGGTATTCATCTAACCAGTCCACGTGCCAGACTAACAGAGAGCCGTCCATGGGATGGATACTGAACAACATGTCTGCCCCTTTATTCCATTCCTCTAACAGCACGTCTACCTGGTGCTTCACTGCTGCCAGAGGAAGCTCACCAGCCTCAGGGTCACTTGGCCTGGTACTATTATCTTCATGAAAGTTATCCTCATCTTCAGGCTCTGGAAGAGAATGCAAACCATTGTGAAAATCAGTATGGAAGACAAAGCATAACGCAATTTGTAAGTTTGACTCTTCGATATGAAAGTCAGAGTCTAGTGTCGACAGTGTTATCTCTGCTTTATATGCACAACCCTTCAAATAAATTATTAAACACCCAGTATGTAATATTCTTCTGCTAGGATCAAAAAGATCAAACCAAAAGACATAGATTGATGATGTCGTGAAGTTGCATGGGATCATGGGAGCTGTTGTGTTAGGAGTCCTTCAGTGTTCATTGTGCAGGAGATTTTTACCAAGAGCCGAATTATCTGCAGAGGTCTTCTCTTCAAAACAAACAGACCAGGTGAATAAAACTAGTTAAAACACTACAAAAGTAGTTTCACATTAAAAATCAGTGTAGGATCCAGACATGCGATGACTAAAATCCTTTATCCGGTTAAAATATATAGTTAAAAAACGACCTAGATCTAAAAAGTATGATAAAAACGTGGCTTAACATTGGATAAAGAGTCAATTTATGACAACATCTGGCAGACAACCACAACAGAGACACATGAACAAAGGGCGTCTGACGCCACTGACAGGTGACCAAATGAAACGCACCGTTACCTTGATTAAAATTACAGACTTCCCTAGGTTTGAAAACATTGGGGATAATCTAAATACACTACCAAAAAAAATATAACATAGATCTAGTCATTTTTAGACATTTTAATGCAGAAAGTTCCATATTATATATTTAATGCCTCATCAAAATACTTTTCTGTACCTTCATGGGAGCATCCGCTGTTCCGTTGCTCCAGGCTGCCTCGGAGCTGCTGCAGAAAGACCTCCATAGCTAAGGTGAAATGAAGCTCTTTGTTGTTGAGCCAGTGGACAGTAAAAGGACCTCCAGGTTCCTCGTCATCCACGGCACTCAGAGAGGAGATGGAGGGCAGCAGAGGAATGTCTGTGATAAAGATAAGGTTTAAAGACGTTAGAAAAAGAAAGAAAAGTTTTATTAATAAGAGTTTACATTAGATTGGGGACATGCAGAAGTATGCTACAACATAATTCAAGCTTGCAAATACAATCCTACAGGACTTCTTCGCCTCAAGGCTGAAAGAATCTTCAAGATTTTGCCCTGATTCAGGTCAAATTAAGCTACCACAACACATGGAGGAACAAAATGAAAATGCCTTCCAATTACTCAAAGCAGCTCTCACTGAGCACAAAAGCTCATTGGGATGTTAAATAAACAACCTCAGGCAATATACAACATTTACAGCATTTTTTCCCATAGAAAATACAGGGTGAAGCCCTCTGACCTGCAGCTGATTTTGTTCAAGCAGAGCTAAAAACCTACGCAGTCTCTACGGCTTAGGAAGCGCTCATGTTATCCTACAAATTCTTCTCTAAATCTGGTGATTTGGGGTTTCAACAAGGTGCTCGTAATGACGATCAACAGATTACAGAAATAAATATGTTTAACCTGTGGCCGGGTTGATGCTGGCAGCAATGTGAAAGTGGCAGAGAGCATTGGCATGCGGCATGATGCTGCTGCTCTTCTTGTGGTTGTAGTGTTGGCTCTGATTGTGAGGCAGGCAGCCAGTCAGTGAGGGCTGGGGCACATCCCGATAAAAGGAGCTGTGCAGTGATTCCTGAAAATTCAACTGTGAGGAAAACAATAATTACTCAATATATTTAATAAACATTAGTTAATGTGTTCTTACATGCTGAAATTCTAATGTCAAAAATGGGATGATTATGGTTACAGAAATTACATCTATACTTTATGAATGTAGTTTGCTTGCTTTTTCATAGCTTACAAATGTGTACAAATCATAGAGACTATGGGATCTTGCGTGAACCTCCACAGAGATTTAGATTTACCTAAAAAACATGTGAAGAGTTTTATAGGGTTGCAAGTTTCCTGTTACTCCTTTCAGGCTGACAGAGATGCAGTTTTTTTTTTTAGGAGGTTGATGTGAATGAATCAACTTGTGCCAACTAATAGAGCTTCACTACTCTCCTCCCAGTCTGAGTTGAGCGACTATGCGTTGGGGAACAGGTGTTTCTCTTAGGGATGGGATTATAATGATATTTAATTGAATAAAATGGAAGCTTAAATGACATTTAAAGTTAACTGCCCAATTAAAAAAAAACAAAAAAAACAGAGCAGAAACAGACAAACACAAGAGTGGCTGAGAGATAGGGACGTGTAAAGGAAGCTGAAATTAAAACTAACTTTTATTTAGTACTTAGTCAGGTTAGATAATTTAGTTTTTTTCTGTTGTTTTGGAGTAAAAATATAAAGTTCCAGACTTGAGCCTCTGTTAATGCTCAGGACAAGGTAGCAACCTTTAACAGCAGTCTCAAATGTTTGAAAGTTTGAAAGACAGAGCATATTTAGGCTCATGGACACAACTTAACACAATAATGGGCTTGTTGCTTTCTTCACTGATTTTATGCAGCTTCTCTTGTGTAGAATGATTAACATTGTAGGAGGCATAAGGCTGAAGTTTCTGAAGTATTCCTGAGATGTATGTGCTTATCACACGCACAACGAAGTCCTTTGTAAAATATTGCTAAAAAATGTCTATTTGAACATGCATGTGCCATACTGACTTGTACAAATACTTATGAAAGGTTTTATATCTATGTAGAGAAATGAGATTATGGAATTGGATTGGGAATCTCATATCACTTTCTCCTCTGGAGGTTCCCAAACAGGATCCTTATCAAGAAACTTTGGGCTTAATTAACTTCATTGATTTTGCCATAAATCTTGTCCTGCTCATCCCACCCTGAGGCATCACACTAAAATAGAGTTCAAAATGGGGCCCACTCTGTACTGTCCATCCATTCAGTTTTGGAGACGGAGAGTTAGCTCAGACTACTGCCTGGACCATCCAGCACAGTCTGTGATTTTTTTTTAATGAATAATTCCACACATGTACTCTTACAGACTCTCCTCAAGGCACAGCAGAGAAATTTGCATACCTATTTTTCCTGTAATCTAATGTGCCCTGAGCTCTGTAAGTGCCAGTGAGACTCAAAACCATTTAAATGTCCATATTAAAATAGATGGAAGTATTGTGTTTGAGGCCTGGTAAGGCTGTCAGCAACAGCGAAGGTCACTTAAAGCAGAACACACCACCATAACAAATGTGAGCTAGCTAGGTGATTACAGAAAGGAGGCCAATATTCTTCACTGATGCTGGACTTAAGACCTACAAAGATTCAACCATGTTCATGTTGGATAGCCAGTTCATTTTCCCTTTAAACTTCACTAAGCTTCTGTTTTTTTCTATCTTCTTTCTTAACCATCTTTCGCTGCTGTTCCCTCATCTCTGCAGCGCCCTAATGTCCTACATTAGCAGTGGTGCAAATATAGTGGGTTGGAAGTGGCTTCTACTTCCAAATAGGGCAAATTAGCATTTGTGCCATTTATTTTCCCACTATTAATAAAATTATGGTGATTCTTTCAGCATTTTGAAACCAAAATATACAATATTCTCACTGTGATAAAGCTTTAAAAAAATAATGACCTAAGTGGTTTAGCTTTTGGAAACATTTAAATTTTCTGATGTAGTGCTTTTAGATGAGGTCTTCCAATTATCTCAATTTGTGAACAACAAAAATTATGGCACTGACATTGAAACAGTATATATTTTTAAGTTCCATTTTATGATGTGATTTGGGTTTTAGTTACTGAATTCCTGCTCTCTTCTTGGATAAATGAATCTTGTTACTACTATATTTAGTTAGATATACACTCAGTTGCAAGTTTGTAAGGTGCACGTATCTAAAACTAATGCAGTCTTATACAATGGTCCTGCAATTAATTCTATTCTATTTATGCTTGATGAAAGTGATCATGTTTATATTATTTTGAAATGGTTTTAGCAAGGTTGATTCAATATTATGGTCATTTTGGACGCTACAGTTATAGTGCTGTTGAATTATACCTTTATAGTGAGAAGTATTTCTGATATTTTGCCCCCTCTCTCTTTAGCAAAAATTACATTAGAGTAGCTTACTTCCTGGGCAGTTCTTCCTTGCATCTTCCCATTGCAGGAGTTTTTGCTAGAAGGGCCAGGACATCCAAGTGTGTCACTGTGTTGGCCAGAGGTGGAGTAACCGGACAGGAGGCTGTCACCCGGCAACAGCGTCTCCGCCCAAAGCCGGCATACGCTGTCCTTACAGCAGGTGAGCAGAACATTACACACCGCACCTCTGTTAGGAGAGAGAGGGGAAAGAGTTTAGGCTGAAGTCCAGTGGAGGGCACTGAACTTCTATCATCTAATGCCAATAGTACTATTCAACAGCAGGTCAAATGAGAAACACGTAAACAGTTAAGTTAAAGAACAGGTCAAAAAGTGTAGGCTAACAAAAGGGGTAATGACACAATTACCCAGTAAAACAGGCCTAAGAAACAGGTTATGCAAAATTTGTGTTGATTTAGTCGTTATTGTGCAATTGTTAAAGTTGTGTCAGCTTAGGTCAAAGTGAATCATGGCTACAGAAAGGGGACTGTGAAATTCTGCCTTGACAGTGTCCATACCGTGGCATGTATTTGCTGGTCTTCCTCCAAGAGAAGCCGGTAACAGAGCGGGGATGGGCCAGGTAGATAAAGGAAAAGGCCAGCTGTCCCTGGACACTGACACTGGGTTCTGGAGGTGTGAAGAGTCTGGAAACACCTGACTTCCACTTACTGGTGCTGTACCAGACCTTTACTAGGCAGTCATCCTGAAGAGGAGGGACAAACAGGGATATAATTGATGCTATGCTGGAGGATGTCCCATAACAAGTAGGTTGTAGGCCTAAGGTAAAGCAGTACCTTAAGTTACAGCTGAGTTTACAGTGTGTGTCTTTGTCAGTGTAAATAAACAATACAAACATGACTTGCACAAACTAGTTTACATCACAATCCATACAGGTTTAGCAAAGCCTGGTAAAAACCTCTCACCTGTCCAGCAGTAGCAAAGAATTCCCCATCAGGGGAGAACTTTATTAAACTGACTGGAGAGGCCGTCCTTCAGAAAAAAAAAAAAAAAAAAAAAAAAGTTAAATTACAGTACTTTTTATACTCAATACTACACATGTTTGCATTTTCAGATATAAAATATATAGTAAGTGACAGCTCCAGTTTAAGACAGAATAAGATAAGTTTAAGTATTGAAATATCAAAACACATTATAAAAACATCTATATTGCTGGTCATAACGAACCCCAAATAGTATTGATAATGTAACAAGTTATCCAGGGTGAGTAAATTTATGGAAAAACAACATTCCTTTCAAAAAAGAAAGCTATAAAATTACCATCTTAACTGCACAATAAACAACAGTTCTTACTTGCTCTGCCAGATGCACCTCCAGCAAGACAGAGAGTCTCTTATGGTAATGTCTGTTTGCTTTACCACATCTTCAGCTTCATCTTTCACTCCATCAATATAAGACCACAACTGGAGGCTACTAGAGCCAGTTAAGAGAGAACTGCCTATATACACAAAAACACATTCACTCTTTCAGGACAGATACCACTCACATCTTTAACGTATCATATGATTTGTTTAAAATAAAAGAAATACATGTATCAAAGTACCTGTAGGATGCCAGGCCAGGTTCCGTACAATGGACTTTAATACAAACTGACCAGTCTTCTGCCATTGGCAGTTCACCGTCTGTACAAAAAATAAATAAAGACAACATTAAAAAAATAAATAAATAAATATTCAAATATGACAGGCTCTAAAAAAGCATTTCATTTTGTCCATTATATAAGCAGTTTCAACTACATAACAAGAACCAACAGTGAGGCTGCTTTCATGTGAGCCACATGTGATCAGGCCACATAGACAGCAGCTGTAATAGTGGGGAACTTCTGCAATGAAAGAGGCACTGCCTTGTGTTTAAAATGCGTAAAATTTTCCATTCCTTATGACTAACCTTTGACTTGTGTAACAACAGAAGGCTGTTCAACACTGACATAGCAAACCTAGGATTTCTGCACTGAATACATTACAGGAATAAACAGTAAACATGATTGCAAGACTTTGCACAATACTTCAGTAAGAACGTGAATGTGTGTTTGGAGGAACAATGTTCTGCTCTATTTCAAATATCAACTCGCTTGAAAGAGAAAAGTCTCGATCTCTGAATACATGCACGACCAGACTGTGACTGGAAGATAATGTGGGCTACTCACAGTCAGCGATGTGTCTTTTTGATCTGGGTCCTGAACAGGCTCAAAAACACACACAGTGCTTCCATAGGAAGCTGCAATCTGTGAGCAGAAAAAGGGAATGTTAAACATTAAGACATGTTTTCTGATACAGAATGAAAAGTTATCACTGAAAACATATTTGCAAGAATCATATATATTATTCCACATATTATATTCCAATTCCATTTTTAAATATACAAAAAAAAGAAAAATTATTGTTGTAAATTACCATTAAACTTACAACATTTGAAACACACAATGAAGAGCATTCTATTGCAAAAGTATCAACTGTATGTTAAATGACAGTAAAGTAAGTGTAGATACTTCTTCAAGATCCTAACTGGGAGAAAACAAAAACATCTATAGCTTATTATATAAACCTAGACATGTCTGAACAGTGAATGAGTATAGTCTCTGGACAACAAACCCAGAATTCCTTGAACCTGTGTTGAATCAACCATGTCTTGTCTACCATACGCACACATCTTATTCAAGCATTGGTTAGGGCTACATGCTCAAGAGCTTTCCGTGGGAGCCACAGTGACAATGTTGAACAGACTGAATAGGTGAGATTTCTATGGTGACCGCAAATTCCAAGCGTAACAATGTCCGGGCCTTGGATAATACATGCTGTGTCTCTAATGGGGTAAATAATATGCTGACTGTCAGAGAATAAATACCATAAAAGGAGTGAGTCAATTCAATTCAAATTAGCTTTATTGGCCCGTGCAATGATGTGCACATATTATTTTACATAGGCACTCACACACAAGGCGTCACATGTACAAGTCTCATAAAATCTTTCTAGACAAGACAAAGGCACACAGCACGATGACACAAAGGAAAAAAGATCCTTCTTTAGAACACAATTCATGTTTCACCAAATTCCAATGGAGCGTAAAATGATTCACATCTATGCTGTAAAATAGCTAAAAATATACTGTAGCTCTAGTCAAGGGAATAAATTTGTCAACACATATAAAACATTAAGTTTCCTGTGGTTATAATGATGGCTATCCTTCTGGCTGATTTTGAGATTGTATTATGCTGCAAGTATTTTACAACGGACATCTTTAAGTTCCTTTTAACTTAACGAGGAACAACCTGCTGTTTTAGCAAAAGTTGACACAATGCCACTGCTTCCTGACGTCAACAAATATGCCTTCAAATTGTGAGGCAGTCTAACAGAGAGTTCAAACATTGTGACTGTTTTTGCTTGTTTTGTGCTTCAAATAAATGGCTCTTGATGAAAGTTATCAATGTAGTTATTCAGCAAGTTCTTCAGTGCAACCTGGATGAACACTAATGTTATCTGCACTAAGTTAAGTGATGTCTCAAAATAATGTGGTATTATTTAACTTATGGACACCTTCAACATAATGAGTTTGGAAAACACGTTTCATTGCAGTGGGTCATTAATGCTTATAAAATGCATTTGAAGTGCTCAGCAATGCTGTGTCAACAAACAGCACTGCAAACATCTCAGCATAGGGAGGGGCAATGGGGTGGAGGTGGAAAGCACAACTACTGAGCATGCTTAAACAGATGCTAGACCATGCTGGAGGCATGTGAGGCTACTTGTGGCCGAAGTGAATTGGATTAAACATCACATGAGGGGAGTGGTAAAGGATTGGGTGTGCATTTTTCCCCCCTCATTTGAATTAAATCAGGCCTGTCTGCTGGTTTAATAAGGGCAACACCATCCCCAATTAAAAAATAAACCTAGATAACAGTGATGGCCTGGCAATGATGACTTCTGCCTTTATTATCTTTATGAAGTAATTTGTCAAGCTTATGATGTTGTAGTAATCCTGGAATAGTCCCTTTTTTGTTTGATTGCAGCATTGTTACTCAGTAAGTAAGAGGAGCAATGAATACTGTGGCAACATTTTGCAGCTTTGCAGTGCAGGATTTTAGTTTGGAACAGGGTTCAATAAGAAACATCAGAAAGACTACATAACATTAATATATTCTTGCAGATCTGTCCCGGATACAAATTACAAACACATCACAGCAGACCTTTTGTTTGCACCAACACTTAAAACCACTACTTTCTTTACTGGCTGATTTTTCCCTCACTTGGAGTTAATGACAGGAAGCTCAAGTTCATTGAAACAGCCTTTGATGTTGCCAACAAATGTACTTACTGAAAACATAAGCTCTCAACACTTATTAAGCGGACAACGGAGCTTGCCACTAATGGGCCTTGCAACACAGTTAATCTATAACAAAATCCGAAGAGAGCAGAGTCCTGGACATTTTAGCAAAATTTGGATAGGATCCATTGCGTAATCTCAACACTCTGAACTGAGCTTGCCTACAACACTTGATCAAAAATGCATTCCATCAATTACATAAACACATTTTTTATGCCTTCACTTTTTCTTTTTGACTGATCCCCTATTGTTGCAGTTTGATCTAATATGGTGCATTATTATTGTATTAAACACATCCTGCATTGTTTATATATGGTGGCAGCAGTTTATGTAGCAAATCTTTTATCTTCCATTGATCTACAATACAACATTGACCTCCACTTAAAAAAAAGATGAACATAATGCCCATTTTCTCATTTGAAAATTGATGCTTTCCAATGATTACCGGCACAATATATATATACACACATTCAGTTAACGTTTAAAAATTAAGCATTCATTTAAAATACAATGTTTGTGCTGTAACAGAAATGATATGGTATGTCAGGAGCATCCCAGTTTGCCTGAGGACCCAACATGACAGAGCACCAGTCTGTTACTCTTACCTGTCTACCCTGCAGTGAGCAGTCGACACAGCCAACCTGGATGTTGCCATGTTTGGCCCCTGGGATGATCTGCAGTCGCTCAAAGTCACTGCCCAAAATCACCACGTCACACCCTGATGCATAGGCCTATTAAGAGACAAGGAGACAGCAAGAAGGGGAGAGAGATGACGATGACACCCAGTGAGAATTGCATGAAGGGTCACTTGAACTGCACTTGGCCTGGAACCAGTGTCACTGCAGCAAACATGCCACCACACAACAGCTCTGGCATACAAGCACATAAGATTAGTATTCAGAAGTAGATCTCACATGAGCCATGATTCACTGTGACTCTGTCTCCTTCACAAGAGGACCAGAAGGACAGAAATAGTTCTCCTATTGATCCATTCTCTAAATAGCATGGGAGTAGCATCTCATAGAGTTGGCTTTGAGATCACAGAGTGCAAAAGCAGTCAGGGGTACTGCCTTTGTATTTCAGACATGCGGCACACTCTTCAAACGTAAACAAGGGCTTCCTGCATTAAAGGGAAGTGCTTTTGCACTATTAAGCCTGTTCTAACTTATACTGGAGTTAACATAACACAAAGACATAAGCTACATTCAAATGCAAGTGTCACTGATGTAATTAAGCATTTGTCCAAGAGAACACATCCCTAATAGATTGATGGAGGGAGTTCATTGTGGACAATTAAGTAGTAGTAGTAGTTTGGCAAATGCCTTCCTCTAAAGTTCCTTTTTATATCATGGAGTATATATTTTTAGCACAGGTAGCCCCATGGCCTGAGGGCTGGCAAAACCTGTGGCAACTTGTGTCTGACTGTTGGTACTTTCATTTAAAATGGAATCTTAACTAATTTAATAATTTAAACTTCCCAGAGAAAAAAAAAAATTGAGTGGAGGATGACCAAATCTTTGGTGACCAAGTTTAGTTTTTTGACCCTATTCAAATGAGTTCAACGTAAATTGCATCACTTCCTGTAATGCAGAAACATTTTGGGCCATTACATTACTCATATTATTAATGTTATTAGTCATATCGATGCATCCAGTGTGATATAATGTACTGCCCTTGATTAACATTTAGAAAATTCTTAGTAATTTAGTCAGTAATGTGTAATGAGATCTTGTTTTTTGTTTTTAACAGAAAACATCCCATGTAAAAAGAAAACTTGACAGTTTTAAGCAGTAAAAGTATTTTTAAGACATAAAGCATATTGGCTGTGCTAAATTTGTCATTCGTGGATTCTTCGTTGCACCTTTACTTAACTTGATTTGTTCCTTGATAGACAGAAGACCAGTACTTCAAACATCGGAGGCTTAAAAATACCTGACAAAACTAGCAACAGGGTCACTTTGACTTAGTTCGAGGTCTATGGGGTAAGCAAAGCAATCTTGGCCTCAGTGCTTTTTCCATACGTTACTTTTGCTCTGCTTTCATAAAATGAACAAAAGTCTGTTCTGATAGATCAGTTTGGACACTGCCTAAGAATTTAACCTCCTCAATGGCTGGGAAGGAAATATTTTCAAAGCTTGAAATATCTTACCGTGAATGGCACATTGTTGACGCTCCCTACAGAGAAACAATTGTCTCCAGGGTTGACAGCCCCTGTGAGGACCTGATGGAGATTCATGACTCTAGTTTATAGTCCCCTTGCTTTCCTTCCTTCTCTTTCCTTTCTCACAACACCCTCCCACTCCAGGTAAGATTCACGGGAAATCATGTGTCTCTACAGACTTGCTGTTTGGAAGAGAGGAAGGAAGAGATAAAAACAGATGTAAACAGAGAATGTTTTGGTTCAGGAAGCATCAAGCCAAGAGCATATTTCTGACTAACAGACATTGACAATAAACTGACTTAACACTCAGCACTTGTAATATTATCAAGGAGGAAATAGATGGTCTGCAAATTGATTCTGTTGAACCATAGTGTGTATAGAGGGCATCAAGTGCTCTTCAAACTGCACCATTCCAAAACTGCATGATATTAGTCTTAAAATAGGGCACAAAAACATTCTGGTTGTATTGTGAAAGGACCCACTACAAATAAGCACTACACCTATTTGGCACACAAACAGCTGAAGAAAAGCATATTGGTGTCAAAGCTCATTCAATCCTGTTTGCCTATCTTGAAATCCATGTAATGTATTGTGACAGACATTTTAGGAGGTTATCAATATCGTTCTTGCACTGAAAAATAAATGCAGTCAGCTTGATTAATGACAAACTAATTACCATGCATAGGAACTGGAACAAGCAAGGTGATTGAGTCCAGTGAGTCCAGTGTCTCATTCTCTTTGGGGGGCAAGAATTTCTAGCAGTGTGGCATCAGCGTCTGTACACTGCCCCCGTAGAAATGTGAAGTTATTGTCATGAATGCATATCTGTGCGTAACTGCACATTTAATAAAAAGGCAACTGCATGACTCTTTGAAAGAGAACACATATAGAAATCTTGCCTAGTTAAGTCGTTAGATAGTGCTTTAGATCAGGGGTTTTCAAAGTGTGAGGCGTGCCTCCCTAGGGGGGCTCCAAACAGTTTCAGTGGAGGCTCAGTGAATGGAAGTGAAATAATATTACATTACTTCATTATCAAAAGGAGATCACATAGAATAGCCTATGTGTGAGAGTTCAGAGATACAGTAGTTTTTGGGAACTGTTTCCCCTCCCATCAGAGTCAGAAACTAATAAATGCCTCAGGCCAGACCTTTTTTTAAAACTATCTGGTGTAGTCAGAAGTTATGTCAAACAGCAATATTAGGCTATGTTGGCTCAAATGTTGAGTGTCTATGGGATAAAATAATATAATCATGATCCCATAGGCATCCAGGAATTGAGCGAAACTTGCTAAGTAAACTAAAGAGGTGGTGGGGGGTGCCCTTTTCCCAAGCTTTGTCCAGGGGAGGCCCACAGTCTCAGACTTTGAAAACCCCTGCTTTAGATTGATTCTGTAAGCGTTTAAAACTATAAGGCATTCAAATGTATGACCATTTCTACAGATGTACTGAAAAACTACAGGTAGAACGAGTTATTGGGTGTGTAACAACAGATAATACGAGTGCTGACTTTCAAGAAATACCTTGGTATGTAAAGTATTTCACCTAATTATGCTTGTAACAGTGCAAACCCAATAGATGTAAACAGGCCATTGTTAAAAAGGGTGCAGAGCAGGTGTCAGCGAGCCAAGTGGGTCATTGTACATGCTTCCACCTTACAACAACACTTCTTGACCGATTAATCCACTTTATTCGGTGTCAACTTGTCTTTTTCCACTAAACTTTGCTGCATGCACAGGTTTGGTCAATGTAGAAAACTAAGATGCACAAAATAAATCCATATCACGTGTCTTAAAGCTTTACAGACGTCACTCTCAGCGTATTGTCATTTTAACGTCACAATATAAAATAATACCTTGAAAGTTTGGACTACAACATTGATAAAAAATAAAATGCTGCAGTAACGTTTGGCTAGATTATGACTAGAGAAAATGTGAGTTATGCTTCCTGTGCTGTGGCAACTCACGTGATAATGTTTCACTCGCCACCACATTAAAACAACAAGCAAATGACACACATCCGACTAACACTGTGTTACCCTTTTAACGTTACATAAAACGTTTAACTAGTTAAGTTTCTGAATGACTCTAAGCAAACATTTCACACATTAGCTAGCTGTTTTAAAGTCCTCCTATCATAACGCTAACGTAGCTGTCAAGTTTAGCTAATAGCCATCCGGTGTTAGAGAAAGTAACCAGCTACTTACGTACCCTGTGATGGTAACACGTCCTGGAGACACAACGATGACAGTTATCCCTTCCAACGTCTCTCTTTCATGAATGTAACTCTCAGCGTTTAATGTCACGGATTCGCTCTCCTTGGTTAGCTAGCGTTAGCGCGCACTAGCTTATGCAACTCTATTTTAGCGAGCTCCTGAGCTAGAAACCTAGCTGCAGATGACTTGTGAAACACATATAGTAGCTGACATCACTGCTTGGCAAGACGAGTAGCTATTTAATTACTACTCAAAATGCTAACCATCAGAAGGACAGAACCTCTTCCCAAGGTTAGCAAATAAAACGCTTCCAAGGAGGAAGCTTTTCCTTATATTGAAGATGTGTCATGATAGCGACTGTTTCGCCGCAATGCATCATGGTGCTTGTAGTTGCGTTTTGACAGCAGCGCAAGGGGGCAGTTTTTTAAAATCAGCATAGCACACTCCTGCCTACAGATAAAGTAACATAAAGGTAACGTAACGCAGGCTACATTTGTGTAGAGGCTATTATTTTTTATCATTCTATATTTAGAAAGCTTGTGGCGGTGTAGTCAGTGGTAGAAAGCAATCAAATAGCTACATTTACTCAAGTAGTAGCCTATGGAAATTTTGGACTTGGATTTATTAACGTTAGTCATTTTGATTCCTTCTGGACAAAATGCGAGCTGTTTAAACAGGATAGGTTGCATCCTAACAGGAAAGGATCAAAACAATTGGTAATTTTATTAACTTTACTGCTTTTAGCCTTAATTGATGGTTTCCTCAGCAAAACCCTTTCCCAGTATCCTGGCTCTGTATTTCATGGCCTTGTCCATGACTGTGTGGGTCCTGCTGGTGCTGGTTTTGTTTTCCTCACTAATTCATTCATTCCTGTTAGGATCACTGAAAGGCAGTGTGCAAAACCTACTCACAGTCTCAACACAGTTAAAACCATCTCCATCCCTGCTGTTCGAGATACTCACTTCTGTTTGCTTATTTTTCCACCAGCCAAGAATGGCAAGCCAAGGCGGTGGCTTGCAGTATTGCACAGCAATGATTTTAGTTGTTCCCCATTTCTCCCTTGGCTGCTTCTCCACCTTTGTGAGTTTAAAGATTAAATGGGCCACTTTATATGTTTTAATATACCAACCCCCTAAACTTCAAGTTTTATTCAGGAATTTTTGTTAGTCATTATGTTACAATAGAGTTCTTATTCTTTCTGGATGATGTGAACTTGATTGATTTTGCCATCTCTAATCTCAACGCAGTGTTCTTCCAGGTTCCACTCCTCTCTCCTGACCCCAAACCCACCACAGTGATTTGCTCCCGCACCCTAAATTCACTCCCTGTTCCTCGCTTCTGTCAAACTTTTACTGCCTCAAACACATTTTTTAGTACCAGTGAACAACATGATCTGTCTGTAAAGAAGCAGTCACTGTTTTTTAACAGCTGTGGCGTACATTTTAGATTCTGTAACTCCAGTCAGATATAAAAAGCTGAAAACTTCTCTGCCGTGGGTGAATGAAAAATTCAAGAAGCTTAAAGAGACAATGTAGAAAGGCAGAGCGGAAATGAAAAAAGGATAAACACAACTCACAACCCTCCATATCTCCCACTCCCAAGATGCCGTCGAAGAAAACAAAAACAGGGATTTATTAATCTTGTATTGTGGCTAACTGCGACATATCTGGTATGTTAGTAACTGGAGATGCTCCAGTTTAAGATGAGACCAAACGTTTTATGGATGTCAGTTGTTGAGCCACTACAAAGCCCAAAATGTGACCTGTAACAGACTAGGTAAGCCCTGTTTTTAGCCTAGCCAATTGCCAGAAATGCCTTCTGTTATGTTGTAAGTAACGTAGAAAGACGTAAAATAGCGAATACTGCTGAAAAGATGAAAGTCCAAGGTTTATAAAGGGCTCAGTCAATAAAATAGGTTAATCAAAAAATGTGAATCACTTCAAACACAAAATAAACACACATACCAAACATAAATGTGCACAAAAAATATTAGACTGATGTGTCCAGTAATATACAAGATGAGCTGCGGATAGAAGTACTCAGGCGATTCATGATCTCCTCCCTGGTGGAGATAAAAACACATGATAGCCTACATGTATATGATATGATGCAGTGCTATATTACTAATCTGCCCGGTAGTATTCAAAGTATACTAAAAGTAGCTCTATATTGATGGACCACAACATTCAAATTCTCTTACATATATTTGTTGGTGCAATATTCTAATATTCCATAAAAATTATAACACTGTGAAAGGAGTCATTCTGCATAATAGCGTTCACTTTACTGACAATACTTCTGTTCTATTACTTAAGTAACATTTTGAATTCAGGAGCTTTACTTGTATGCCTAATGTATTTTTAGACCATGCTTTTTGTGCCTTTGGTAAGGCTACATAAAGGATCTGAGTACTTGTTCTGTTTGTACTGCTTATAGTGAACACGGCGCCAGGTTTGGCTCATAGGCCATGACAAAAGGAAGGAAATTAACCAAACCAAACAAAAGAAACCATGTGGTGCAAGGGGGAGAGCCCACAATGGAGTGAGAGATAGGAAGCGGCTAATCCTAAATGCATTCTGGATGGACTGGTCAGGTGCACCCAGTTGCACCAATACAAGCTCCGCCTATACCAGGAACTGAAGGGAGACACAAAACACAAGCAACAGTATGAGCATGACCCAAACCCACAGGCCGTGGCAGAGTCAGAGGGCCATCACATATCATATATGAAGTGTCTAATTAATGTGATATGTTCCTGAGTCAGTCATGCTTCCTTAGTTTTTTGTTGAGTGTGAAGAAAGATTGATCATTTCTGAACCAGGGCTGAACTTTCTAGTGGTGTTAAATTATATTTCACAATGTTTGGTCATAAGATGTAAATTTAATCAAAATGTATGTTATATGCCTTATTCTTGTCTGAGCTGGGGGATGGAGTTGTTTATAGTCACAGCACTAAGCCTAAATAACCACAGGGTGTCACTGTCACTCTTGCTCAATACACAGCATTCCAGTTTACTTTGACCTATGCAAATGGTTGAACTGGGCCAGCATTCCTGCCGTTATTATGTGACATTTTTTCCTCTATATCCTGTACATATTTCCCTTTTTCATCCTAGAAATTAGCAGTTATAAATATTTCACATTATTACAATTTCAGACTAAAAATAACTTGAATGGTTGTTATTAGGTTGACTGAAATGCTGCTCGATGTCTTGCAAGCTTGATGAGACTGCTTCAATGCAATATGACATTTAAAGCAACATTATGTAGTAGTTTTATCTTAAAATTTTTAATAGTACAGTGACTTGTAAAAGGGAGCATGACATCTCTGAACGCCTGGTATTGCACCATATAGCACTGAAATCATTGGGCAGGGAAACTATTTCAAGAACGGTGTTATGCTTTACGCCGTCACATCACACACCAACAAGACTCATCAGCATGCTAGCTATAAGAAGAAGCTAGCTTGGTATTCTCAGTATGGATATCATGGCAGATGTGTACACCTGTCCTTATTTACGACAGCCGTGAATTACACTCTGAAACTGTAGGGGTGCCAAATTGCCACTATAAAACACCACTAAATCTTACATAATGTTGCTTTAATAAACACAAAGTACAAACAGCAAAATATATAATCTTATACAGATGCTACATAATATTTAGCCAGCACCTCACTTCTTAATTTCTGCTTGCGATGTACTTCCACACAGTCTGCTCAAGCTCCACTCTAATGGGCAAAACAGTGTTGAATGGGGAAGTGAAAGAAGATGGGGGGTTGGAGGCTTCAAAGTCAATTAAAGCATTTGGAGATAAAATGGGACAGACACTCTGCATGAATAATTAAAATGGCTGACATGTCAGTAACATTAGAGAAGGTTGGTGACATTTATTGTCATGGCAGTTGGATGGTGGTGATGATGAAACTGTTGACTTCCCAGCCAGGAAGTGGGTCACAGCATTATTAAAGATGTAGCTTCATAGCATAACTGTGCTAGATGTTACACAAATGGCACACAAATGCATAACCACTGTATCGCTGTCGATTAAATGAGTGTCCATTAAAGAATTGACATAAGATTCTTCACACAGGCTTGTGCCCACGTCTACACACATCTAAACACAAACACACCATCCTGGTTTAATAATGTCACCCAGTCTTGTTTTACCATCAGTTTTCTACCTGTTGGTTTGACTTTGAACAACATTCACAGAGAAAATAAAAGAGAATTCTATCATAGAAAAGCTCTAGTCCACAGTGTACTGTAATAGAAAGGATATTGCTGTTCAGTGTGATATTGAGTTTGTGTAACAGTGTGTACTTGCCAGCAACAGTTTCTTTTTAGTGCAGGCACCCAAAAAAGACACTCTGTTCTACAGTCTCCCTTTTGAAACAGGAAACCACTATGATACAATATAGGTCTGTGTTAAAGAACACTGTGTTAAAAGACATATGTGACACAACATAGTCTAAACATACAGCTGATTCTGAATTACTGACTAAAAGTATTATCTTGTAGAAAGAGTTATAGTGGGCATCATGTACTTTCAGCCTTAGCTGCTATTTCAGTGGTAGAGGCATGGAGGTGAAAATTAGAAGAGGCCCTTAAAATATCTGATTGTCTCTGTGCTTTGTCCAAGATATATATATATATATATATATATATATATATATATATTATTATTTTTATTATTTTTTAACCTGAGTATAATGACCTGGATACCATATTGTGCCAGACAGATTTTACTTTAACAAGAGAGTATTAAAATACTCCTTTGTCTGTTTTATTATTTATTTAATTATGTATTGATTTGTCACCGGGCCGGACAGGGGGGCAGACACGGGGATGGGGGGGCACAAACAGACAGCACAGAGAAAGGACAACACCTGTAAGAGAAGGGGGAAAGGGGGATGGAAAGTGGGGACAACAGGGAAAAGCTGTGGGAAACACCAATTGCAGAAAGCAATTGAACAGAGAGGGGGGAGGAGGAGAAAAACACAACAAACAAACACAAACAAAAACAAACAATAAAAATAAAAATAATAATAATAGTAAAGGACAACCAGCCGAACAGCAGCAATGAACAGCTGACATAGTAAGACAACTAAGAGAAAAATGAAAAGAAGAAACAGTCACACACACTAAATAAGCAACACAGCACAGCCACGAGAGCTGGAATAATAATTAATTTAAATAAGTAACTGAAAGAAAAGCATCAGGAATAGTTCTACCAGGGACAACCTAAATTGGTTTGTGTCTATGTGTGAGACTGATTGTGCCTGTGTGCGTGTGGGTGAATGTGTCTGTATGTGTGTGTGTGTACATGTGTGTGCGCATAAGCCTGTTGAATGTAGTTGTTAGTGAGAGTGGGATGCCACGACTAACAGGCAGGCAAGAACCCCAGTAGCCAATAGGGGTGGGAGAAAGAAAAAGAATAAATCAATCAAAAAAAAAAACACTCCCAGATGCACCGCGATGCAAACGCAGAAGACCCCGACCCAAATGCCAGTTGACAATGTAATGCCGACGGAACGCAAAAAGCGTAACCCGCGGAAGAGCAGCGCCCGGACCGACCGCGGCGCGCACACAACATAGACCAGTGCTCCCCCCCCCACCCAGCACCCCACCGCCGCGCAGCGAACAACCAAAATGCCCAAATGCCACGCAATCATCAACTCCAATGCACAAGTGACGAGCCCAACGTGCACACTGCGTGAGCACGGCGACACCCAATGCCCAGCAGCCCCCCGCGAATCCCGCGTGCGAGGTTGGGCAAACGAGAGAGAGCAAACGGAACAACACGACAGCGAAAGCCAGCGGAGAGAAACACCAGCAGCAAGTCCCAGCCCGGCAGCAAACGCGCCGCACAGGTCACGTGCACCCGCCAATAAAAGTCCGCCGTCCCCCCAACCGCCAAAAAAAAACTAAGGCCGCCGGCACCAGCCGACATCCCACATGCCCAGCACGCCCCCCGGCCGCCGTGCAACACCAGCCAAACCAGCAACGAGGCAAAATCAACTAGCTCAGCTGCATGCCACCAACAACCCACCCACCCGTCAAGGGCTGAGAACTCCATGCACAAACCCAGAACAAACCAGAGCACAGCCCTGCCCCGCACCCACACTGCACATCCCGAAAACTAACTATATACCTCAGTATCCAGAGGGGTCCAACAACTGGCCGACAGAGAAATGGGGAAGCATGGATCCGAGGCCAACGAAGCAAAACAGGGACGCAAACAGGTCCCTCCAAGCCAACGAGGAAATGCCTCCACCGGACTCAATGCACAAACTCAACGCCCAGCAGCCATTCAGAGACCCTGCCCAGGGAAAAAGCATAATGCATCAAGATGCATCGACAATCGCCCCACAATCCCACCGCAGCCCACCAAACCGCAATCGGATCAACCCGCGCAGAGACCCCCACCCCCAGAAGCCAGGGCACCCTGCGATCCCCCAAAGTGCAAAGGACCGCATGTCCTGGGGGAAGCTGTAACCCGCCCCAAGGAAGAACAGCAGAAAGCCGTGCCGGGAAGCTCCCTGCCGCCAGGGAGCGATAACGCGGGAGAACCAGGCCAACGGTCCCCCAGCCCAGCCAGAGGCATCCCTCCCTACAGTGAAGGCAGTGACAGCAGCCCCCGAGGCCGATCTCATCCCCGGACAGGGGCCCAGCCCCCCCAGTCAAGCACACCCAAGGAGGAGCACCAAAATCTACCCCGACAACACCGGCCATGTGCCCCAGAGACTCCCGAATGCCCCCACTGTGAGAGAGCTGGCAGGGGGAAGCAGCGGGAGCCTCACCTCTGCTGAAGAGGGCCCAGGCGAGGAGAGGAGACAACGGGCCCCCAGGCCCAGGGACACACCACCCGCCCAGAAATGAGCAAAGGCCACAAGCCCGAGTCCCCAGAACCCTAGGTCAAGGGCGGGCCCCACGCCAGGGGAGCCCCGACCCCCCCCAGCCCACCCCAGATCAGGCAAGGCCGTCACCAACCCCACAGCACGAGGCCAATGAGAATCTCCCCCACTCCTTCACCCCTCTGCCTGCCTCTGTAAATGTATTGTTTTGTGTTGGATGCATGTCATGGATTGTGAAGTGGTGGAGTAAAGATAAAGTGTGTGGTAACTAAGGTGCAACTAAAATTGGAGGGTAGTTGTGACACAGGCACCCCACAACTGTCAGGTAGTGGAGCCTCCCATCGTGCCCCTCCCACCCCCCAAGCCCTCTGTGTCTAATGTGTAATTAAAATTGAGGGGCGGGCAGTGGGGGAGGAAGAAGTGCAAGGCCGCAATAAAGCAGCCCCACCCCCAAACGCCCTGCAGGCTGCCCGCCCCCCAGGGTCCTAAGGGTGTATATTGTGAGACATGACCAAAGGGGGAAAGGTGAAGGAGGTCATAGGGAGGCTAGAAGACCAGATTCCTGACTGGCCCCATCATTCATTCAGCCCCGTCCCCCTCCCCCTTAAGCAGGAGGACGCCAGGTCCCTCCAGCCCAGGGCTTATAGCAAGAGCCCCTCTAGCACCGGCAGCACCCCAGAGTCAGCGACAACCCCGCCCATCCCCCCCCCCCCCAGCGTGCAGACCCGCCCCAGACCCAGAGGCTCCAAACCCCCAAGCCCCAGACCCCCACACACCCCCGAGGCAGGTCAGTGCAGCCCCAACCCAAAGTCCAACAATCCCCCGTCCTCGCCGGGGCCCCTCCGGCGGCCCCACTGCAACCCCCCCACCTCACCGCTCCCCCACAATCAGGAGCACTCCGAGCACCACCAGGCCATCGGAGCTGGCACAACCGCCCCCGCCCACCCTACAAGGGAGCAGGTCCGGAGCAGCAAGGACCCCGCCCAGGGACAGAATGGCCCAACAGCCCAGACTTGAAGGTCGGCCCACACCCAGGAGGCAATGCCACTCAGGCCAGGTCAGGCCAGAAGACCCCCACCCCCGCGCCCTTCACTCCCTAGCAGCGAAGCATCCCACACACAAACCCCCACCGTCCCCAATGAAAAGAGACAGCAATCACCCCGCGACAGCAGCAACAGCCCCTCAGCCCTAGGGAGTTAGCAGATGCACCCAGCCCCTAGGACTCAACACGACCACAATCCAGAGGGCCGCGACGCGACTGCGAATCGACACACCCCAAAGCACAATCCCTCCACACACAGGATCCCCGCACAACCACCAAGCATCCAGTCCGGGCACTAAAATCCAGAGGAGACACCCCCCAACCAGCTCAAAAAGGAACAGCCCGCACCCCCAACCCACCCCGTCAACCCCTTCTTCCCGGTCCCCCACCCCTCCAACAACCAGTCGCCAGACCCCTCAGAGAACCGAAATGCAATTATCAGGATGCATAGCATGCACACAGGACAGAGCCGCACACCAGCCCAGTCCAGGCCCGCACCTGATGCCCCCAACCCCCGACAAGCACGCAAGCCAATAACGACCTACAGGTGAGCCAACCAACACTACCCCGCTACCAATCTAACTAGCGGCACACAACAGCCAACTAATGCGCTGCACAGGAGAGATGCCAGCCGACGCAAACCGCCCCCATCCCCCCCGCAGCCAGAGAGACCACAGACCCCACCCACAGCTACACCGTGACCCACACTGCACGTTCACCACCGGACCAAAACCCACCACAAGCATCCCCCCCCCGCCAACTCCCGCCGCCATTTTTACAGCAGACATTTTCTCCATGCTAATGTTATCTATTAGGTGATTCCGATATTGGGAGATACTTATATTCTTTTTGGCCTTCCAGTTCATGAGGATAGTTTTGTTGGCGATGCATAAGGCAGTGAGAAGCATGTATGATGTGTCAACCTCTATACTAATGTCACTTAGGTCCCCCAGCACGCAGAGTGATGGGGAAACTGGGACGGGGTAACTTAGCCATATCGATAGGTCTTCACATATCTTCTGCCAGAACTTTTGAACAGGTGTACATTGCCACATAGCATGCATGTAACTATCAGATATGTTACCTGAGCAGTTCCGGCAGATGTTTGACTGCATAAGACCCATTCTGAGCATCCTTTGTCCAGTATAATGTGTTCTATGAGGAGTTTTATACTGTATAAGTTGTAGATTGGGATTTGTAGTCATTCTAAAGGTATTTAAACATATCTGCATCCAAAAGTTTTGGTCTGGACTAATGGATAAATCTGTCTCCCACTTTAAGAATGGGAGAGAGATTGAACTATCTGTTTTTAACAGTAACATGTATACTTTTGATAACAGTTTTGGAGGCGAGAGTTTAAGAAAGTCTGTTATCATTGGAGGTAAATCTAAGTCCATTATTTTATCCTTAAATCTAGCCTGAATTATGGATTTAAACTGTTGAAATTCCAGAAATCTATTATGGCTAATTCCATATTGTGCCACTAGATCCTGGAATGGAATAAAGTTACTGCCTTGCATTACATGGTCTAGATGTCTTATCCCTTTGTCATACCACAGTGGGGAATTTAGTGTTTTCTTATTTTGCAGGATGTCAGGATTATTCCAGATTGGGGTAAATCTGCATGGGATAGGTGAAGACCCAGATATTTTGAGAAGTTCCCACCAAGCTCCCAAGGAAGTGCTTATGTTAACGCTTTTAAAGCAGGTATGACGTTTGATACTGGAACTGATGAATGGCATATCGGAAATTTTAATTTCCTTACAGAATGTTTGTTCTATGTCCATCCATGAGTGGTCCAGGGGGCTCTGATTGATCCATTTTGAGATATATTGTAGTCTATTGGACAGGAAGTAATGATAAAAATTTGGCAGTTCTAAACCACCACAGTCTTTTGCTTTTTGCATAGTTTTTAAACTGATTTATGGGGGTTTATTTTTCCACAAAAGTTTTGAGATGTTTGAGTCCAGTGATTTAAACCAGACAGCAGAGGGTTTGGTGGGTGACATTGAAAACAGGTAATTGATTTTAGGTAGGACCATCATTTTCATGGTGGAGACTCTTCCCATGAGTGATATAGGTAATGATGTCCACCGTACAAGGTCATCCTTTATTGATTTAAGTAAAGGCGTGTAGTTTAGCCATGTCAGTTCTGACAGCCTGGAGGAAATATTGACCCCCAGATATTTAATATTCCCAGACTTTAGCGGTGTGGTAGATATACTCTGGAAATCACACATTACATGTAAAACTATGGAATTACTCCAGTTAATGGAGTAGTCTGAGATGGATGAGAATTTATCTATAAGTGTGATTGTCTCAGAAAGAGAAGTTTGTGAGTTTAGGAGGAAAAGTAATGCATCATCTGCATAAAGGCTTATCTTGTGGTGTATATTTTCTTTTTGAATTCCTTTAATATTATTATTTTGTCTGATAGCAGCTGCTAGCGGTTCTATAAAAATAGCAAATAGCGAGGGAGAGAGTGGGCAACCCTGCCTGGTACCCCTCTGGAGACTAAAGCATGGAGAAGTATGATCATTTGTTTTGACAGAAGCTCTTGGGGAACTGTATAAGATTTTAATCCAATCTATGAAAGAGTTTCCAAATCCAAATTTATATAAAGTAGCGAATAGAAATTTCCAATTTACTCTGTCAAATGCTTTCTCTGCATCTAAAGAAACAACTGTTATGTTATGAATAGTGGCATAGTCTATTACGTTAAGTAGCCTGCGTGTATTGTTGGTGGAGTGCCTGCCCTTAATAAATCCTGTTTGGTGAGAGTGTATTATACCAGGAGTGACCTTCTCTAGCCTTCTTGCTAGGGTTTTGCAGATGATTTTAAGATCTGTGTTAATAAGTGATATTGGGCGATAACTGGACGGGAGCGTGGGGTCTTTGTCTGGTTTAAGGAGCAAGCTGATATTAGCAGAGTTCATTGTTGGAGGCAACATGCAAGTACCCCTAATTTGCATAACCATCCTATAGAATGTGGGCGCAAGTATTTCCCAGAATT
>NC_060170.1:17110875-17116689 GCF_021292245.1 Micropterus dolomieu | reverse complement strand
TATTGATTTAAGTAAAGGCGTGTAGTTTAGCCATGTCAGTTCTGACAGCCTGGAGGAAATATTGACACCCAGATATTTAATATTCCCAGACTTTAGCAGTGTGGTAGATATACTCTGGAAATCACACTTTACAGGTAAAACTGTGGTGAGGTTAGTTTATCTGCTGTCTTGGGTAAATGAGTCTCCGGTAGTATGACAATGTCTGCTTGCAGATTATTTAGATGGTTAAAAATTTTTAATCTCTTTTCCCTTGAACCAACTCCGCGTACATTCGAAGAGGTGATTTTAAGTGTGGTCATCATTCAACTAAGGGATGTGGTGTAGGCTAGTGTGTGCAGTGTGCGTGTTGTATCATTGTGTGTGTTGTATGCGCCTGTATGTGTGTGTCTATGTGTTCATGTTGTATGCGCCTGCCTGTGTGTGCTAGCGGTGTGCCCGACTGTTTCACAGTTTCATCACAGTGTACTTAATACATTTAAAATTTTTCCTATACACACTCACTAGCCCACAGCCACAACCACTGACCCTTGGTTGACTAAAACAATCATATTGAGGCGGACACAGTTCAGCTAGCTGGCTATAGTCATTCATTTGCAACCATGATTCAGTTAAAAACATAAAATCTAGATTTGCAGACAAGATAAAATCATTTAAGATAAAAGTCTTATTTGACAGAGATCTCACATTGAAGAGAGACATTTTAAATGAGTTTGTTCTGGGTGCTGGAGTTGGTACAGTCCTAATCTTTATAAGATTACTATGATTTCTGTGTGGGACGTGCACATTTTGGTTTACTGTTCTATGCGTGATGGTGACAGGAATAGAAGTCTTTGGAACAGTGCTGGGAGCAGACCACTTTACATGCCAGCAGGTGGAGACAGTTATTTGTTCAGTGAGGCAGAGTTCTGTTCAGTGACCGGTGGTGTGTCCAGGTGTGCTGCATGAATGATTAGTCATTCACGTAAGTCATGTGTGGACCACATCACATGCTGTATGTGAGCAGCTAACATTTCTGAGCCCCGTTTGTTTGGGTGAAGTCCGTCTGTCTTAAAAAGAGACATTCTTTGCCAGAAAATATTAAAATTATCCACATAACACACACGGTGAGCCCTGCAGGCGGACTGGAGCCAGTCGCGGAGGCCAAGGAGTCTACTGAAGTGGCCAGCACCGCGACCAACTGTGGGAATGGGACCAGAGATAAAAACGGACTTTCCACACTGCTTTAAAAAGTTAAAAAGATGGTTAAAATCTGATTTTGTCAGCTCAGACTGCTGAAGAGTTGTGTCATTTGTTCCCACATGGACTATCACTCTTGTGATGGAGGACGGGAGCGATGGCATTAGGTCCTGGAGTTTTTTTTTAAATGTCAGCCGTGGTGGCACCGGGGAAGCAGTGAGTGGTAGCGTTAAAGAAACGGATGTTTCTGGTTATGGAGTCACCCATTATTAGTGTGTTTGGGGAGAAAAGGGGATGAGGAGATGCCAATTGTGGGGTTCCAGAGCAGGACTGAGCAGTATCGTTTTTGACCGGGATGACGGCCGCCGATCAGGCCCAGCGGCAGACTGGCGGGCCCAGCCGATCACCTTTTGCCGCCAGGGCAGGAGATATAGCCGGTGGAGGAGATGCAACAGTGTCGGCAGGCACTATCCACTGAAAGGCATCCGTATCAGGGAGACTCGTACCCGTAGGTGCATCCACTGGATGGACCGGAGTGTCGTCAGACAGGGCCGCATAGCAGTTGGACAGGCCGATGTGCGGAGGAGAGGCAGCCCCGTCCGAGCCTCTCTTGCAGCCACGGACAACCACTTCAGCCCAGGTTGACTGATGCTTCGGAGTCGAGCAGGAGGAAAGCCTTGGAAGGGTAGAGGGGTCCCATAGCACGGTGTCATGGATGTTAGCGGTTGAGCTAAGAGAAACAATCTGTTTGGCTTTTACTGAAGCCACATCCATAAAGCCAGTCAGCAGGGAATCTTTCTCTTTGAGTTCCTCTGAAAGTCGTCGGATGTCTTACATAAGGTCAGCAATCTTTTTTTTCGCTTTCTTAAGGAATATGCAGTCCTCATGGGGCATAGTTATCTCGGCTAGCATAGCCGGAGCTTTGTTGTGATCAGTAGCGTTGATAGTGTTTTTACGGTCATCTAGCTTAAAATCCATGTCGGATGACTAAAATCCTTAACCCATGTAAAACTTAAGTTAAAAACTTAATTTAAATAAAAAGCATAACTCAAGCGAAGAAGTCGCATGACGCTGAGTCGCGATAGTGTATCAGTGTTGAGATTGTCCGTATGTTACCGAGGCTTCAGAGTGTTGTGTAGAGAGGACCAGGGAGCAGCGCTGCAACCATTGGACAAATAAACACCCGTAGTCGATCGTATTCTCCTCTGACAACTATGCCGTTTATGTGCGGGAGAAGTTCCGAGTTTACTGCTTTTATTAAATAAGCTTTTTACTTTAGTTTTCGGGATTTCAACATTGATTTATCTTCACTGGAGCTTCTCAGCAGCTAGCTTCCGTGCACATCCAGTTCCAGTATTGTTGTTAGCGTCGTTAGCTCTGTCAGACTACGACTTCATATTTATATAAAAACCGGACAAAACTGGACATTACTTGGAGAAAAGAAAGCGAGGAGGTTGAACTACCTGGTGAGTTCAGAAAACAACAGACCTGACAAAGCACGAATTCATATGTTTAACAAGTCTGGATTATGTTGTAGTTCAGTTTAATCCGTTTATTGCTATTTAATCACAGCAAAATGTTTACTTTGGGTTCATACAGTTGTAGTAATGGCGAGTTGTGTTTATTCACGTTATTGCGTTAAAATCGCCTTCTCGCGTTGTGTGTGAACACTTACAGCGATTGTACTCATGCGAGGAAAGCGGCGCGAAGCGAAAAATCGCGGTTGGTCTGAAAGCACCATTAGGCTACATATTATCAGGATGGCCCCTATGAGCCACGACTGGCCAATGAATGGACTGAAGGCGGGCATGTGAGGAATTCAGGAGAGGGTTTTACAGCAATAAAGTAGTGATAACTGAGACTCCAATTATACTGCAGGTATACTTTGAGATGTCTTTGGGGACATTTAATATTGTTCATCACTTTTAAAAGCTTTCTTTACCATGAAGAATGGAGTAAGAGCCAGTTAATGTGGCTTTAGGTAAGAAGTGAATACAAAAATTTTAATTTTTGGATTAACAATTCCTTTCACCCATATATATAAAAGAAAGAATGACTGCAACTACAGGCAACAGGATGGGTGTACATTGGCACTTGGTGTAATAATTTTGTTTTTATTTTCAGAGAAGAGCATGCGTAGTCAGAAATTTTAAATGTCTAAATGTCTGGATCTTGACATTGATGAGTCACGATGCTTTTGCTTTTTCCTGATTCAATCGTAGGCTGGCTTGTTTTAACATTCTGTTGTCATTGTCAGCAACGGGCCTTTATGACTCAGTCTGAGCAGCTCTTCACTCAGGCTTCACAGGCTGCATCACGTTTACAGCTGTTTGAACAGCCGAGCCGGTCTCCACAACCCTCTGCTAAATGATGAGATCGCCCTGCTCTCCAGAAAGTCAACATTTCCCCATTAAGTCCTGCACGGGGAGAAAGGCTTAGCCAACAGCCTCATGCCATCTTTAAAGGCCAAATCAATAGTGCTTTGATTGCCTTCCGCCTCCATTTTGGTTTTTGTCTTCTCTCCAGTAATAAGTCCACTTCTTCACTTTGTGGTGTATAATATATGTGCATTTGACGCATAACAGTTTGGAATAGCACTGTAGCAGCTGGATAGAGGATTAGTGACCTTTTAAGGGGAGAGCAGAGGTTAGTGGTTATGTGGAGACTCAGACCCTTATATGGTGTCTACCAGATGCCTACACATATCCTATAGCACTGTGCCCTTATATGGATTGGTGCCTTAGTTTGCAGTCTCAAACTCTTCTATGGTATCTAACAGATACCTAAACATGTCCTATATAAGCTATGTTTGATGTACAGAGAGACAGAGTGGCCATCGGGCTGGGTCACTCTCCAAGCTGCTGCAGAGCTTGTAATTGATGCTGAACTCCTTGATGTAATAAACTTTTATGATCAAGAACAGTGTCAAGCGGATTTCTTCTCAACACATCATCGCAGCATTATTGTTCGGACACCACAACTTAGTTTGTCTGCCAAAAGGTATTACTGCTTTAAAATATCCTCATGATTAGTAACACCCTTCAAACTTGTAGTCAATGTAGACAATGTAGACAATGAACCATTGCGGCATTTCTTCTTGCATGAACAGTACAGAGTAGTGCAGAGTAGGGATGAGCACGATTAAAAGCTTGGGCGACTACATGTTCTCTACTTCTGTAAATACTAATGTGTTGACATGTTAAATTTATTTAAATAAAAATCCATGCTAAGAGCAGGGGTACTTTTCATTTACCAGCACATAAAACATGGTGTTGAAAGTAAAGTGCTATTTTGCTGCCTAGATGCGCTTAAATTCTCTTTACATTAAATTACAAATATTACATTAGCTAACTGTTATTGTGTGAATGGTTGACATGACATCTTTATGAGGGCAATAAACATATCACATGTATCAAGCTGCCAAGCTTTTTACTGCATCACATAGTTCAGACTCTGATGCCTACCTATTAAACTAAAGCATTGCTAATAGATTTGTTGCTGGGCATTAGGCATGTGCTTAGCCTTTCAGTAGCTCTAACTGCAGATAATCTTTTTTTTCTGAGAGCTTTTGACAAAATATATGTTAAAATACTGCCAATTATGTCCATTTAGGTGTTTGTTTTTTCTCAACTTGAGAAATTGTATTGGCATCTGTTTAACCATCAGTGAAATTACCCAAAACACACATCCTTAACAGAGATAGATTATGGGAAAATGAAATGAAAGTGAAGACATAGTCTGCCCACTCACTCTAGGTTTGCATAATAGCAGTGCTAGGACCATTTGCACAGGATCTCACAGGCAATTCACAGTTGGGGCCAAAGTGCAGCAAGGTGCACTGAAATGGAGTGAACCAGCCGTAGACAGGCCATTCTGACAGGAGGAATAAAATCTGGGGAAAGGAGGTTTAAAAATCCCTTCTGGTTACTGGGAATATCCACTGAGAAGTGCAGGGGAAAAGAGCACATCCAGCACATGCTTTCTTTAAGTGCTATGCCTGGGCAGTTGATCGTGAAACTGGCGCCTTTTTGATCTACGAAGCTGATAACGCGGGGCCTGACTGTTAAACTGACAAAGGGACACGAACCAGCGATTAGCATTTCCCTGAACCATCTAAACTGGCCCCCCCACACATGTAACTGTGGCAACTGTCCTTGCTCTGTGTTTCATTACCCCATCAAAGGGATACCCCTGTCTCACCCAAGTTGTGACATAACCCAGAAAGCCGAACTTTAAATAACCAAAGACTGGAGTCTCCAAAGACTCAAAGCATTTAATTAAGTTTAATTAAATCTTTAGTTACCTGATTACGTTTGCCTCTATTTGAGTAGTTATGTTAACATGTTGTTGCTATCTGTTGTTGATATTAGTGCTGAAAAGAATCTAAATAAGTTACTTTTGCAGTGTTTTTATTTTCAGCAAGACACTCCCTCATCTAATGTAATCAATGCTTGTTCATAATACTTTCCTACAAAATTCCTTTATAAATGATGATAAAGAAATATCTTACTATACTCTTAATCGCCAGCTTGAATTTAATGATGAATAACTAAATTCCCCGGTTCCTAAGGAGAGATGATCTTGGATTAATCTAAGCTTTCCTCATGTAACCTGAGCTCCCCCAAGTGGACGAAATAA
>NC_060170.1:17103915-17110775 GCF_021292245.1 Micropterus dolomieu | reverse complement strand
TCAATTTGTGATGTATATAAGTTTTTATAATAATCTCTGAATGCATTGTTGATTTCTTCTGGGTTATAAGTCAGATTCCCAGCTGAGTCCTTTAAGGAAGAAATAGTTATTTTTTCTTTATTCAATTTCAATTGGCTGGTTAAGAATCTGCCGGATTTATTGTCCAAGATATATTTCGCAGCATCCCTCAAAACCTACAAGATTGTTGGGGAAAATGGGCATATCAGCACTTTAAAAAACAGTAACAGTAAAATTATAGGAGTATAGAACACAGTCCATGTAAGGGTTGCTGTTGAGGTTTATGTTGATGCACTTGATGTCTTAGCCTTTACCTCCAATAGGCTACTTTTTACATTAAAACAGAGATACAGATAACTACTTTCCATTGACAGTTGTAACAAGAAATTATTTTACACACACTCTACACGCTTTGTTTATTACAAGTGCAGTAGCTGTATTTCCTCAAGTGCATGCTTCATTTTGTGTATTGCAGATGCTCATTGTGTAGCTAATCCCTTTTTGAAGTCACTCATTTATACTATTCATCTGTTGTTGTACTTCTGCTGCTATAATGTAATTTCCTTGTGTGGGATCGATAAAGTTTATCTTCTTTTATCTTTATCTTTTCTTAAACTAGTAAATAACTTATTCTTTATGTACATGAGCTTCTATATTTTGATCTAAGTGGGAGAAGAAAATATTAGAAAGGAGGAAAAAAGAAAGAACAGATATTACATAGTAAATATGAGACACAAGAGGGCAGTATTGAAACATATAAAAAAATCTAGCGCGGTGTGACTGTCTTATCTATGAAGGCGTTTCAATTTAACCTCACAACCAAACTCACACTCTGCTACTGCATAATCTCATTGTTATATGTGAAATAGCACCACATTGCAAATGCAAAATACAGGCTGGTAAAAATATACCCCAAACCACTGATTTTAATAAACATGTAAAATAATAATAATAATAATAATTTTAATAACACCAATAATAATGTTGATTATCAAGTTTGGGTCTCACTCCAGATAACATGAACTGAGCCCCAGCTGCTTTGGAAGGGTGGATCAGTCCTAATGCATAATCCATGAGTTTTTATTTTCCCCTTGAAATGTAAGTTGTCTCTTTGAAGTGTTTTGTGGTATTATTATTATGTGGTTTGACGAGTAATAATGTTGATGTCTTGTATGAGCTGTAATTACTGGATCTGGAGGTAGGAGGGCAATGCCAAAATGGCTTGAAGTTTCAGTGTGGCCGTGCTTTGATGTTTCATCGGCGGGGGTGGGGGGGAGACACGACGAGGCAGCTTTTCCACAGGAGAAAATACCCACAAGTTGCTAAACTTTTCCCTACAAACAGGGACATGAGTAACTAACCATAATGAAGCGTAATGGCAAATAAAACAACTGTTCTTTTGAAGAGACTAGCCATTTAGCATTTGGCTTCAGTAATCACAAAATGATAAATACTCTCATCTCAGGGTAATTATGTGTATCCTTTAAACACTCATGAAATGATAAGCTTTCATGTTGATGTATATGTGCAAAACTTCACAGAGAGGGATAATGAGCTTTGTTTGCACTCAGTAAACCACACCAGCTGCACTGCACTGCATGATAATATTGTTTTTGTTAGTGCCATCTCAGGCAGACTTTCTGTGTTTATAATCCACCGGCTCTTTCTCCTCTGTACTATCATTTCAGCACTGTCCTACATTTATGCGTAATGCAGTGACCTGAGTCAAAGCGTCCTTGGCTGTGAATGTTGTTGAGTCAACTGGAGGTGTGTTGATGTGTGTGTATGTTTTTGGCTGTCAGCATGTGTGAAGGCCTGCGTACATCAGCGCATGGATCCATCTGTGCACACGTGCATGTGGACCTGTGTGCGTCACTGCATGAGGTGTCCATGAGTGTATCTCCTGTGTGTTTGTGTTGCTAGTTCTGCAAAGGTGACTGTGAAATGATGGGAACAGACATTATCGTTGGAGGAAGAGGGGTTACCAGACAGGCGGCAGGACATCCCATCGCATTAGGACTGCAGCTGCGCCCACTTCCTTCAACTCTTCACCGCAGCCAGATCCAGAAAGAGGTCAGCTGAGGTCAACCAGTCTCCTCCCTCTGTCATTATCCTTCCATCACCTGCCGCCCTCCCTGTGCTGACAACGAAACTTTCTCTTCTCTCTCTGCACTCTTTACTCTTGGCACCAGCTTTAGCTCTTCACGAGCCCTCACCCCTTTCCTTTTTCTTCTTGTCACACTTTGCCTTTATGATTTTCACATCTTTTTTCTCTCCATCTGTTCCCCAGTTCTCGTCCCTTTCTTAGCCTTTTTGTTTGTCTCTTTTTGCTCTTTTGATAGCCCTACACCACTCTCAAATTCCCTCACAGATGCAGGAAACTCAGGGGTCCCTCTTTCTGAGACCTTGTGTTGAGTCTGCAGCTGATATCTGGATTGTAACAGAGATATACATCCACTTATGCTTTCACAGACAGACAGATAGACTGGAGCTTGAACCAAATTCTTTCAGAGGAGGATCTCTGGTGAGATTTTAGCAAAAGGGGACTAGTTGTGTATTGTGAGCCTGAAAGAGCAGCCCTAATGTGTGTCAAAAATATAGCTAAAATCTGGGGCAAGTGGTAATGCAAAATAGATGTTATGTCATCATGAATATTTCATGTTACCCAACAATGTACTGTAATAGAATAATGTAGGGGTATTGACTAAACTGAGAAATTGATGTCTTGATATTCTGTGTAATGTGAATTTAAAGTAAAATCTTTCAGCCATCTTAACAAAACATGATAGTTGCCTCGAAACAAACTTCATTCACTGAATTCACGTTTAGAATTCTGCGATGCACATTCAGATTGCATCGCAGCGATAGTTTAGAACCAAGTTGTCCTTTACACTGTAGATATCTCCTTGTTTTGAGCACTCTGTGGTTCACATGTATTTGAGCTGGATTTGCCTAGATGTGTTTTGCCTTTGTTTGAGCTCGGGTCTCTTCATCATCGGATGCTTTGGCATAATTCTTTTGTCTGGCTGCCTCCTCCTGTCTAAGGAAACGTGGAGTAAACTTGCTTAATGAGGAGACAAGAATATTTTTACATGATTTAAACAGAGATCACAGAGCAGACGTCCAGAACACATCTCTCACAACTTTCAAACAACACACATCTGATAGCAAATCAGATACAGAGTAGGGACACAAGCTGTTACTAAAAAACACTTACCACATACAGTATTGTGCAAAAGTCTTAAGCCAGTGTGGAAAAATGCTATAAAGTAAGAATGTTTAAAAAAAAAGAAGACATTTTTATAGATTATATTCATCAATTAACAAAATGCAAAGTAAGTGAACAGAAGAAAAATCAAAATCACATCAATATTTGGCATAACCATCCTTTGCCTTCAAAACAGCATCAGTTCTTCTAGGTACACTTGCAGGTAGTTTTTGAAGGAACTCTGCAGATAGGTTGGCCCAAACATCATGGAGAACTACCCACAGTCTTTTTATGGATTTGGGCATTTTGCTTCTATCTCTTCATGTTATTGAGACAGACTCGATGATGTTGAGATCACGTCCACGGCCCTCAGCATTGCCTGTTTCTTTGTGCTTCTTCAAAAGAGCTTGGACATCACATCTGCCAGCCTTGAAATTTTTGATGCAGTGTAACTATCTTGTGTGTTTGCACAGTCTTGCCACAGTGGATGACTTTTGACAGTAAACCTCACCTTGTTGGCTGAGGTTGGCTGTTCCTTACCCAGTTGTATTCCTCCTACACAGCTGTTTCTGTTTCAGTTAATGATTGTGTTTCAACCTACATATTTAATTGATGATCATTAGCACCTGTTTGGTATAATTTTTTCATTACACACCTGTAATACAAACCCCTGCCTTCTTACAAGTGTACCTAGAAGAACTGATGCTGTTTTTAAGGTGGTCACACCAAATATTGTTCTGATTTAGATTTTTCTTCTGTTCAGTGGCTTTGCATTTTGGTAATTGATAAATATAATCTATTAACATGTCATTTTGAAAGTATTCTTACTTTACAGCACTTTTCCACACCTGCCTAGAACTCTTGCACAGTACTGTATATACTAGTGATGCCCCAATTAAGTATACAGTTCATCACCTTCACTTAAATGATCTGTAACGTAGGTGACTATCATATTGCTAAACACAATTCACTCCGGTTGACCTCAAATAAAGAATCACACCATGTTCAAACACTAAACTGTCCCTATTTTCTACACTATTAAATTATCTGTTGGTAGTAAAATGTGCAATCCAGCATTTAGTGGCTGTGACAGATTGTTGAGTTATGGCTGTTGAATATACCTGTAATGGCTCTGGTTGGGCCATTATCCTCCATGATATCTGGTTATTATCCCTGTCTGATTTATCCTGCTTCTGTCGACCCTCACCCACGGTGACCTACATTCACTTTCATCTTACCCATCAATCATTTAGCGGTTCAAAGCCAAGGTCTGTCTGTGGAGGAACGCAGAGGGCTTGATCATAATGGCATTAATTCTGCAATGACACCATAAAAAAGTGCCCAAAATTATGCGTCTAAACATGCTGTCACGGTACCGCTGCGGATAAAACGGAATACAAACTACAATACATCAAGAGATGATAAACGGGAAACAGATTGTTTTGACAGTCGTCATCAATGAGTGGAGTTATCCAGCTGTTATCAAGGCCTGCTATAAATGCAAATACTGGGTATTTTCAAGGTGAAAATTCTGCTCTCTCCTGTAATATGGACCTCAAATCCATTCATGTCCAAACAGCCACAAACGAACACTGTGCAGAGAGATTTCATCAGTAATAGCAAAAAACAAAACAGAATACGTAGCAGACAGCAGTTCTGTAGCATTAAAAGAACATTCTATTCATACACAAAGAACAGAGAGAGGAAGACACAGAGTAGAGACAGACACAGATGGGCAGGAAGACAGAATGGGACTGAGAAGGACCGACAGAGAAATGCCCTGGCCTGAAAAATAGATGAGTACTATGGGTGTGGAAGAAGAGGCTGGATGACTTATTCAGAAGGGACTGTGTGTACATGTCATTAGATCATCTGCTATGCCCACATCCAGCCACCCAGCTGAAGTTAAAGCTGGAGTTCAGAGAGAAAACTAAGACACTGGGGACAAATCTGGATCTGAATTTGGATCTTGACCAACGGGGTGGGATGAAGATGGGAATAATAATAAGCAATGTCAGGGGAATATCTGCTTCCACTTTGTACGCTGTTGTAATTCTTCCCAGCTATACTGTACTGTGCAGCATCATTTCCTCATAAAATCAATTCCACTCAACACCTGATATGCATTCGTAGGTGCAACAAGGTGAGCACAGGTACACCATGGTGTGTACACAAATATCCTGCTTGCTCGTGTAAATAGAGCAAGGAGACAAAGGTCAGCTTATGCTTCCTGCAGAAATGTGAGATGGAATGTAAAAGCTGCAACCAACAATTAATCAAGATGTTGCATTAGCTGATATCCAATATAGATACACCTTCAAAATCATTTGCATTTCATGATACCATTGTGGTAAAATAATGTTAATTCAAGTGAAAATTTGTTTAATACATTTACTCATGTACTGTACTTAAGCAAAATTTTGAGGTACTAGTACTTAACTTGAGTATTTCCAGTTCTCACTGTTTTGCTCTACTTGTTACTTTCCAGATTCATATTAATTAAAAGTATAATCAACAGATAAATTATGATATATATCAATAGTACTATATATATAAGCTATATATAATGGCCCAACATGCATAATGAGTATTTTTACTTTTGGTACTTTAAGTACTGTATATTTTCATGCCATGTATATATATTTGATGACAATACTTTTGTACTTTACACTGATGATGGGATAAAAACTGGCACGTGGCAAAAGATTGGTGGCCATAGATGAAGCTTGTCTGGCTTGTACTTTCCACAGTTTGTTTGGCTTGGGGCTGTGATTGTAAGAGGAGGGTCTCTGTAGGAGCAGGGCCAAGAAATTATTGTCATCTGGTTAAAAACACTATTTTACGCATGAATTATCAGCATACAAAGCAGTAGCACACATTGTGATAGCATGCAATTTTGAATTATATGACAATAGAATCCCTGTTTCTCACAGGGCCTTCATGTTTTTTAAACAATATTTTGTCTTCAAAGAGGTTTGAGGTAGTTTAATTGCAGAAACTGGCAATTTATACTTCAAATATTGTTAATGTTTAATTTTGTGCATCGGCAATTGGGGAGAAAAAGGAGAACGTACAGACTGAGACTCTTGAAAAAAACTCAAGTCAAAATCAGGATATTTTATAATTTATTGGAAGACACTGCCAAAATGGACCTGTCCAGGTTGTACCCCACCTTTCACCCAATGTCAGCTGAGATTGGCTCCATCCCCCCCACGACCCTGTACCCTGATAAGCGGTTGATGGATGAATGGACAATGCAAAAATGCCGTTCACAAATCCAGGGATACACAACAAACTAACCAAATGGAAAAAAGGAAAATTTCAAAGGAGGTCAAGTCTCTCAGTAAAATTTGATAAGCAATATCCCAAAGCAATAACCCAAATCCAGCCAGGCACTTCATAGACAATTTAAGACAACTAAATTATAATACTTGAGTATTGAAATTCATTCATCAAGCACATCACACTGTTAAAATATTCTAAATTAAAGTCTCAGGTGGTTTGATTTCCCCCCTTGTCTGCCCAATTGTTATCACCAATCCGAAGTTCCTCAGGTCATGTGACATCTCAGCAAGGTCTATCTGCTGAGAAAAGGGAAGACAGAACATTTCTGGGGGGGGGGGGGGGGGTTAGG
>NC_060170.1:17012495-17103895 GCF_021292245.1 Micropterus dolomieu | reverse complement strand
GGGGGGGGGGGGGGGGGGGTTAGCTGGTAAATGAACCTTGACTTTAGAATATTTTGTCACAGGTAAATTAAAATAAACTCAGCAATATTATGTGACGACCCAGTTCATTTACCTGAACACTCAGGAATATTCCTTCACAGCTCCATTTGCACCTGCCGTCAACATCCTCTTTCTCTCTCTTTTAGACCTCATCAGCAACATGAGGTCCATTTGTGAGGTACACCAAGGAAGGAGGAAGACACGGGCTCACATGCACTCAGCCCCCCACCAACACACACACACACACATTGAGTCCCTTCTGAGATTCTGAAGACTGTGCTCTCTAACTGTCACTCCTAGTTACAGACCTATCATGCAGAAATGCTGACTTATTCATGGCTTTCATGCAAACCTGGATGCACAGAGGAAACTGAAGCTGGGTGGGGCGAGGCCCAGCAGGCTGGCATGTGCGTGTATGTGTGTGCATGGTCTGTCTTACAGTACTTTGCTTACTGTGCCTTACTCAGCCATGCTTTACATTCTTTTGCCATTACAGGTCACACACATACACACACACACACACACACACACACACACACACACACACACACACACACACACACACACACACACACACACACACGCACACATATTCAGGATAAATATGCTGACGTATATACCTCTGGCTTACAGGGCCAATAAAGCTAATAATATTTTTGGCAACTGTTGACTACATATTGATGACAGGATAGAAAAACAATGTTTGCAGTGAGTAAGGGAGAATACATTTTATCCCTGTATTATCTCATCATATTTTCATAGTATAACATTCACTGATGGTACCCGAGAGCATGGCTTACAGATAATTAGAAATGCCTAGATGGTCAAATAAAGCAGGACTGTTAGTGGCCAAAATGCAACAATATAGCAGCATAAAATCGATGCCAGCAGGTTAGCTATGATTAAAGATGATAAAACATCCTAAAAATTGTCAAATGAACATCCACACATGCACACACATGTTTCCTTTTCTTGTCAGTGTTTAGAGGTGAAAATTGCGATAAGTAGCTGATGTTCATGTAGCTGTATGAAGGTTTAGCAGCAATCACTCAAGTCTAAATACAAATCAGTTACCCGAAAGCTTTTGCCACTACACGTGCTGCTTGAATGTGTAGTGCAGATGGAGTAAAAAAAAAGATTCACTCAACTAGAATTTTCTTGGAGACCAATTAAAATGGTGCGAAAGTGTTGCTTGCCAGTTGGATGGCGCTAACAAAATGTGAATGCTCTTCCTGTGACACTGGGTGATTCTTATTTCCTGTATTTCTTACTATTGTCTACTAATTATCATAATACATAACCACCAAAACTGTGTGTGTGTGTGTATATATATATTTGCTATGTATATATGTGTCTGTGTGTGTGTAAGGGATGTTTACAACATTGAATTCATAACTAGGCCATCTGACTGTCACTTCCTGCAGGGTTTTCTTATGAGACATTCCAACCTCCACTTACAACTGCAGGAACTGCATTCATGTGCGTGTGTATGTTAATCTGTGTCAGCGTGCATATGTGCATACCCACATGCATATCCCTGCGTGAGATAACTGTCAGGCATCTACTGATCAGAATCTCTCAGTTTATTCTGTTTTGTTTTTGTTTCCTGCCTTTATGTAGAAACTGACAATCTATCTTCCAGGATCTGTTGAATGTTGCTCTTGATTTGAGGTATTTGACAGTTGCCTCACACAGAGGAGATGACATATCAGATGTACAGTAAACAAAGTAGGCAAAAGTTTACTAATGTGCACTAAAAATACACAGAAGAATACAGTGTATATATTATATAGGATGTATGCGAAATCTTAGTTTTGTGCATTTTTGTCAATAACAAGATATGTGACACCAGTATGTAGACAGATGTGGATGTTGTCAATATACTATTTTAGATGAATAATTGGTCATTTGCTATGTCCATTACCTGGCTTTATGATAGTTTCCTTATAATGTAGCTAATCAAATCTGATCTGGCTTACTGTAATACAGTAAATTGTGGCCCATATGCTAATTGTTAAACACATTTATTTACTTGAATCCCTGCAGTTTAAACACCTACAGTATAACTTCATACTGTATAATTTCTAGCCCTTAGTTTATATATTAGATCAGTTTTGATATGTGATGAACCTTCGTTGGAAGCATACTCAATGATTTTGTAGTTAAAAATGTACAGTAGCAAGAGCTAAATAATGTACCTGTATCAAGCTCAAGTGGCAACAAAGGGGCACCTGTGTAGACTGCTGAGTAAAATGTTAAACTGTGGAATAGTGGTGAGCACTTAATTTTGCTATATTATATGGACTTTGCGCAGTTATTTATTTAAAATGTTCTGGGCTCTACATTTTCAAACATATGGTAACTCTGATGAAGTACTGATTATGAGACTGCGATTCTTAACTCTATTCATTTTAGTGTTACAATTTATCTAAAGTATCTACAATATGGGCCAAACTTTTTTTTTCCTAAATGCTTTGTTTCTCAGGACAATTCCACATATGAAGTGAATAAATACACGTACGTATAGTCATGATATGAACTTTATTAATCCCCACAGGGTAAAAATGAGTTCAGACTTCATAATTAACTTTTAACATTTTTTTGTGAAAATACAGTTTCTGATATTTTAGCCTTTTGAATATCAGATGAAATATCACCCCTTAAGCATTATTTTGTGACATATTAAATCTCAGCAGATGGATTTTGTTAACTTTCAAGCTGTCTAATATCATCACAGGCTCTTCTGTTGATAAATTGGCCTGGTGCCATTCACAGTCATTTAGTTTTTTTATTCTTCTTTCTCTTGACGGGCAGCACAGTGGTCTGGTGGATAGCACTGTGGCCTTACAGCAAGAAGGTTGTGGGTTCAAATCCCGGTAGCCCCAGCCGTGTGGAGTTTGCATGTTCTCCTGTGTTGGTTCTCTCTGGGTACTCTGGCTTCCTCCCACCATCCAAAGACATGCGGACTAGGTTAATTGGGGACCCTAAATTGTCCTTAGTATGACTGGTTGTTTGTCTATGTGTGGTCCTGTGATGGACTGGTGTCTTGTCCAGGGTGTACCCCGCCTTTCGCCCCGTGACCCTGTACGCGGGTTTCTCTTGATAGAGTGCACTTTAAACTAGCTACTTTTTTAAAAACTGAATTTGACCTTTACTGTACATGTACTACAATAAACACCTAGCAAAAAACAGCCATTCTACTTTAATATATTTTGGTCCCTCTTATAGTTCTGCAAGTGCTGCAGACTTATAATCCAGTGTACTGAAGTTCGGCAAAGTTTCTAAAACCCCACAGTATTACTTTCAAGCCTGTAGCTCTAGTGTTATTCCTGATCCTTATCCCCACTTTCCTGACTCTTTTCAGCATGATCCACAAGTGAATATCAGTTATGAGACGACAGAAACACCAGAATGCAGTCTGCAGATACAGCTGCCATGGTCACAGAAGTCACATAAGGAAAGGGTTAGCAATCAGCAGCATGTTAGCCACGCATTTTAGATGTTACTACATGTTTACTCTTTCCCTCTCACACCCTTTGGGGAAAATAACCAGCTGAGGTGCCCATTAAAGTACTAAGAGGAGAGGTAGCAGACAAATTCTGTGATTGGCCTGTAACAGTACAATGACAGTTACTACTGTAAATGGACTTCTTTCTCAGCTGTCGGTATAATCCACATGTGAGCATTAGCCATTAGGACTCTGGCGGCAGCAGCAGAGGCAATTTTAACAAATGATGCTCCTCCAGTGCTCCTGCTGTAAAACACACAGCTCAGCAGGATTCGAACAGACATCCTATCATCTACATCATGTTGTGAGATAAAAGCACAACAAAACTCCTGTGACTCCATCAGGCTGAAACCCCAAACCTGCAGAGTCCAAAATGGATTTATTATTTCTTCTAAGCATGTTCTAAACCAAGATTGTGATTGAATTATATACTAATATTCAATATTCAATATACTTTATATTCAATATACTTCAGTGGTGAAATGTACAAAATTAAATTTTGAAAGTACTGTGCTAGTAGGCCTACAATGCTGAGGGTTTTGTACTTTACGTGAGTATATCCATTATATTTTATTATTATATCATATCATATATTTTATCTTGTACTTTACAACTCATTCACTTCATATTTTAGAGCCACCCTACACAGTTATAGTTACTAGTTACTTTGCAGATTACGATTTTACATACAAAAAGTATTATCATCTATCAAATATGATGCATTTTATAGCTTAAACTATCCAACAATATACAGAGTTGAGATGCTTGATGCAGGCATAAGTAATAATTAAAATGATAAAAACAACACTCTGTATAATGAGTACTTTTATTCTACTTTACTTTTAATTCTAGTACATTTAGATTATAAAACTTGATGTTTCAGAAATCAGAAATATAAAGTAAAGTAAAATTTTGAATGCAGGGGTGTTCCTTGTAATGGCGTATTTACATATTATGGTGCTTCTAATTTAACTTACATAAGTAAATGACCTGAATAGTTCTTTCACCAAATACTGTCTGTTGTTGTCACGGTATATGTGGGTGTAAGTATATATACAGTATATATTTTAATCAATACATATGGGTGTGAACATTGTTCTTCACATTTCAGCAAATGTGACAGTATGTATGGTGCAGCATGGTTTAGTGAGAATCTACGTTTTACATGACAATTTAGATATAACTGCTTGTGGTGCAGTGGTGAAAAGTAACTATCGCATGCCTTTGGTGTAAGAGACCCAGGTTCAACTCCCCACTGTGACACGTCCACCAATATGTCCCTGAACAAGACACTTAACCCCTAGTTGAGGTGTGCGACTTCTGACATAAATAGCAATTGTAAGTCGCTTTGGATAAAAGCATCAGCTAAATGGGATGTAATGTAGGCTAACTAAGTAAATTTCTCAAGTATTGTAGTACAATTTTGAGGTACTTCTACTTTACTTGAGCACTTTTTATACCTCTAAATTTATCTGACAGCTGTAGTTCAGATTAAGGTTTTATATAAAATACAACACATTGTTAAAGATTTAACCAGTTCTCAACTTTATTGGCTTGTGGCCCCTTACAATAAAGCAGTGTCTAGTTGGGGCCCCTTGTCACGTTTGAGGTTTTTATGAGTTGTTAGCAGTTCTATTAAAAGAGGCATTTCCCTTCTAAACATCTAAGATGGTGTTCCCAAGCTCATTTCCTCAATGTGTCTGAGACTGAAATAAGTAAAATTATCCAATATTTTACCAAAAAAAGTTAATTTAATTTACAAATTAATAATTAATGATTTTTCTGCATAGCTGAACCTTACTTCTTTCCAGTACCTTTAATCATCTCATGGCCCCTGACATTTACCATGTGACCATTTGGAGGGTACCCCTATAGTTCACTACATCTAGTAGTTTATCTAGTAGATAAATTAAGCTATTACCTAGTAGATAAACTACCGTAGCTCTACATAAACCAGCTACAGTGGGACATTTTTCTGCAGAGTGACAAATTTTAATACATTTTGCTGATTATACGTTTGCACTTTATGTAGGATGCAGGACTTTTGCATGTAATTATTTTTACATTAATGTATTTATACTTTGACTCAAGTATAGAATAAGTACTTCTTCCACCACTGATGTGGTGTGACGGCTTTTCATCGACAGTGACAAAGGAGGAGAAGAGGGTTGAAGTGTCAGAGGCACAGGAAATTGCTGCATGTTATTACAAAGATGTTAATGACACTGTCTAGAGGAAGGTGGGTGCAGTTCCTTTAGTGTCTTTTCAGGCCGTCATGAGGGTGTGAATTTGTTGTAGGACATTTCTGGAAGCCAGTAAAACAAGCAGATGTTTGTGACACTGGGAAGACAATGTTTAGATCCAGTTCCACAGCTTGGAGAGGAGACAGGAGGGTATAAGAGCTGCTGTAGTCAGGAGATGAAAGAAAAGCCTGTGTATGGAGCTGAGCAGAGTCCCGGATGAATGGCTGGTGTGTGCATGCTGTCTGTCCCAGTTGGTAATGTAATGGTTGCTGTATTTCAGCCGACTCTCCTCCACACACACAGTCCTAATGCGCCTGGGACAACTTTAGGAAGATAAGCGAGATAAGCTCTGACATGTGCATATTTCCAGATTTCAAACTAACTGGTGTGTATCTTGACATTATTGAGCTCAAATTATACCCGCCCGCCTCCCATACTTAGCAACACTTCCACTTCAAAGTGTGTGTGAGAGAGAGAGCAAGTGAGATAGCTAGGGAGAGATTAAAGAATGTAAAGACAGAGTTGGAGTGTGTGAAAGGGTGGCATATGGTTTGTTTTTATTGGAGGCTTGCAGGATTTGCACAATCAAAATTGTTTTCAAAATGCATTTCTCGTCTTGTTTTGTGCCCATAATGATTCACCTGCATGTGCCAACAGCGTACATTAAACTTCAACTCAAACACATCTTTCACACAGAATTTTAATGAACTAGAACAAATGCGTAGCACACTTGTGTAAGGAGTGTGTAAGAAGAGATGTAGCATGTGATATATGAATGCACTCCAAGCAGTTACTGTAGTTGCCAAAGAAGTGCTTGTATTAGCATATACCTCAGCCACATTATAACTTGTGTGTTTATAACAGAATCCAAATCTGCCTAAGTGAATGACAGAAAAACAACATCATGGTTTTGTTTTCAAGTGATCATGTGCGCAGTCCTGCTGAGGATAGTTCAATTGCATGATGGTAAATGCACTTTGTTTTTAAAGCAAATGGAATGATAACAGATGAGGAAAGGATTGGCAGGCATGAGCGCATTAATTTACATTAAAGAACAACAGTATAGTGTCTGGCATTGGGCCTGTGGAGGCAGCACTGTACTGAGCAGTTACAGTAACAAGACAGCAGTAGTCCCTGACAGGCCACTACTCAGGAGCACAATTACGCACACACACACACGCACACACACACACACACACCTACACACACACCTACACACATTACTGCGTTAACAGGTGGCCTGTTATTACATAATGATAAGCCCAAAGCCCTCACACACATTCACTTTGTCCTGCTGGAGACTATATATCTACATATGATCTTGATGTCTACATAGGTGTGTGCGAACTGTATTATAATGTGTGTTTGTTTATCTTTGAGCATGTGCAAGTAGTTATGTTGTGTTTTGTGGCAGGTCTGCAGCTTATAATCTGCCAAATTGATGTTGATTTTGGCTTGGTTTGAGGCTAGGAAGGTGTGTGTGTGTGTGTGTGTGTGTATGTTTATGTATGAGAGAGAGAGAGAGACAAAGGGAGAGAGGGAGAAAGAGAGAGAGAGAGAGAGAGCATGCATCCCTGACTTCAGATTGTAGCCTAAATGTACCATAAATTTAAGCAACAACTTTTTGAACTCTGTTTTTTTCAGACTTTACCTGATGGGCACTTTGATGAGATCAGGGCCAAGTAAAGTGAGGGCTCATTTGGTAAAAACCCATTGATTGCAAAGCATGTGTTTCTGCGTGCCTGAAAGCCTAGGAGCATGAGAGACCACCAGGGAAGGAAGGGAGGTACAGATGCCAGAGACAGCATAGGCATTGAACCCATCTCATACAGATTGGCATGGCTGTGCACAAAACATCGGTGGCGTGAAAGAGGACCTGTGTCTTTATTGTGTCTTTAAAATTACCATAGACAGTTTGCATATCTACAAAATGCCAGTTAATCTTATTTGAATTTCCAACTAACCAGTTAACATTTTTATTTCCCCCCTTCGTTGTCGAAACTGTTAATAGTGCTCAGGCTTTCTTCTAATCCAAAGCGCATTCTTATGGAATGCCGCTGCGTAAAAATAGAAATACAGTTGTCCATAACTGGCACCCACTGACACAATACCTCCCGTTCCAGAGATGTAGCTCCTCCCTATGCATGTGTGAGAGCGTGTGTGTGTGTAGCGGGTGGGTGACAGCTGGGATCGCTGCGCTCCGCTCCAGTCTGCTAAGAAGCTTCATCTCCAAATAGGATGACCGTCGGCTTTTGTGGAAGGGACTGCAATTCAGCTCCGTAGCTAGTTCTGGGACACCCGATTGGTTCCGTGCGTTCAGTTTACCTGAGGGGAGTTTTAAAAGCCAAAACGTCGGTTTTTCTCTCTAGTGTGGATTTCCGATGGATATTCCCATTTGAGGAGGTGTGATTTCAGCGCGGCATGTAACAAAAAGAAGCGCAAGAGAAAAGTAGCGCTCGCATTGTTATTCTGAAAAGAGCACCGTCTGTCCTGCTTTGAGAGCCACATCTCATGGATTACTAAAAAACAGCGCTGTAAAACTACTCTGTGGCATATCCATTCATGAGCTGAAGGTAAGATTTCTTTGTTTATTTCAAACTTTAGGTGCGCTTATAGCCTGTGCCAGTCTCTCTCCAGCCCCGGAGGCTTGTCTTCTGTACAGCCAGGCTGCCGGGCGACAAGTGCACAAGCTTCGCACGGTTACTTCATCAACTTAGGGCGATGTCGCCTATTTATATTGCATTTTAAAGTTCTAAAAATTTGAAAGTGCCCAGTTTTCATTTCAAATGAGAACTGCGATTTTTTTCCTACAAGAAAACCTTCCGTAGATGTAAACAGACCACAGTTTCATGCGTAATCCCTCTTATGTTTACCCATATGGAATAAAGAGGTATCAGTCTCAGATGACCTATTGCGCATCACACTGAGTCTAAACACAAAACAATGTTAGTATCATTCCGGGTTGCAGGTACATGTACTGCAAATAAAAAATGTGCTTGTGGGAACTTGAAGGAGTCGGACCGACTCGGACCGTCCTCTTGCTCCTCTGTCCAACTCAACAGTGTTTTTTTTCAACCTCGTTGAATCTCTAAAGATGTTCTAAAACTACAGCCACAAAAGAACTACTTATATATTTTAATTAAATTATTAAATTGCAGTAATTATATGAGCCAAATAACATATTCCTGCCTCGTTTTTTATGAAAACGGATAAATATTGTGTGCTCGCTTCATTACTACAGTGCAGGATGGGATTTTCATTTGCCATTTATTTTCATATGACTGGAAATTCAGAATTAGACTAGTAGACTAATGATGCAGCCTGTGTTTGCAATCCTCCCTTCTGTTTTCATTCGTTATGTACTCCAACATAATGGTAACACAGATATTTCATGTGAAATAATTAATTCATTTTACATGCAGATTTTTATTGTTGTAAAGTGAGTTGTCTGTTTCGCATGCACACGCGCGCGCGCGCGCGCGCACACACACACACACACACACAGACACAGACACACACACACACACACACACACACACACACACACACACACACACACACACACGCTGGCTAGGGTGTGTTCAGGGATTTCAAGCTATACCAGGAGGCGGAGTGGTCACTATTACTCTGGTCCAAAAGATCAATCAAATGTTTGTAATTCTGACCAGGAGACAAAATTGCACAGGTCTCAGAAGTGGATTTGCCATTAAATGAAGTGCTGCTGCACATTATTTCTTTAACAAGCTGGGAGAGGAGATAGAGGCCACACAAACCACATCCAGCAGCCTGACTGCCAACACCCAGTCATTGCCAGTGGTTTCCCTCTCCTCTCCTCTCCTCTCCTCTCCTCTCCTCTCCTCTCCCAGTATGAAAGATCTCCCCCAGAGGCACTGGGAAAAGCTGGAAAAAGCATTCAGCAACTCTAAATGTAGGTTATAGATTATCAAGTGTGCAAGGGTGATGGTATAAATGGGTGAAGCTAAGGAGTATTGAATGCCCACAGCAAAATGTGCCTCTTGTCAGCTGATTTTCAGCAGCAGGACATGGTGTTTTGGAAATATGATTCTAATATCAGCCTTCACAGAATAAAGATAGAAAGGTTGCGAGCCAGCTCTGAGAGGAAAGGGTGTTGAATTTCATCTGTTTTTTCCTGAAATAACTGGAAATATTTGGTACTCCTGAGTGTTGGAGTTTTTTTCATCTGTGACCTCATGGTTTTTTGTAGTTAGTATACATACTGTGCTGGGGCTTACACATAGATCTTGAAGGTGCAATAGCAGAATGTTTTAACATTTTACCACCGATCCTCCTACAACATTAGCCTCAAGGCATTCAAATGTCCTGGAGGCATTTTTTGAGATGTTGCATGGGCTGTAAATCCCACCAGCCATTGTAAAGACTACAGCACCACAAACCGGAGTGAAAATCCTGCTATCAACACATTATACAATGATACGTTGGGGTGCTGATACATGAATTACAGCACGATTACCTTTGTGACAGCAGTCTGCCTGTTATCTTCCTGGAGAGGCAGAATGGAGCAGAGCGACCAGAGTTGTTGCTTGTGTTTGGAGCAATGCTCCATGGAGCGTTTGATCTGCCGATCCCCGAACAATAGCAATGGGGATGGCATTGTGTGTGACTGATGTGGATTTGTCACACTGTATGTATGTGTGTGTGTGTGCATGTGTGAGAGCGAGGAAGAGAAAGACAGAGAGAGAGAGAGAGAAGGAAAGAAAGAGGGGGAAAGTTAGTATTTACCTTTGCCAGTTAAGGGCAGATGCAGCTTGAATACAGTAGGTTTGAATAATTGATAAATGGCTTTGCTGCTGTTCAAATGAGTTGGCCTTCTATTATAAACAACAAGACCGGTCAGTTGTTGTTAATCTTTGGTCCTCATTCAGTCACTGTCAACAGCCAGCATTCAATAGTGTGTGTATTCATGCATATTTTATAAAAAAACATGTTTTATTGATGCATATCCTTCGTGTGTGGGCTGGTGGTTTTTTTTGTTGTTGAAACAATTAGAGTGCGAGAAAGCATCAAACCCCTCTTGCTCATCTGGATGTGATTTATTGATGCTTAACCCATTTTCCAGATTCCACATCTTTCTAAATTGCTGCTGCTTCAATTACACTGCCTGAATGCTAAATGACAAACTTGCTCTAGTGGTGCAACATTAAAAAGGGATTATCATAAGCTAGCAAATGCATTTTTAGTGCATTTTGTTTCAGAAATACAGGTCAGCATAATCAAAGGAGCTTGTATTTCAAGGGAACTGTCCGTCACATGTGTTACATGGCACATTGCTGATTTTAGCTGCACTCAAGTTGGCTTTCTTTTCGGGTTCAGTGGGAGTCGGTTGTGATTCAGAAGGTGATAAAAGAAACAGGAAGGTAGTCTAACCTACTCAAACAAATTACACAACTCTCCCTCTGTATACACATTTTACTTAACCTTCTGCTGCTCCGTCTCTCTCATTTCTTTTGGTTATGATTTTGCTGACCTTCTGAATTTGAACTCATTATTTGATAAATGTCTTTCATTGGAAAACATACTAATATTAAACAGGATGAGAGGAGATGGCAGACCTATTGCTACATTTCCATTTATCTGCTTTGGTGATATATTTGATTTTCTAAAGAGCCAGCTGATTGTTTGCGCACTACCCCCATCTTTTCCATTTAAGTTGCACACTGTTTAGCAGAGATGATAAATTAAATTCAATATGGAGACCAAATATAACTCACCGTGCAGTATGGTCCAGTGTGCTCTATTCACAGCACGGCTCATTTAAAATGTAATCACTTGCTAATCACTTGCCTTGTGTCGGTCCATGTACTCACACACACACACACACACACACACACACACACACACACACACACACACACACACACACACACATGCATAGATGCATGGCGTTCCAGTTTCCAAGTTTCATTGTGTTGTTCTAACTGGCTGCTTTCCTCTACTTAGCCTTAACCCTTCCCGCTCTCTATAAATGACTCTACAGTGCGTCCATTGAATTAACCGTCCATGTGGTAAACACTCTTCATACTCGTTACATTAGCATAATTGATTGAGCGTGTTGTCTATGCCAAGAGAGCCAGAGGCATGAAGGACCAGGCAAAAGGCTTATTTGGGCTGGGCGCCGCAAGTCAGTGGCAGAATTGGCGTGTTTGTTGGTGTTTTTGGCTGTTGGTCCTTGGCAAAGCTTTGTTGTTAGAAATTAAGTGAATTAGAAAGTGATAGCCAGCGCATCTAGGAGAAGATTGTTGAGGAGCCAAATTTTACCAAATGTGGGCCAAATGAAAACTCAGCCTACAAGATCAGGTTTCTCTTCGTAGAAATTTAAAAACTTAGTACATGCGACATTAATGTGCAGTAATAGCTTTGTCACAGCTTAGTTTGGTTGCCTGTCATTACTCAAATGGAATGGAAATACATTTGAAGGGATAATCCAAATGCAGCGGGGCTTTGTGTGATTGCCTGGGAGATGGATGACTGACTGGCCTTGAAAAGAGCCAAGTCTGGTACTATACATCAGATGATGTAAATTGTGGTACGCAGCATAAAAATATGATGTCCTAGTTCCCGTCCTGCTGTTGTGCTTTTACAGGTGAGAGCAGCCAGCTGTGAGTCATGGAGACAGCCACAGTCTGTTAAGACTCATTAGGGCCTCATCCGCTGCTGAGGCTGTGGTTTTTTCTGTGGTTAGTTTGCGTGTTGGCAGCCAATAAGGAGGTGAGTGTCAGGATGTTAAGCATCAGGAAAACTCTGCCGCCTTTTTGTGTGCTCTTTTAACCCTAACTCTGCCTTTAACGCATGTGTTGATGTGTCTCTCTGTAGTGCGGACGTCAGATTCTTTCCCATTTTCTGTGTGCATATTACCAGAAAGCACAGAGGCTGGCTAATGGTGGTGGTGGGGGGGTTAAGTGTGTGTACTCAGCATGTGTACTTTATGTGACAATACATGCATGTTTGTGTGGTGTTGTTCGAGTGCATCTGTCCCTCCTCCCCAGGCCCCAGCAATTGGCACTGCATCTCTCATCTATTAATCATAGAGAGCGCTTGCTCTCTCATTCCGTTGCCATAGTTTCAGGACCTGAGACAGTGTTGGGGTTCCTGGCTGCCTAGAGAGAGGAGAAGTGAGAGGAAGAGGAGACGGAGAGAGGAGGAAAGGAAAGGAAAGGAAAGGAAAGGAAAGAAAAAGTGTGAGTATGGAGGAAAGGAGGTAATTATATAAACAGTGTAGTGAGGTGAAGGCGGAACGATTGAAATAAAGCAGAAAAGGAAAGTGATTGAAAAAGCAATGGCAGGCTAACTCACCAAGCAGGTCCTCACACTGTGGATGACTGTGCTTCAAGAGCCAAAATGGATTCCATTTTTATCTCAGCAGTGAACCCCCTATCTCCTCCTGTGTGTGCATCTTTTCTCACGCACACACATACTGTATACATAAACTCTCTCCATCTCTCTGCGCTCTCCTTCCTAAAGAGAGCAGAAGAATGTTTTCACAGTCGGCATCATCTTGTGAATAGCGCGCTCATGGGGCTGGTGTATCTCCAGTGTGTTACAGTACACTGAACGGCTTTTATTTCACTGTTATTTCACCTTGCTTACAATGGAAAAGCCTTCTACTGAGCTGAGATGGAAGATGGGCCACGGCTTCCTGTTTCATGCTCAGTTGGACATTTTGATGGTAAATCATGCTGAATTCATGTGTTATTCAATGATTGATTACAACGGAAATTGACCACTGTGGAAATTTATGGAAACTCTTGCTATCAAACCTGGTGTCTCTCTGTCTTTCTCTCTCCCTTTTCCTGTCCTGTTTTCTTTTTTCCTCTCTGTGCAAAATAAATACTGAATATAGGCTGTTACTTTCAGAGAAGGGGCTCTTGTTTTGGCTGTAAGCTTTGTACCTCCCCTATGACCTCATAATCTCATTTGGGTCTTTTAATGGTTAACCATGCACTAATGTGGTGGTTGTATTACCACCTTGTCTCATCGCATCATACCCTGCTTGTGAGCATTTCCAATGGGAGCTTTCGGAGCAACCAGCAGCACTGTAATCATGGGATTCTCAGCACGCACAAACATCTTTCACTCAAATGCGTGTACACAATTATACATAAACTCACTCATACACACACAAAACACACGTGTAAGTGCACACAACAGGGCAGTTTCTTTCATGTCACTGAAAGGGAAGAGGAATAAAGAGAGCTTGTCATTGTTACAGTGATGCACAGTGAGTGCCAATGGGCAGAAACCCAAGTATACCTGATTGTGGAGTACACTGTGTAATTCTCCCTTCACCATGTATGGACTTTCTGCAAGGGAATTACCATTAGGGTACAGAAGGACAAAGGAGGAAGTGAGAGGGTGTGTTTGCTTTTTGTGCTGATGGCACCGAGGTGCTTTTGTGCCTTTGAAGTGATGGGACTGCAGGTGATATCATAGCGGTTGCATTCTCAGGTGCAGCAGGTGAATTAATTCAGGTGGGGGATGAGGTAAATGTGTGTGTGGCTGTGTGTGCAAATCCGCTGTGTTAATGCTCCTGAGTATCTTTGGAAGCAGGTATGCATGGCTGTGTGTGTGGACGTGCATGTGTATGTGTGTGTATGTGTGCATCAGCCATCAAAGCAGAGGAAAGCCAGTGTGTAAGGTGATCTGTATGCTCATGGCAGAGCAGCAGTCATACTCTCCCAGAGGCTATAAGCCTCGCTGAATGTGGAACAAGCAGCTTCTTCTTCCAAAAGCCACACTGCTGGTTTCCATGTGCGGGCCGAACGAGGATAGACAGAATTAGTTTATTATCCATGTTTCTGGATTTCCTCCAGAGCAACATTTCTGTTCAAATGATCTGTCAGCAGGGATATAGTTTCACATAATCCAATATTGCTTTCTATCTCTCGTGATGCAAACATTTATTAGCTGGCCCTAAATCTGGCACGATGTGCGCTGCTCAAACAAGCATCGACTGATATCTTAGACAGCAGGTAATTTGTAACAACCATCCCTAGCTTGTCTGACACACTGATGATGATGATAGATTGCTTGTAATTGGCCCTGAGTGAATATTAATTATTTCCAGGTAAATCTTTACAATAACCTGTAGTTATTCTGACACATATAAATATGAAACATAATAAGGAAAGAATTTAACATTCAGCCATATGAAAGCAGTCAAAACAATTTGTATACGAAGAAGTTGTATACAACTTATGCAACCAACATTATTTTAGTTTATGTTCACAGTGTTCCTTACAGCAAATAGAAAAATACAGACTACATGTGTTTCTTCAGAGTTTGCCTTAAACCTTGTTAAGAAATCAGCCTTCTCCTGGTCACAGTGGCTGGCAGACTACAAGTTATTCCCCTGAGGGTCCTCTATTTCAGAATCCAATCAGGCAGAACTTGGAACAATATTACCTCTGTGTGTGTGTGTCTGTGTACATTTATTACATAGCTAATGAACAAATTGCAGCCATGTGGCATGGCCTAGTGGCGTGGCTGGTCAAAAATAAAAAAAAACCCACTCACACACCACGCACACACTCCAGTCCCCAGCCACCATCTACTCTCCCCCTTTTTACCACAATACACACATGTACACACACACACACGCCCAACCACAAGGCCCCCAGTGTTCTTAGCCTGTCTGTCCATCAGCTCAAGCGGAGCAGTGGGCTGGGAGTACTTATCATCACTCTGCTGAGTGGAGGCCTCACAAAGGCCCACTCACATCACACGCACACAATTCAGTCAGCATCGGGAGACTGCTCGGTATAGCCAGGGCTGCCAGACTGATTAAATGTATGGTGTGACAGCAGCCAGGGCCGACACTGGGAGGAAAGTAGCCTGATAGGCAAATGGAGAGTAGCAGGCAGGAAGATAGGCAGAAGGACAGCCTAATCTCCAATCAAATACATTTAAATCCTTTTAACTTCCTCTGCCATATCCAAAGACCCTGTTCAAGAAATGTATTAGCTGCTTGAATTACATTTATTGGGAATCGTTTTACAATGCAGGAAGTGTAACACCCATATACTACACAGAAGTGAAGAGGTCAAGGTGAATGTTTGGACATGTAAAACCGAAAACAGGACACCAAGACACATCACCTTGTTTAGGCTAATTAACACTTGGTTTAGGGTAGGGAAAAACTGTAGTTTTGGTTTAATGAAGAAGTCAACATTGGCCTTTTCAGTATTCAACCAGACTTTAGGAAATGCTGCACCCTGAACACCCTGTAAAACCACAAGGTGTCATTTTTAATCTTTGGTTTTTGTTCAGGTTGACAGATTTAGCTACTTTTAGACAGAGCTTTTCTCGTGTTTCCAGTCTTTGTGCTAAGCTAAGCTAACCGGCTGCTGGCTGTGGTTTAATATTTACCAAACAGACATGAGAGTGAATGTTCTCCTCTACCTCTAGGCAAGAAAGTGAATAAGCATATCTTCCAAAATGTCAAACTGTTCCTTTAATTATGCTTTTGTTGCCAAGATACAATATAGATACGTTCAGTATGAACATTGCGCATTAGCACTGGACATTTTTGCAGATATGTTCAATGTGAACATTTCAGTATGTTTCTTACACTGCATAGTTGTTCATGCAAATTGGTTGTTTATTAATCCAATTTTTAGGAGACAGGAGGAAACATGTTTGGAAAGAGATAAAAAATGACTAACAGTGATTGAGATATCCAGTAGAAGCAGATATTCAGGGTTAAGGGGGCATGGAGGAATGCACAGACTCACAGAGGTAACTGGGATATTTTAAGTAGACAGGTAGAGAGAAAGACATCCTGCCAGAGAGAGTAATAGAAAGAGGCTGGGCAGTTTGCGGGGAGGTAGGCAGCAAGGTTTTGAGGTGCACAGATATATGAATATTTCACCTCGCCCCCCATCCGTGCCCCTAAAATCTGGACAAAAGGTGCTCTGTATGTGGGCAGGTAATCAGGCAAGCAGGTTGATAGGCAGGAAGACAGACAAGCTGTGAGGCAGGAAATGCGAAGTTGTGCCTTGCATGATAATGTATTCATTCATCCCCCACTCTGATAATGTTCACAGCATGCTTGGCTTGATTCATTCATCACAGTCTACTGGGGGCCTTTTTACATTTTTTACATTATTTGTTAAAAAGCTTCTTTGCTTTTCTAAACCTGTTAAGGTTTTGATTTGTCTGCTGACTGGATTATTCAGGAGATGATTGCTTCTGGCTTTGTGAAGGTGTGTGAAGCTATGCGCATGTATCTGAGCCACTTACTTGTTTGTGTATGTATGCAGTCTTACATAAATTGGTGTGTGTAGAGGCTGAGAATTCTGCAATGAGTCCTATTTTGGTTTCTGAGTAGTAACGTTTGATTGGGCAGTGCAGCAGCTGCACACTGAAACGCTGTGTCTTTTGATCTACTCCCATCCTCAACTAATCTGGGACCGTCTCATCTGTTTCACTGATAAGTTCTCTGTATTTGTATCTTGTGGGATCCGTTTAATTTCATCCATCCTCTGTTTATTGATTGTGGTATTATGCAGCAATTGAACCCTTGATTATTTAATTGGGTTTGGAGTCTGAGTGAGGAGGCATGGCTATGTGCCCAGCTACTCTGAAGAGAGTTTGATGAGTCAAAACTGGTCATACATCATCAGAGAATTATTCCTGTTTTTGGAAGAGATTACTAGAATGTGTATTTTCTCAGTATCAGATTCTGTTTGCATAAAGGCTTGAAACTTCTGCTTTCAGCTGTTTGACAGGTAGGAAACCAATTTATTAGTCACCCCCTCTTCAGTTTCTCTCTCCCATGCTCCCTACCTTTCTTATTCCTTCTGTGTATTTGTGTCAGAGTACATATGAGCAAACACTTACACGCACCTAGTAATGTTAGCTAGTCCAGTAATGCTAGCCTGGTAACTAGATAGGAACACAGGACGGCAGATGAGGCTATCTAGACGCACTATCCGTTAATCATTTACACAGCGTAACTGGGTCTCACTAACAAGGAATGTCTCTTTTTACAATGTTGCATGTCAAACTTATTTATTTCCTCAAGTGAAGTTTCGTCTTTCATTTTTAATTTATAAGCATATCAGACAATTGTGGTGCTCTTAACCAAGTTTTCAGTTGTTTTTGTAACTTGTGTTTAAGGGTTAATTACAATAAAAAGTCAAAAACCATAATCTAAATTTTGGAGAGAGTTATTAGAGAGAGTAGTATTGCTATTGTGTGAGTGTTTTGAACACATGGCTCCACTACTTGGTCTCAATCTTAGGATATACTGCAAAGTTACAGTATGTTACATCACTTCACATGACAACAAAAGAAACAGCAAAGAAAGGAGGTGGGATGAGTCTTTGGAGGTGCAGCTCTGACCTAGATAAGACTGGGAGTTTGGAGCGTTGAGTTGATCCTGTGGTGTAGGCCTATTGTTGTCATTCAGTCTGTGCCATTGATCTTCATCCTTCCCCTATGAGGCGGTGGATTTGATTCTTAGTTCAGTCCTGTGAGGTGCAGTCATCCAGGGCCAGCTGAATTCCCTCAAGCTAACTGGTTGATTGTTGCAGACTCTATCTAGAACAAACAGGTTTTCATGCAGCCAGCAGATAAGACGGGACATGGTGGTGTGTTCACACTGGCGCCGCTGCAGCAGTCATTTGTTTCACACATTAACAGGTGAAGGACTTGGTGTGTGTTTGCAAGTGTGTTTGTCTGGGTGTGTGTGCCCTCATGTGAGTTAAGCTGTCTAACTCTGGGTGACCCAGACTTTGGTAAATGAACAGACACAGACAGCACACACTACTTGAACGCATGAGAATGTGGTTACAAATAATTAGATCATTTGTGTACATTACCAATGAAGCACACTCACATACACACAGGTGGATACACACAACCGCAGGCGCTCACACGCACACACACACACACACACACACACACACACACACACACACAAAAGCATGCACAAACAAACATAAACACGTGAACTCAATAAAGCAAGACCTAAAACCAGTAAACCTGTGACAGCTGAGCTAGTAAATGACAGGTTTGAAATACATCTTATGGTAGAATTTAGTACATAACTGGTATTCCTCCTTTTTATGGCTACTGTGGTTTTATGTGCTTCTTGCAGTACATATCGACCATAACTTTGTTCAATATATATGGTGCAGTTATGCTTATAGACTCAAGAAAGAATTGCTTAAGAATAATGTGGGTACAACTCTAGCACCACATTGAAGCATGTTATTTAAATTTCATAGAGGCAGCTCACTCACCTATAGTGTCACCCCCTCAGAATTCCCCGTTTTGTAATATTTGAATAGTTGATATTTATTCTGGACAGTGAAATATGCTGATTACGGAGGGCAGACCACTGCAGCGTTTTGGCTGTTTTCATTTCCACTTTACACCAGCTTCTCAGTCTTGTTGAGGGTGATTGTCTGTAAGAAGCCACCTACATGGCCTCAATTACCTTGGGAGGCTGTATTTCATACCTCTACCACCTGCATAATAAGGCGTGACTTTCTATTTGAGTGCTCTCATTGCCTGTCCCACCCTGGAGGCAGTCAGATAGTTATTCCTTCATCACGGGGATTTCCATGCTTGTAACACTGGGCTAATTACTATAGTAAATACTGCCTGGGCTGTGACTACAGCATCAACTGAATGGAAGAGTTGAGCACAGGGGAGATGCATTTAATTAATTGATTGTTATTTGGAATCTTCCGCGAATGATTGGAGTCAGTCTGACACAAGAGAGGAAGGGTGGCGCTAATTTTATCCAAAGTACCTCACCGGATAGCAACAGAGGGGATTTTTGAGCATGGATGAATCAGTCTGAACCAGTTAACATGCTGTTGTGGTGTGCAAACTTTGGATGGGTACTAGAATGTAGTGGCAGTGCTTCAGTCACTTTAGGATAATCCGAAAGGAGCAAAGTCTCCCATTCTGTTGTGACCGAGCAATTTCTCATACGCTTTTCATCCTTAATTCTTTGTGCCACTATATTGAGATTAAATAAAGATTGTGGTTGGGGGAGATATCGATTTTAGTGGCTAGAACGTTAGCTGATTCTCAGGAGCTTTTTATAGCCATTAGCAATAGTTATTCATTCCCTGGGATGCATTGTGTTACATCCAAGGAGGGTGTACGAGCGGAAGGCGAGATTGTGATCAATAGAAGCATTAATACTGGTTTGGCCCTGCGTGTCTTTCCTCTTCTCACGAATGACCGCTGCCTTCCTCTTTCAGATAAAACTGCCCCTATCATGAGTTCAGCTCATGGTTCAAATGTGCTTGAATATCGTCATCATATGATGTAGTCATAAGAGTGCAGTAACAAAACCATAGTGGGAAGGTTAGTCATAGGAAATAGCTTGCTGACTACAGTAGGCCTGCCATATGCTTCAAGTAAACAGAGCTAAAAGGAGATATTATTCACACTGGGATGTAATGAGAAGCTGAATGCTGGGAAAAGGGGGGGACCCAACAAGTGAAGAGGCTTTGGTTACCCTTTTAACTGATAGCTATCTCTCAAATGGACAGAGAGACAAGCACACCTGTATTGCAGTCATTTGTATAAGAGGACAAACAGTGTATTTTATTACCTGGTGTATGATGGAACTAACTCTGAGGGGTTTTATGGTGGGGTTTGATGAACAAATATGTGTGAGAGATAACAAGCTTTAGACATACTTTTATGGCATTATGATGGTTAGCTGGAAATTGTAGATGATGTGCACACAAGAGTGCACACACACACACACACACACACGCACACACACACACGCACACACACACACACACACACACACACACACACGCATAGGTATATTTATGTGTATACACAGACACTCAAGCATGTGGGTAAGTGCTCACAAGCAGTCATATGTCACAGAAATAGCCTCTCTGTGTCACACATACATCCAGAGCTACACAGAAGCACACATTGCCTCAGGGAGAAGACGTGCTATGCTATGGGCTGGTATCTACTATCAGGGTTTTGGGCTGGGTATCAAGTATCGGTGGGTTGAACATGTGCTGGGAGTCAGATGACTTTGTGGTCTGATGAAGATCTGATCCGTGAGAAGCCTGATTCTCTGACTCAGGTTTTCTTTGTTTTGTTGGCATCAGACGCCTGCTGGAGACCACAATTGAATGATGCAAAGAGGTCAGCCAGTATGTATGGACTAAACTCACTGAAACTCTTAGTGGATTAATCAATTACGCACACCTAAATAAAAAATCAATTAACAAATATTTTGATAATCAATCAGTCTTTTCTGGCTCCAGCTTCTCAATTTTGAGGACATGATGTTTTTCTTTGTCACATATGTTAATAAATTGAATATATTTGGGTCTGTCGGTCTGATAAATCAAACAATTTAAATTTGTCACCTTGGATTCTGGGAAATTATAGTGGGTATGTTTCAGTAGACCAAATGATAAATGAATTAATCGAGAACATAATCGGCAGATGAATTGGTAAGGGGAAAAGAACATTTACATTTTTTTATTTAGATTTGTTATCTGTCAGACATTTAGTTATACCATATATATACCAAGGTAGGCTTCTCTTTAATATCTTTAATATCATCATCATCATCATCATCATCTTCATCATCATCATCATCATCATCATCATCAGTATAATAAATCTAATGCCTTATTAACAGAGAGACTAGTAAACCTCACACACTTAACACAAACAGAAGATTGTTCTGGCTGATGGTTTTTGGCACTATCACTCCTTGCAACTCAACTGGGAGCACTAAAACAAGGTATGACACAATATTGCTGCAAAAATATAACACTTTGTCACACCATCTGTTGTTTCCAGTTTCTTTCAATTACAATATGTTCGTGAATTTGAACATCAAAGTGTGGCCAAACTAAGAACACTGAGTCATGGTTTCTAACAGCGTGCCTATTTCCTTAATTACAGATTTTGGCAGTGAGGTGAATGTAACTTTTCTCCCTCTTTGTCATGTGATGAAAAGACATGTCACAGTGAGTGTAGGTTGATCTGATTGCAGGGCACGTTCTGTGTTTCCTGTATTGAAACATACTAAAGATCAGATTTTTCATGTTCAAGCAGAGGAGAACATGATTCCAGCGAGAGTTCAATCAAACCTATCTCATTGTGTTTCTGCCCACCCACCCTGCGGGCCGAGGATGTAAGCTGTAGTGGTCGATCACAAAGAGCCATTCAACAAAATGTCCTCCCCCAAACAGATCAAACAAATAGATAAGCCAAACAAACTCGTTTTGGGTGCCCGGCAAATCATACGATATTTCCCCTTTTCTCTGCTCCAGTCGATACTGCTGTTCTTTTGAATGTAGCAGGCCTGTTTTCTTGGCCTTAAAGGTATAGAGATGCAAGTGTCAGGTTATGAGAAAAGCTGATTTACCTGCCTGCTGGGTGCAAATTCCAGATTTGTCACCACAGGAAATATAACTCACATTTATATGATATTTTGACCAGGTAAGCCAAGACAGGAAAATGTAGTGACATCTTTGGTCATAAGTAATTATTGCTGTGCTGTATTTGCATGAAAGATTTAATGACACATCAATTTCTGATTACATTTTGTTCTTGCTAATTACCCAGTTCTTTCTCTATTTACTCTATACAAACCAGTTGTGAGAACCACATAAATTCCTGTGCACAGGAAAAAGGTCCAACCTCCACTGGGTCTTTAGAAAAGCAAAAGGAAAAGATTTAGAACACCGCTGAATCAGAATTGTGTTGTAGTGATCAGCAATAGTAGCAAAACATTTATTTTATGAAAATGTCTCACACTACTTTTTAAAAAGGAATAAAAGGCCAAGAAGTACCCGTTCTCTTCCTTCTTAAAGATTTCAGTTGTTGTAAGATTTGAAGTGTTTCTGCGAGGAGGAGGTGGATGAGGAGAGAAGAGAAATAGATCTGCCTTTGGTTGAGGTTGGCCTCTCAAGTGCACAGTATGGTGCTCTTGTAGTTGAAAGTGTGTGCATGTTTCTGTGTGAACATGTGCGTGAGTGTGTGTACATCAAAGTTTTTGTTTCATGTATTTTCTCTGTGCTTATGCCTGCCCCGCTGTGAGCCTGTGTGTACTTAGGTGTGCGAGAGCGAGCGTCTTTGCTGCTCTGTCAACCCCCTATGAAGTAAATATTGCAGCACTGGGAAAGCACAGCCAGGAGGACCAGGCCAGAGCAGCAGAGGCGAAACAGGGGCAGACAACCTGCACACAGACCCTTCTTTATACCCCATTAATAACACAGTTCCACGAAGGACAGCCTGAGGCCAGAGAAGGTCTGTCAAGGTAGTTCATTGTGCTTTAGGAAGTGAGTTGTTCATATGGTAATGGCTGTTGGAGCGTGTTCCTTCAGAGGCCGTTTGTTTAAGTGTAAGTTGTAGTCACTCATTGAGGGGGACTGGATGGAATGTGACAGGGTGCACTGCTGTTTAGTTACTGTAGCTTAATTGACCCTGAGAAAAGGCGAGCGAAGTCGAGGGAAGGAGGAGGAGGGTGGGAGGAGGATTAGTGAAGAAAGAAGTAGAGGAAGAGGAAGAGGGAGACCGAGAGAAATGGATAGAACAGTTTGCGTGTGTATGTGTGTGTGTGTGTGTGTGTGTGTGTGGGGATTGTTTATCTGTTCAGTCGACAGGAAAAGTCTTATTGGTGAACGCACAGCCCAATGAGATGCATTCCTCTGAAGTCCATTCCACTAATGAGCCAACTTGTCCAGAATCATCATCTTTTTAATTATTTACTTCATTTTTATTTACGGTTTCATTTATGGTTTTTCTATTTATTGCATGCTGATCCGCTGTTTTATTTTCTGGGTCAGGGAAAAGCTGAGTCTTGTCTTTTCTCATTAAGCTACATTAGGAAACAGTCACAACAATGTTGTGGCTCAGCAGGGAAAGATATTTTAAAGGTTTCTGCAAAATAGGAATTTCTCCACCTACATGGGATTAGGGACCTGTACTTACAATATGTGGCGGTCTCTGTATGCTTCATGAGAACAGATATTGTAGAACAAGAATAAGACTCATGCTAGCAGCTCCATGAGACTGTACGTGCTAAATGCTGATGTTAGCATGCTAAAATGCTAAAAATGACAAGGCTAACATGTTGATGTTCAGCTGGAATAATTTTACCATTTACTATCTTAGGCTATGTAAGCATGCTAACATTTGCATTAGCACTGAAGTTCACCTGAGGCTGATGGGAGTGGCGCTATGCTAGATGAATAGTTGCAGCATCACATTGGGATTATTCCTCTTGGGACCATTAATGTATGTTTGAAATTTCATTGCAATCTATCCAATTGTGTTTGAAAACTTTAGTCTGCACCAAATTGGTGGACCTACTGACATATTGACATTGCCATCCCTAAAGCCACACTGCAAGCATGCCTAAAAAAGAGTAATCCAACCTGGTAACCTAGCTGAGCTTAACTGAACTACTTTTCACAATTTTTTTTCTTAATGTGTACTCAGTCTCGGCTGCACTAGTCTCTTCTGAGAGGAGGCTTTGATAATACATCTTTTGTCTAAGCTTTCATATTTAATGTCAAGTGGTTTCTTTTTCTGAAGAACACAAAGTGTTAAGTGGACAGGGATTGAGAGTGTGTGTGTGTGTGTGTGTGTGTGTGTGTCTAGGTGCGTGCGTGGGTGGGTGGGTGTTTGACTGTCAGACATTCCCCTGAAGCCATTACTAGTTAGGTTTAATCTGACAGATGTGATGGATGATGACACAGAAGCTCCACACACAAAGGCTTGTTGTGCGTTGGCTGCATTGGCACCTTACACCCTGATCTTTTACTCAAATGTCCACCAAAACACCCGTTCAAAAGTCAGTTAGTCAGTCCTGTCCCAGTTTTCTATCTCCTCATTATGAAATCTCTCTTCTGTTTCTGCTCTACCCGGAGGTCATGAACTAATCAAAAATGTAGAGACCTTCACAGACCTCGGTCATTCTCCCCATTATTTGGGTTAAAGCTGAGCTGTAATCGGTGAAGCTATTTTAAGGAGCAGACTGCAGTTTGCCCTGTACTTCCTATCTCTCTCTGTGGGAACATGGAGTCATTGATCTATTGCCTAGCTGCCCTCCTTCTACCCCAACCCCCCCTTCCTCTCAGTAAGAACCGACAAAGCATCTCTACCCTGCAGCTTTCACCTTCAGATAGCATACAAGCTATACTTTGAGAGAAAATCAGATAAAATGCTTTAAGTGACACCATCAGCCTCATATCACTACACCCTGAACCTCTTGATTTACCATTCTGCTCAGTGGTTGGTACACAGAGACTATGGATTGTAGTTCATAAATTGCAGACCCTGAGACTCTTGCCCTCTGCAGTGTTTAGGAATAGAAAAGTATTCCTCAGGTATGTGAACTGAAACAAAGATAAAATGCTGCCTGACTCTCCAGCCAAGCATTAAATAGCCTGGATGAGCAATGCTGCTGCTGCTGATGAACAGAGAGCCCATGTGCCTTTCTTTGAGAGTAAGATATTTTTCTGTTTCTGTTTTGCTATGTTGCTGCTGTTCAGAGGGAAGCATGTTAGTGGCAGTTTTTTAATACAATGACTTTTTGGAGTAGATCAGAAATGAGGGACTACGCAACATTTTCTGTGGAGGAAAACCTTTTACAGAGCTTGGGATTTCTATGGAAAATACACAGTGAAAGTATTGAGTATGTTTTGGGAGAGAATTTCCAGAAAAATAATGTGTGTTTCCATCCACTATCATAACCAAATGAGGAGTTTGGCATCAACATAAACAGCTGGTGGCACTAATTCTCCAGATTGGTGCCATGAAACCACTGCAAAAGAAGAGGACGCAACAAGATGACATAAAAGAGCGCCAGTCAAACCTAAAACTATGTCGAAAACGTGGTCGAAAAGTTATGTTCAGAGGAGCGGAAGCTTGTCACACTACGTTTTGTTTTTACTGATGCATCAACTTTTCCACCTCAGCCAAGTGTAAAAACTTATTTGCCCCCATATTTCTGGTGTTTCCTCTCTGTTTTCTTAATGCACTAATTGAAAATGCATGTACTGTAAAAACAGGGGGATGGAAACAAAAGTCTCAAGACCTCACAATATCACCTCACAGTGCAGTGTAGTAGTAGTATTTGACCAGGTGAGGTCATTTAGCAAGCCTCACCTGTTCTGGCTTGTCAGAAGCTCAGCGACATTAGAGAGGTAAGTGAGCAGCAGGAGGAAGGATTGCTGGAGAAAACTAATATCCACAAATATCCCACATTTATCTTCCTCTCTGTCTCTGTCTGTCTGACTTAGTCTCTCTCTGTTTCTCTAACGTTATGTTCTTTAGGCTCTCTGCTGATGGTCAGTCTAGAAGAGGTGAGAGTAGAAAATGGCATGTTAAATCCTGGAGTCTGTGTGTGTGTATTAGTGCGCATTAGTGTGCTTAGTGAGGGCTAGTGCCAGCCTGTCTGTGTGCTTGCACACCTAATCTCTCATATAAAAAGTCAATAGAATCCAACTGTTTTTCAAATAGACAAAGAGACTTACGGGATGTTTTAATGTTGGAATAGTTGAAAGGCAAAAGCTAAGTAATTCAGATGAAATCCTCTTGAGTCTGACTTGAGATATAATGATTATTGATAATTGACTCATGACAGCATTTACCCAAACTACAGGCAGGGAAACTTTTGCCTTTTCTGTAAATGCTGGTACTGAAATGAAAATCATCATCAGATGCATTTAAAAAACCCTTTCTTTCCCCTTAAAAGCTAATCCAGTGCCAGTAAGCAGTGGGGGAGGGGTTCGCTGAAGTCATAATGCAGCCATTGAGACATCTCGCCACTGTGACATGTGTTTTGGTTCACCAGCAATCGGGGTTGTTCATTCAAAAGTTCCCCCTGCGCCTACTCAATCACCACTTTAGTTTACATAGCCTGTCCCCCCGTCTGAGGTTCTGGCTGCAGACTCTCCTGCTATGTCTTTGTTTGTTTTGGTAATGGATTCTGAGTTGCTATTGTTGTTTATGTCACTTGGTGATTGATGGGAAAAATTCACCTTCTCTTCTCTAAACCCCACCACCCCCTCCCCTCCCAAAAGCCATGCTTGCATGCCTTCCAGGATGAACACACAGGGAGAAGAACAAGTTCCATCCTATTCTCCTGACAAAGTCACTCGCCTGAAATCCGGATGCTCGCTTTTTTTGACCGGCGGGCCGTGCCTTTAAATCAAGAAGGAGACCTTTCTACAAACAAGGTTGAATCTGTGTGGCTATGACCAACGGGAAGGCTGAGATTATATGCGTGGACGGTTTGGGGGTCCCTCTATTCATCGGCCATGTCACCCCATGGGGGAGGACTAATTGGTGGCACCAAAGAACCCCCTGTTTTGTCCCCGGTGCTCACAAAGGCATCGGGGTGCGGCCGCGTAGAGGATGGGGGTGGAGGGAAGCAGCAGCGGGGACGGAGAGAGGAGCAGGTTTCCCATAGAATAGTTGGCTGGGACAAACTTGATGGGGGCCTAGCCAGTGGGTAGCAAGGGGACACGACACACTCACTCATTCATACACACACATATACACACTCTCAGTGGGGAATTCTGGTGCCAGTTGCTGGCCTCCTCCTCTACAAATGATCCAAAGCTGACCCACATAGTCAGCCATGTGTAAGGCTTCCCTTTATCCCACAACCCAGTTGAAACATTGAGTTATGGGTGTTCTCTGGTGCTCCCTGCCTTCTCGGCTGAGACTGCACTGGGGCCCCATGTGGGCTGACATTGTTCACCCTGACCCAAGGACAATGAAGCTGTTGGCATAGAGAAAGAGGGGGGTAAAGATAGTTGGAGGAGAGAAAGAAAGAGGGAGACAGAGAGAGAAAGATATTGAGATGGACAGAGTGAATAATTGAGAGAGGAGGGGAATGGTTGCGAGGTACAGCTAGAGCGATAGGCTGTATTGAAAGTGTTTGGGGTAAAAGAGGCTGAGAGAGATTGCATCTTTGATTACAGAGAGGGAAGAGATAAGAAACTCAGATGACAGAGGTGAAGGGACAGCGAAAGATAGGCACTAGATATAGAAAGAATGCGGCAGTAAGACAGATGGTGAGACAGACAGCGAGCAAACGACTGAGCCAGTATGAGAAAGTATTTATTGCAGTGTGTGCTGGGTGTCTTCAGCTGTCGTAGCTGGATCCAGAGCGAGGTCGTTAGTGTCTGCGAGGCATGGAGCCACGGACATTAGTGGCTCTTTAACAAACTCTGTATTGATTGGGACTTAGAGGAAGACTTACATGTATACCAAGGGATAATGTCCTGTATGCAATTAGCGCCATTGCTCTGATAGTGACATTGCACAGGCTGTAAGGGCTGGAGTAAGGGGGAGAAACCATCAGTTCCTATCAGACCTTTTTTTTTCGCTTTTTAAGTAAAAGCTTATTTTCATAATTTCTCTCCCAGCAATTTTTATGAGCCTTTTAGCCTTCCTGCCCTCTCCTAAATTCTGGCATTTTATGTGGTTAAAAAAAAGCCGATGAAGCTAATACTAATAGTTTATCTTAAAGGCATAAAGAGGTTGAATCAGGGAATGTTAGCTACGACTCTGTCATGGATCATTTAACACGTTCTCATTTTCGCATCCACCGTTTCCCCCTCTCCATTTGACCATGATTAGTAAGTGGCCCGGCTCTCAGAGAGAGCAGTGTAATTGACAAATGACTTGAGCTAATCAAGTGATTGTGGTGATGATTACTGAGAGAAAGTGTGGCCTCATATGCAGTGTCGCAGCTCAAGCGTGCACACAATTAAAAAGTACAAGTAGTATTTTCAGATGTGGATATTGCAGAAATTGCTGTCGCCTGCTGACCTGATATTACACAATTTAAAAAAATAAACTTAATGAGAAAGGGTTGGAGTCTATTGTATGTGATAGTGTCTTGCACGTATGCATGCACACATATCCACGCACTTACTGAAAAAGATGTTTACATTACTCCAGACAAACAAATTCATCTGTCAGATCTCTCTTTCCTGAAGTAGTCCCTCTGAGGTATTTATTTTGACATTTTGCAGCGTTAGTGTCCACAGATAGATGAAAGATCGAATGATAAAAGCCGCCTGAGCTTCGACAACAATCTTACAGGCGGCTGATGTATGTCAGCTGCCATGTTTTTAGGTATATCTGCAAAGATCAAACGCTTGTTCATGTTGGACAGTAAAGACGTTGTGGATGTGGTGGCATCTTTAGAAAGAGGTTTGTATCAAAGGCTTTGCTGAAGTCAATTGCTTGTAGCATTAAAGAACATATGGCTAACAATAAGTATTGATTTACAAGCTTTTGAGTGCTTCAGTCAGAAGCGAACACTTTTATGTTGTTTCATTAAACTTCTTGTTTTATTCTCCGCTCACATTCCTACTTTTGCTCCGCTTACCTCCTAAGTTGACTTACTCAGTGTGTGTTGTGTGTGTGTATGTGGGAGGGCTGTCGTTGATGAACAGTCCCCACGTGCATCGTGAAGCACACACACACACACACACACACACACGAGCGCACACACACATGAGCGCACACACACACGAGCGCACTCAAACACACACATACCCCACACCACCAAACCAGTAGCATGTCATCAAAGCTTAGATTTAAGCGCTGTGTGTATGGAGCACGCTCACTTCTGGAACCCATTTTAGAGTGGGGTAAAACCACATGAAATGTTTGCCCCTACGCTTCCGGCAATACCCCCATCCATCCTTCTCTCTGCTGCTGTTCGAAGATTAGACAACTTTACTGGATCTTATAATCAGTGATGTCAACCACAGATGAAAATGCCCAGCCAAATGCATTTTGATAGCTCCCAAGAAGACGGAGACATATGCAGGCCATTACGCTTTTTCCTCAAAGACAGCTGCTGCCTCTGGATCTCAGGACTCCCTGAAAGTCTCTGGCATAAATGGAAGGTAATTACCATATCAGAGATCAAGACTCTGGGCTCTGACACCACTTTTTCAATTACTCAGGCAGGTTGTTAAGATGCAAATTCAACAAAATGGCTGAAACCCCCAGAGAGGGATACAGTTTCACACCCAAAGCTGCTTCTTGAGTTTCGTAGCTCATCACATTTTGACAGACAAAGAGAGGAAGAGAGAGAGAGAGCAAGAAAGAGAGAGCAATAGAGGTTGGGTGGGGTGATGAAGGATATCTATAATTCATTCTGTCTGTTAGCGTGACAGCCCATCATCTCACCTGAGCACAGACTTCTCTCAATTGCATACTTTTGGCAGTGTGTTTTCATTTTTAAGCATACAAAATCATTCAACCTGCATTAAGGTCTAGTTTTGTGTTGATATCGTGCATATCTTAAATCTGGTGCATGTTTTTTGCAACTGGAACTTTAATCTGTCCTCACGACAAAGTGGCTCTTTCATCAAATATACACAAGAAAGTTAGTCTTAAAAAAAATCTGGATTTTTCACTTTTCCACCTAAAATTTAGCACTGGTATTTAGATCCTGATTGTTTCTTCGCTACTGCTTGTGAAATCATCTGATTCAAATTACATCCGTAAGCTTACTTTCAGTTCTAATATTTAGCTTGCTTGGGTGATACCTGGTAACGCAGATGAATTATGCAGCGGCAATGTACACAACTGTACTGTGCGTCTCCTGCCATAGTTATGCAAATCTGGGATTCTGCCTTCAGCACGGAGGAAATGATTCATAGTATATGTAAGGGGAAGATGTTTGGAGAGATAATACACAGACTTCATGTATTCATGGCAAATTGCACACAGATAAAAGGAAAAAAATGTATTGGAGGGCAAAAGATAACAAAGCAGCTACTCCTGCTCCCTCTTAGAACAAAACTGGCTGCATGCCCAACTGACCCTGTAGCCGACAGACCATCATTGGCATCTTTAAAAGCCCTTAGATCTTGCTTCTGTGGACCTACCAAGGATATGACTTCTTTAAACAATGAGTGGAACTGGCATAGCTAGTGTTTCTGCTCTTGAATCATTTTACAGTTTTCAGGAGTTGAATAAAAGTAGAATTCCAAGATTTTATGTGTCAAACATGCCCTGTTAGCTAAAAACTTTCTTCAGGAGATATGAATGGACATTGTGTATTGTTTCTCATGGCTCCTTGTAGAATAAATATGGATACAAGTACTAGTAGTAAAAGAGATGAGGGGAGACCCAGAGGGAACCGGTAGAAAGAGTAACTGAATGATGTGGAAATGCAGCCTGGTTTAACTGGCGCTGCCAGGAACGCTGGGAACATTGTGTGTGTGTGTGTGTGTGTGTGTGTGTGTGTGTGTGTGTGTGTCAGGGGCTGCAGGAGGGAAGTCCCTCACTGAGGTCATGCCATGTAGGCCTCTCTACTGGAGCCCACCCTGCCTGGCAGCCCCCCCCACCCCCCCACCACCACACACACACGCACACACGCACACACGCACACACGCACACATTGGGGTTAGCGGCAGATAGAGGACTTGAGGAGACTCCATGGCTCTGTGGTATGAATGGCTGTCTGTTAACTCTGTGTTGCCCTCATCATGACGGCCTCATAACAATGGCAATGAATTGTGTGGGTATAGTTTTAGTTTGTGTGTGTGTGTATGTGTGTGTGTTTGTATAATCAGCAAGAGAAAGAGAGAGAGGGAGAGAGAGAGAGAGAGAGAGAGAGAGAGAGAGAGAGAGTTGCACTGACATTAAGGACTTCATGTGCGTTCATGTGCAGCTTGTTCATTTAGTGTGTGTGTGTGTGTGTGTGTGTGTGTGTGTGGCCATGTTCCTGGGGTATTCCTATGTGCTGGAGTGTATCAACAGGATGTTTCTTCTCAGTGAACACTTAAGGTAGGATGTCTTCATACAGCAAAGGAAAATGACTCCTACAGTTTCTAGAAAGCACCGAAGGGCTTATGTAATAAATCATTAGGACTACACATTATGCACATATACATAGCGTTCGCTTGCTTTCCATTCTTAGTGCCATGCCCAATTTTCCCCTTGACAATCTATACACAGAACTCATGCATTATGCAGGTCGCACAAGAGACTAGTTTGCTGTGTGAGGAAAGAGAGAGAGAGAGAGAGAGAGAGAGAGGAAAGTATGATTCCATAGCGAATTATTATAGCACATACACACCACAATGTTTACACACTCTTACATATTCAGAAAGAAAAGGGAAGAGAAATGTGATGATTGGAGTGGTGTTTTTACTTCTCCCTTGCCTCCTTCCGTCTTTCATGCTGCTTCTTAGAGTTAATAAAAACACTTTGGTGGCAAGGGGGGATTTATTTGCATTTCTATGCCATGCCTTTCCGTGCCAGTCTTTGTTTTCCTTTAAGTAAACATGAGTGTAGTGCCCTCTCTTTCCTCACTGCTACCTTCCCCAATCCCTCTCTCCTCCAGCCTCTCCAGTCTATCACTTATCTCATTACTCCCTTGTGTGGATTATTTGTGGTGCCTCCTCTCCTCACCCCTCTTCATCCCCCACACATTCACAAGAAAAAAAACTCATATTTACACCCTATTCTCTTCTCCCACATGCCCTACTTTCTCCTCCCGCTTCTATGAAGTAGTGTCATCCCCCTTGCTCCGCTGTGTCCCATATGCATACTCCCCTCTTCCTCATCACCCATTTGTGCTGCCCCCCATGGATGGAGCCCCCCAAGGCCCCACGACTCCCATTCACTCACTGGTGCCATCGCGGCAGCATAATAACTTTTAATCGGCAGTCCTCCCTGTGCTCCCAGTGTTTCATTATGGCCTTGGCTCTGCTCCCTGCACAGGCAGTTCTGATTGTTGCCGCTCTCAGTGAGCTTATGTCGGCCTTCTACTTGATTAGAAGGAAGGAAAGAATGAGCGCATGAGGAGGGAGAGCGCGATGAGGAAGATAAAGACAAAAACTTAGCAAAAGATATATTTGCTCAGGGAAGAGTGAACTGTAGAGAAAGAGAAAGAGAGACAAACAATTAGAAAAGAGGAAAGGCATCTCACACAGAGTTCAACAGCGTTGGCCGGCCTGCACAGCAAGTGGGCGATAGACGTCACCTTTGCTTTTAAAATAGTTAATCTGCTCCTGGAGGGACAATGACTGCTTTAAGTCCCTCTCCTCTCTCCCTCTCTCTCTTCTAAGTCTCTCCCATGAGCTAAAGCCCTCTGAGGCACATTACTTGGATTAGCTTGTTGTTGCATCTCTTCAGCTCTATAGTAGCAGCTCTAGATGCAAACAGTGGCTATATATACTGGGAAAGCCACACATAAAAGGGTAAAATGCTTATCTGTGAATAGCGGGAGGTTCTAATTTGCTGTTAATCTGATGGTTTATAGTGTTCATAGACTGAATAAACAGAAGACATAAATCAGGTGATGTTACAGCCATTGGCTACTGGCAAAACATAAATTGTAGAGTTGCTTCTTAAGGAGCATACACTGTCTTTCTTACACTTGATTGAAAAGCAACAAGAAAAACAATTCAACTCACAGCTGGGTTGTATTTTGTGGAACTATCTCATTTAGTTTCACATTCAGTGTGTGTGTATTTGTGACATAGCCACCAGGGTTCTCTTTAAAATAGTATTCAGTGTTGCAAAATAAAGTATTTGGGTACTCGCCCAGTGATGCTCTCTGGCTGCAATTTCTGTAATTTCCCTCAGACTGTATTCTGGCTCTAATTTTACCCTGACCCATCTGAAAAATGTACAGACACATGTAGTTGTGATTCATACCATACAGTAGTTCCACAGCTCTGTACTGTACATATAACATTGGAGATAATGAAATGAACTGTATAATGATGTATCCTGTTTTTGAAAGACATTATGTAATGTACAGCCTCTAGATTATTCTGACCGTGTAGATGAATGTGATGCGCTGTATGGATTTAAATGATCTGGCCACAAACTTGTAGGGACTATTCAAATCTGTGAGTCCAGTCCTAAAGTGGCCTTCATCCAACCCTGTCTCCTAGAAATTACATTTATATACTTCCAATTTGTTTTTCCAATTATGTTTTGTACAGCAATGTAATTGCTGCCTGGATTATGTTCCCCGGCAACGTTTTTTCTCGGAAGTGCTACCTTTATTAACTGCACACAAGTCAGAGTCACAGTTAGTCGCTGCTAGTAGATATTGTATGCAAGAGCAGATTTACACAAGAGGGGAAAAAATTAAACAAGTTGTTAGTGAACATTTTGTGACTTGTCAAATACATTAATTAACAACTTTTTCAGTATTTGCTGATGCATTAATGTGTTCCATCACTTTCATGTTGCAGCTGCTGGGTAGCGTGTGAAGTTCCCCCCAGGCATCAATAAAGTCTTATCTGTCCCTGTAATATTACATCATAATTTATTTGGTCATTATATTACGAATTATTAATTTGAATCTACAAAGTAACTCATAACAAAAGTTATTAAATACATGTACTGGAGTAAAAAGTACAATATTTGCTTCTGAATTATAGTGGAGAAGTAGAAGCAGTAGAAGCAGCTGTTGTCTTTGTAACCTGCCATCTTTGACCTCCTTCCTCATCCAACCCTCCTCGAGTGAGTCAGCTGCATATGCTCGTGGCATGCTCTGCTGCTATTGCATGAGGGGATAAGCTGCTGCTGCCCGTTGGCTTCGTCTTGTCCACCAAACAATCTCCTCAGCCACTCACCAGACACCAAGGCAACAGTGGACTTGTAGTCGAGCAATCCTGAAGGGCCATTTTACTTCACTCAGGCAGTTTTGACAGCACTTCAGCTGTCAGCGTCAGTCTTTTGACAGATGTAGAAATGGTGTCAAAGGGCAAAGCAGATGTCTGTGTGCTTTTGGAGACACATCAGACGCAGACATACCTGTGTGTCCTGGACTGTTTCTACAGAAATGGCTTAGATTCAGCATGACATAAAAATGCTTGTTGCTCCACGCCCAAGACAGAAAGTGCGTTGAACAAGCTTTTATCCCAAGACAGATGCTGGCCACAGAACACTATCTGACGTAAAAGCAGCTCTAAAATACAGTAATATTCCAATGCCGAATAAAAATATTTAGGCATGTGTGATTTCAATTCATCACATTAATATGCCACAAGAGAACGGATCTCTACAGCATCATTTCACAGATGGCTTATCTTTGCAGAGGAAAAAGGAAAATGAAAAATGAAGTCTTCTGGAATGCTCTACTGAATTGGTTCCTCCAGAAACTGCTGAACTGAAGTGACTACCAATTAACAAGTTGAGAAAGAGACAAAGATAGTGTATGATTAGGCACACAGTATATAAATATGTTTTACACATGCTGATGAATTCTGTCTATTATAGTCAGAAGTTCTTATCTTTTGGATCGGTACAGGTGTGTTTTGGGCCACAGGGTTAGAGCAGAATGATATGAAATACTGGGTTGTGTCTAGACATTTTCAGATTATATTGAACAGAAGATTATATTCTACAATTGTTTTTATACAAGAAAATGTAAACGATAAAACATATTTTGAAAGATATTGTAGCAGGCTTTGAATGAGCATTTAAGAAGATAACATTTTCACAAAATACACCTTAGCAGACAAATGAAAAATGAAAAATAAAACAATGAAAATATTCAGAAAAAATTTTCATGGAGTGGAGTGGCGCCTCTGGGGATTTGGATTTGACTTTGTGTTTTCTCAAATCCAGGCTACGAAGCTGTTTTTTTTACTTTTAGTGCAATACATGATACAGCTTATTTTCAAGTACAGTATGGAGTTCAGCAAAACTTTCCTAACATTGTGGTTTTCAGTTATAAGGCTGAAATGACAAATAATATATTTATAATATATTTTACATGATTGCACAACTTGAGGCAGGTTGGACATACAGTTAGGTAGCTTGTTTGTTATTAAAATAAATCAATTCTACATGTACAGAAATAAAGCTGAAAAAGAGGGATATGTATTGTATTGTGCTGTGTAAGATAAATTCCAGCTATAATGCTAATTAATACATTGTTGTATTGTGCTTCTTTTCTATATTTAGTTACCATTGGGTTTTAAGGTTTTAAGGCAGTAAGATTGTAATCTTCAGATCCTCTTTGAACGCTGAGACTAGATGTTGTGGAGGATTCATACTGTTGCACTTTAGCTTATAAGTAAATTATCCAAAGACAATGTTTGCATACTACCAGGCTACTCTGAGTTTTTGATTTTCAGGGAAAAGAAGCAGATTTTGAAGTTCTTAAAAATAACTTCACATAGTGAAAAAAACACAAAGAAATTCAACTTTATGATTGCTAAGTTTCTTAAAGTTCCTTTCACATAAGTAGTCTTTTAAATTCTGCAGGAGTATTCACGTTAAGCTAACTTGATCAGGGTATTAAGCCTTAGCAATGTCTGACAAGATAGCTGCTTTGCATTGTTTTCTGTTCAAAAATTGCATGTTGGTGGAATTAAATGCACAAACAGTTAAATGGTTTAAGTTACTGGTTGAGCAACTTGATCCTCTTATGTCTTTAGGGGCCCTAACTCTGTCAGTAAAGCACCAATTTCATTGTTGCAGCTAGCAGACTGTAAAGTGCTGTCTTACAGGCTTTCTCTGTGATTGCGTGCATGTGAAGGTGCATGTGCACGTGACGTGCACATGTGTGACACTACGGGCCCTGTCCTTGGATTAGAGATCGCGGTGGTGCTGGTGGTAATGGTCTGGATGGGATCATATCTGGATGATAAAAGGAGGACTGGAAGAATGGATGGATGGGAGGGCCAGGTTACCCCAGGGACTCATCAAAAGAAGACAGAATGAGGGAAACAAGAAGAAAGAAAAAAAGGAGGACATTGCCTATCCTCCTTTTTTTCTCTCAAAGCCAGTCTCAAGGCCAGTGTGACAGCAGCTGAGGCCTGCTTACTGTTGTTGCCTTTTAGCTGAGTGAATATCTGAACCCTGAGCAACCCTCTCCTCCTCTATCGCTTCCTCCCTCCTGCTCTTTCTCGTTCCTTCATTTCATGTCTTCAGTTCCATTAAGTTGATTTACATTATTCAGACAAACTCATTAATCACATTTTCCCCTGGATATAATCTTCATGTCAATCTGAGCCCTGGCGAGGGTGAGGGGAGGGAAGCAAAAAAGAAAATGAACGATTGAGGTAAGGAAAAATTAGGTAGACAGATGGATTATGTTCTGCTGGAGGGTCACTAAACAGCTAAACCAGCACAGTTCACTCTGATTACACTCATTTTTATAGATATTTTGTCTGCGTGACAAGAGCCAGACTTGTGTTTATCTCAAGAACCAGATGGACGTGAGAGAGATAGAGAAACACTGAAAAAGGAAGGGAGAGGTGAAGACAGAGTGGGAAAGCTAGAGACGGGGACAGAAATGGGAATAAAGAAAGAAACTAGCAACTACCATAGAGAGGGAGATGTGGAGTCGGGGGAGGCTCCAGCCACTCTCCTTTCAGTCGATGATGATGAATTACTTTGACAGAGACAATCAGGATGAAATGTTAATGTGAGTGTGCCAGAGGATGCAGTCACAGCCAGACTAAGTCCTCCTATGGGGAAATGAGATGGTTAGTTAGAGCACACAAATACACACACATATGCAACCAATCACTAAGGAAATGGAAGTTATATTTGCTGGCTGTTTGTTCATGTATAAATTGCTGCAGTGAGGGATGAAATGTATAAAGTGCCACCGCTCTCCTGACCTTTGTAAACAAGTAGGTGTATGTATGTCTGGGCAGTATTTGCTGCTAGAGCTAAGAAGAGATACACAGGGTACCAGAGGCTGCGTGGGCTGCTGGACTTGCCTACAAATCTATATTGTCAAATCTCAGGATGTGCAGTCACAAATCAGTTGAAAACTTTTGGGTACTAACATCTCTTGTGCACTATGTTTACTTTCAGTCTATCTCCTTCTAATTACGGTAGTTTTGCAGTAGCCAAATTTCAGAAATAATGACTGCTGTTTTGCTTGTTAATTTTTATAAATACCATAGATGGGCAAATTTTTCAACTCTCTCCAATTCCAGACTAAAATACCTCAACAACTTTTGGATTTCCATTAAATTTTTGTGTCATTCATGCTCCTCAGATGAATAATCCTAATGACTTTGAAGATCCTCTGACTTGTTTTGTGGCACCATCATGAGGTCAACATTTAAACTTACTAACTACAAAACTAATGACATTCCCACCGGACAACTATGTTTAGTGCTAATTTGCAAATGTTAGCATGCTAAACTAAGATGGTGAACACGGTAAACATTTGGTTAAACATCAGCATGCTTTGTAAGCATACTGTAAGCATAGCTCAGCCTCACAGAGCCACTTCCATGGCTATAGACTCTTAGTTTTGTTTAATAAAACAAGCAAAATCATTAGTCATCCATAAAAGAATCTACCACAAAATGAAGGTGTACAGGCCTGCTGCTGCGGTCATGAATCAGTGTCTTCTGGCTCTCAATCATTTCGGTTTGATAAAGAGTAGTTGTTCTTTTGTCTCTTTCAAAAAGTGTTTGACACAAAAAAAGAGGCTCCCTCCACATGATTCATCAAACTCTCCTGAAAAGTGGACTGACATGGTAACTCTCCATCCACTGAATAAACAGTTATGATAGATGTGTCTGCTTAACCAAAAAAGGAGCCTTTTTTTGCGCTTGTTTTCTCTCCCTGAAATCCGCCCTTTCTCCAGCACACTTCAGCAACCATTCCCTAACTTCTCTTTAAACTCCCTCTTCAGATCTTTCTGGGAACTGTGAGAGCGTATAATTAAGAGAAGCTGCATTAAACCGTTTTTATACTGTAGGTTTGTTGTCTGGCAGCCAGTCATGCAGACAGAGCAGTAGACAGACAAAGAGAAAGACAAAGAGACAGGCAGACAGGGAAATAGCTAGATTTTATTTCTTGGTTTTGATTGAAAGGAAGCAGTAATCTTGGCATTAGTTTAACATTACCGTGAGTGACTCCAGTTTCCACTGTGTAAAGCCTGGGAGCTGCAGATAGGCACACGCCCACCATCTGACTGACTGACTGTAGCACAACACCTGCAAGGGCAAGCACATAGCCACATGCTGGATCACACAAACACGCATAACAGCCTATGACTGCAGCCTTCTCAGTCTCTTCACACTCCATCTTTCATTATCACTCAGACAGAGAACAATAGGTCAGGGCTGAGGTTCTTGCCACCTTCAGTCTGGCTCCCTTCGCATTTATTTACCTCTCCTCTGTCCTTAATGCTGACAGGAAGTCGTAAATGGAGATCTTTAGATGTTGCCCGAGTGGGGAAACGGGAGAGGATAGAAGGTTACAAGGTTAAAGATGAAAGACAAAGAAACTGCTTAAGGTTTGAGTCAGAAACCTAATGCATGTGGTGTATTCTTAAAAACTCCTTGTCTGCTGGCGAGTGGCTGAAATAAAAGGACGTTTTTTTTCCTCCAAAAAATTAAAAAGTAATCAGAATTTGTACGCGTGAAATGGGAGGCTGTTATAAAGCTTTTATCACATGAAAGGAACAACACTTAGTGAGTTATGGTGTGAAAAAGAGAAAATAGATAAGAAAGAATAATTGTATCCTCCACCTTCATGATCGCTGAAGTTTTCCGCAATTACGCAGCATTATCGTAAAATGGAAACAGGGTGTTTTTCCAGTTCAGTGCTAAGTTTTACTCTGGAAATTATACTACTTCTACGTCTCCCCTTTTCTTTGTTTAACTATTTTGAATGACGCATCAATTGTTTACTCTTGACCGCACATATTTTTTTACTGTTGTTGGGGGAATTTCTTAAATCGTCACCCTTGATCATTAAAGATATACAACCTGGTTTATCATGAAGACACTTCATTTGAATGCAAGTATGTGGTTAAAAAGGTGTATCTGATGACGCTAGAATTCCCTGAGCCTATTTAATCAAATAAGTAATCCTTTAATTGTTAGAATAGTTAGAACATGACATTTGAAAACAATTGGGGTTAAGCTGACAGTAGTCTTTTATTTTCGTAGAAACAGCAACAGTAATAGAAAACTTGTTTTCTTTTGTTCTTTTCGTTTTTTTTGTTCATTCTTTTTTTTCAGTATATGGGAAGGTATTGTTTTCTTTTTGTCAGTTTTTTTGTCCTCTCAGGATATGAAGAAAGTAGTAAGTATTAAACAAACCAATCTGACCCCTTTCATTTGTTTTCATTGAAAGCTAGCCTGGTTTGTCCTGGCTTGGTCCTGCTCAGCTCAGCTCTGTTCAGCTCACCTCTAAGACCCCACAAGGGAAATTTACAGCCATGATGTATAGCCCTAGCCACTGAATTAATGCAACATTTCCATTAGAAAAATTGCATGACACAGCTGATATAAGAAGTTAGTGATCACAAAGACGCTGTGACACAGCATGGAAAATTACTTATTGGAGAACCGTCATCTGTGATTTGCTGAAATCTGTGACGGAAGGCAGAGACAGACAATGCACTATATACGTTCCTGTGGAAGGGCAAAGCTGAGTGATTAAGATGCTGAGAAGAATTTTGTAAAAGTCTCATCTGACGCTTGAAATACATTTAAACACACATCAATTAGTTTCTGCAAATTCTTATACAATTGAAAGGAGGTGATGTAATTTCATAATGTTCTCCACCGGTTTGGACGCGGTGTTGAAGTCTCTGAAGAGCAACCAGTGTTCATTGAAACCGTACACTGTAATTACAGCATAATTACTGTGCATATGAGAAACATGACGGGAGACTCGGTTCAAACAGCTGTTAAAGAAACAAAAGGTCAGATTCTCTTTGTTTTCACACCACACTGTACTGTATTATCTTTGTCTTTCTTCATTTTATTTTCTTATATAAAACCTGTCTTTGTGTCAAGACCCCAAAGTTGGCCGCACCGTGTGTGTGTATTCGCTTACTTTGAAACGACCTCCCTTAAGAAAACAAAATGTATTTTTAGTTGTCACACACTGTTACATTTACAATTAGCATGTGTACTTTTCGCTCATGCAACTCAACCACCCGAGCGTTTAAAGTGCTATGGGCACTTGCATTACCATTACATCACTTACAGTTGGCAACAACAGGACGAACATCAGGAGAATTGTATTTCTTTTCACCATGCTGATCACAACATTTTTAGCTTGATTCACTTATATCCAGGGGCTGTCTTTTACGCCACTGCATAAATGAACTTCAGAGCTGCAGAGCTGCTTCTCTGTATTGATTTTGTGGTCTCATTATAAAGAATCCGCATCTCTTGTGGCACCAGTATTCATACAACTCATTACATGAACCTGGCATTCAGCATTTATTAACTTATGCTTCAGAACGAGTCATGCAAATGCTCTCAATTTTACAACATCTTTGACATTAAAAACATCACATCGTGTTTATTATGAAATGAGCTCATATAGGACACAAAGTGCCATATGCACACCAGCCATAACACGGCTTGAGTTAACTGAGGTTAACTAATAATCCAGCCCCATGTACGTACAAACCTAAAGGGATTTTGTTTGCAGACTCATACCTGTTTGTTAATGGATAATTAGCCTACACTACTAAGTAGGCTTTGTAGTTGATGGATTCAACCTCTTTCGTATAGATTTTATTCTTATTCATTGGTGTTGTTTGGATTAGAAAGTTGCATTTTTTTGTAACATCAATATATATAATATTTGTTCCCTTTCAGAGTTTAAAGTTAGGGAGGGAAAGAATAAGTCTTGTGGTTTAGTTCATAAGCTAAGATGGGGTACAAGAAACAATGAGATGTGTCTGTTTTCCACAGGTTGTCACAGGCTTGCCTTTAGCTAGTCCTGAATTTCTGTTGTCATAAGAAGTTATGGCTTGCTAGCAGCATGTTAGTCCACAGTATTTTGGCAACAGTGACACAATAACAGACACACTGATTGGCTTGGCTATAATCAGGTTTAGAGACAAAGACATTAGTTTCCTGAAGTCTTACATCAGTTCTCATATGTACCTTTGAACCAATCTTTATTTTTGTTCAATCTCATCCCACTTCTGTCTTCTGTTTCGTAATTCTGCTCATTTCTCCACATCTTTCCACCAAGTGGTGTAATTTATTGGCAGCTAAATCACAACACAAGCAAGACATAGCCTTCAAATGTTGTTCCCATGTCATAGCTGATCACCGTACTCGTCGTATTGGTTACCTCATCTTGTGACATGATGGCAATGGTAATGGCAATCACCACTCTGCTGTAGACTTTGTGCAGTAAGCAGTACTGCATTGTGTTATACATTTTTCATACATTCTGTTTTGCACACTGGCAGGACGTCTCAATGATCTGCCTGCCTGAACATTGTCATCTTGTTCATTAGTTTAGAGCTGGGTGTGAGCTGCATCACTCCTACAATATGGTCTGTGGAGATAAGAACATTCAGACAGATTCATTCTGTACATTGGCAAAACAACAACTACTGTGGTAAAATGTGTTGTCAGTCAGTGGCTGTGGCCTCATACAGCAGCAGGATTGAATGTCCTGGTTTATCGGCGATGATTCATAATGCTATTGGATATGATGCAACGGAAAACAAGATACTCTGTTATCAGTATCACAATATCACGGACTAACACAGAGCGTAATTGTGTTTAGTTTATTCCATCTTCCATTATAAATATATGTTTCCTGTCATAGAAGAAAATAGAGAGAAACAGAGTCTGTGGGATGAGGTTTTATTCCATTCTGAAGATGTATGTGGTGTTTAGATGCAGGGAGGGGAGGGGGAGCTGAGAGAAGGAGGGAAAGGAAGAGAATGAATTTAATGTATAGAGACTGACTCATCAGGATTGTTTGTATTAGATAAATAAGGAACAGAGACCGATCCTGAGAGAGAGAGACTAAGAAAGGGCGTGTTGGTGGCGTGCTCTGCTCTCCCGCGACCCGTGGCCAGCACATTACCTCAATAGAGATTAGCATCATGCTCAGTCAGATCTGATAGGCCCGTTGCTGTGGGACGGAAGGACAGCTAGCCAGTTATCAGAGAGGACACAGGCTCAGTCGCTTAGCATAATGGAACCTGCATCAAATTAACTAGGAGCTCAACAAGAAAAATGCCATTAACAGAGCTGAAATGATTTTCTGTGATGGTAAAACAGCAAATAAAATCATGCTACATTTGCAGATTTTATGACTGAAACAGATGCATGTGGTATTTTGTGTTATGGAGCAGTATTATTTCCAAGGTACCATGGCATTTTTATGGCTCCTTTCTTTGGTCACAAGGATGTATAACTGATGATATGTGTATGCTGATGTCTCCAGTATGCTTTGCAGCATTGCGTTGCTAATCGTGCAATTGCTAAAATGCACAATTGATGGATTGTCAAAAAGTGGTACAGTTCAGCATGCTTCAAAACCCGGTGATCAGCTACAGAGAGAGGATTGCATCAGGTACACAAGACAGAGATTGTATCACACCTTGTAAAACTCTGAAGCACACCTATTAAGAAGAAGCAGGAGGCTGTGAGATGTGAAAACTACACCAGATGGATACAGCAACACAAAACCATCACACCTCTTATTCAGTCCCTACAGGCCACCCGCATATATCCTGTGTCTGCTTTTCCAGTTTAGTTGCAAGGAGAGGAAAAGAACACAACTAAAAACATCTGCATACGTTGAGTGTTAATGCACATGCAACAAATACAGGGTATATAAACTGTACAGTCTTCCCATTCAAAAGAGAATTCTTGGAGGCATTTAGACTTTTTGGAGGCCAGATGTCAGACATTTCTGCCACAGAGTTGAACTGCAGGACAAGGTTAAACACAGGCACTGTTTCATCATCAAGGTCTCTGTGCCTCTGTCAAAAACAGAGGTTATGTTGTTTGCACATACTGATGTATATGATTTTCCTGACTTCATACACACATGCTGTATTGATTATAACTTTATATCTACTTAGTCAAGGTCCAGCAAGGATAAAAATGTTCATTTCTTTCCTCCAAATCTCCTTGAGCCTGTTGTATCCGTAGTAAAAACCACTTAGTGAGCTGCCGTTGAATATCGACTTTGAGACTTTTCTCATTTACAGTCTCGGCCTGTCGAGGAAAAGGGTTTGTAACTATCCAGCTCTTGGGCTAGCAGCTATTGTTTTATTGATTGCTCATCCTCTTTTATTTGTGGGAAAACTACCCCAGGAACACAGTATCCCTCTGCTACTTCTCCCATACTCCTCTAAATTCAAACTAATTTCTGTTATGACTCAAAGAACTGCATGAATTGCTGCAAGTCTATCAAGCTTGTCCCTGTTCCCGTTAGTGAACCAGTTTTCTTCCCCCTTCCAGAAATTACATAAAAAGTCATTTTAGGGCTCATGCATTTTGGATTTGGAAATACTTAACCAGAGACCCACAGGAATGAATTTCTCTGTTATGCTTCTCCCAGCTGATGGCTTAGCTGATGTTTACTGAGGACGGTAGCCTGAAGAGGATGTGCTTAACCCATTCCTTGAAGTCTTATTTGCACCTGCATCTGCTCCTGTTGTATCGGATGCACATTTCTAAACATATTGTCAGATGTTTTCTATCCTACTTTAAGGCATTACTTGACTCACCAACCTTGCAGGCTGGAAGTCCCAGGTCTGTATCATGACTGAGCATAGCATGACATGGCGCAGCATCGCCTGAAGGCACCCCACAGTTGGCCTTCGTAGTGTGAGCTTCCAAGTAAAATGTGCATTATGTCTTGTGACAGTTTCAACACCCCCATTGCTGCTCCACAGGGAGCTGTGCTTCAGTCATTCTAACATTTCTCTCTCTGTGGAGTTAATGTAGCATTTAGTTCAGTGACAGTTTTTACTGGTATTTCTTCTCTGCTGCACCTCAGGAGAAAAACTAAGTCTCAGTTTGTATCATTCAGCTCCTTCTCCTCATTTGACCAGGGTCAAACTCAGCACTAGACAGATGATCTTAACTCAAAATTACCAGCGACGGTATGGATTGACAAAAGTGCGGCCTTATGTTACGATGTGTATATATAAAGGGAAAAAGGATAAACACGGTGATGTCAAACAATCAGAAAGGCAGGCGCAGTAGCATCAGACCAAAGAGATAATTGAATCAAAAGAGAGAGCGAGAAGGCCATGTGCTACCAAGCCTGTCCTTATCAGCAGTAATTTTCTCTGCTTTGCCCACACAGCTCTGTATCAGCTGCTTCCAGATTGATTAAGTTCCCCGCTTGTATCATCGCAAGCGATGATTGACAGGCCTGGAAAAGGTTTTGATATTTAAATGCATAACCTCGTTCTTTTTTTTGGGGTCAATCTGTTAAGCACCAGTTGTGTGTGTGTGATGTGAGTTGGGCTTTGCATTTGTGTGCGTGGCTGTATGTGTGTCACCGAGTGCACGCTTGTTTTAATTCATAAATGCTTTTTCCAGACAAAGCAAAGGAGCTGCCTGCACCACTCTCACCTTTTTCTTCTTTACTACCATTCTCAAGGAGATAAAGAGAAGGGAAAAGAGAATTAGGAGGTAGAGAGTAGAGAAAGGGAAGAATTATGGTGATACCATAATAAATGTTTTCATTAGGTCTGTGAGGTACTGAGGGCACATATGGCTATGTGGGCCTGACAGACAAAGAGTAAACAGGACTAAGGCTGTACTTAGGCACTGCAGTGCTAAATGCTAATGTGCTCACAAAGACAATCCTAACATGCTGATGTTTAGCAGGTATAAGGTTTTCCATGTTTACCATCTTAATTTAGAGTGTCAGCATGCTAACATTTGCTAATTAGCACTAAACACAAGGTACAGCTGAGGCTGATGGTCATTAGTGTAGCAGGTATTTAGTCATAAACCATTGGACAAATCAAGATATTGACATGATGATGTCACTAGATAGAAAGTTAAGGGATCACCAAAGGGATTACAAATTATCTTGAGGGGAACATGAATGTTTGGACCAAATTTCATGGAAATCTTTTCAGCGAATGTCCAAACATTTCACTACAAAAGAAAAAATGTCAAGCTCATCTTGGTGAAGGAAGGAACGAAAAGTCAGAGGTTAACCAAAGTCAGTAGTGTTCATCCTCTGGGAATCCCAAATCTCTGCATAAAATGTCATGACAATTTACCTCGTATTTATCACAAAATCTGGATTTACAGACTGACTGACTGACTTACTGGCATTGTCATTTGCAGAGATAGGCTATGGGTCGTAATCAGTAATATTTTGCAGTTTTTTTTTTTTTGTGTCGAGTATCCATATTTTAAAACCTTTTTGGTAAGGTTTTAAGCTAATCAAACGCCTTCAGCTGTTAGAGGTTTTCCATTGTAAGTTTGGGAGCTCATCTCAGCCCCAGTAGCATAACAAGTTCTTGACCTACTTTTAAAAACAATGTAGTGAGTTGTAGGTGGTTATCTCCTCTCATCTTTCTCCTCAGTTGATTTCTGCTGGTGGCAGGGTTGGTGTGATGTCAGTTTACTTTGGATCATTCTCAGACAGCAAACACCCACCAACTTCCCCTCCTTTTCCCCTCTCTGCTCTGCTATCTTTGACTTTCCTTTCCTTTCCCTTGATTTGCTTTGCTTTCCTTTCTTCTCCTCTGCTCTCTGTTTCATATTAATTTTTAAAATCTGTGGTAATGTTTGTGTCCTCAATACATCCCCAAAAAGGATATCCATTGCTTTGCGACAGATGATTATTTTGAATGACTAAGAAGCACAGCAGCATGTCCAGGCCTAATGGCTTTTAGATCACAGAGGCAGAGTTATAAAGATAGCAGCTTATCTCCAGTCACTGAATGTCTTTGTTAGGTTAGTGTTGTTCCAAAGTTGGCACTTTGCCTCTGTTCTCTCGCTGTTCCTATATCTCGTTCCCTCTCTTTTCCCTCTCGTCTTTTTGAGTCGTCTTTGGCCCGCTTCCAGAATCAATCCTTCACCTCTTTACAGAGACATTCTTGTATTTGGGCTTCTGTTTCAATGAAGGGCCTACAGCGACAGGGTGCCTCATTCATGTCCACTTCATTGTCTTTTAATTATCAAACCATGATGGATTACCTCCATACAGATATTCATTTGAAAGCAACATCTAAGAGAGGGAAGGAAAAAGGAAAACACCAGTATGCTTTTTGATAGCTCAAGTATTATTTGTGGGAGTGTGTGTGTCTCTATTTGTATGCTGATATTGGATGCTAGTTTTGCTTGTGTTCTCAAAAAGACAGTTAGTTCCCTCACTTTCGCTCCCTCTCCATTCTCTCCTCTTATCATGGCCTCCTGGGTTCAAGCAGACAGCTTCCTCCTGTCTTTTCTCTCTGATTTATCTGGCCAGGGCTGACAAGTGTAAACACCTGCCAGAGTATCCTCCCCATTTGAGAGCCCTAGGTGGTTGGATGTGTTCCATTTTCTATCCCCATATGGTGGATCAATGCATTACTCTCTCCGGGCTGTCTTTCCAACGTTCTCTGCTTGGTTGTCTTCTCTCCTGCTTTCACACCTCACCCAAAACACCATTTCCTCTGGCCTGCCTGTGAATAGGTGTTACTATGTACAGTGGTCTAAAACTTCAGCTATATGGTATTTATGTTACTGTGTAGTAAAAGTGTACAGTTTTAGTGAGGTGCGGTCTTGTGGGTGTTCCGTTCACATGGATGTATAAGCTCTGTTTCTGCTTTTGTGTGTGTGAGATTGTCACCCAGCAGAAATGTCTGAAGTTGCTGGAATTTCCCCGCTGTCACTTATCAGCCTGTAAAATCACTTAAGCTTTTATTCAGTTCCAGCAACCATGAAAAGCAACTGGAAAGGCAACACACTACATTTCTTTCGCAGACATCCTTTTTACTACTTTTATTCATGTCCAATGGGTCATAAACACAATGCAGGTGACTTGCTCACAGGATTACAAAAATACTCTTGCCATAAACAATGGCTGGATAATCCACAGAACGTGCTGTGAACAGTTTTCTTTAGAACTACTATCTTCTAAAGAAAGTCTGTAATGTCTGTAAATAATCATGAGTGACAGGAACAAATATGTTTCCTCATATTTTGGTTAAACCAACACTTTTACTACTACACAAAATTCCTGAACTGATGCAAAAAACCCCTAAACACTGTACGGTATATTCTGCTTGCATCATCTATGACAAAATTCTAATTAAAGGGACAAATAGCTGCACCTCCTCCAAACGTGGTGACTGGCCACAATTACAGACACGTCACAGCGCATTGCCAGTTAGCTACCTCTTCTATTTGGTGTTCCTGTCATCTGTAAACCCTTCACCACCATTCTGCGGACAGACTGCCAAATATAAACACAAACAGGCTGCACTCGCATCAAAGCTGTCAGACGGCATTTAGAAGAAGCTGCTACTTTAAAACCTTCATATGGAACCCTTCCTCTAGACTTGATCAAAAATCCAACTGCAGTCTCTGTGATTCTCGGCAATGACGTTGACATGTTGGACAACATCGTTCACTACCGCACAATTTAATCACATGAGACGTGATGCAGCATTGTCTGAAGACTGAACATACTATCAGGTCAGCTGTTCTATACAGCTGCTGTGCAATGTAAAGCCATTTATATACTTTGCAGCCATTCAGGGTATGTGTCGAGGACTCGAGTAGAGACTGAGGGCCATGAAACAAGCAGTGAAGAAAACAAATATAAACAAAAATATAAGCCCTTATAAGTGTTGTATGATGCCACGCCACTATCGACGAGACTACATAAGTTTTCAGTGCCAAATCTATTTCAAAAATAAACCTGTTATTTGAACTGAAACCACTCTGGTTATGGTTAGGTTTATTCACAAAACAACTTTGGTTAGGGTTAGAACAGGTTAAAGACTGACTTTTTGTAGACCCATCCATCCATCCTTCCCGACCACCTCCCTCTGTGGACTTTGTGGCTCTGTAACAATGCCAAACTGCGTCCTCCTTTTCTTCTGACAGACAAGGATCGATGGAGGATTTGTCACTTAAAGCTTAACCATATGAACTTAAACATATGTGGTTTTTGGACATTTGCTGAAATTACTTATGCTGTCGTTTTTCTTGGGAGGACAGTTTCTAAACACATTCAGGAGCATCAGTTTATCATCAACAGGTTTGCTCTGATGTAATTAAATGGCAGTCTCTCACTTCATTGCTCAGGCTGATGGCTGGCACAGTGGGGAGTTTCAGGAGATGAATGGCTGGAACCTTCTCAAGATTAGTTGTGTGTTTGTTTGTGCATGTGCATGTATATGGGAAAATCTGCCCAATCAAGCTTGATTATGTGCATATGAACTTGTGCTTTTTGTGTTTGTTTGTGCACGTAACCAGGCGGAAAAACTAAATGGATGACTAAATGATGGGTAACATTTCCTTCCTTTTCCTCACCTGAAGTCCACCGTGGCTGACCTTGTCGCTCCAGTAAATGGGTGTTATTGCATGTATGTTTAAGCTCCGAGCATCCGTAGTTAACATGTTGATGCAACAGCAGCAATAACATCATTAGTCCTGATAATATGTTTATTGTTAAAGCTAATTCAGTTTGGGGCAGCTGCCACCAAGGGGGTGCTCAGTCTGGGGAGAGAAAGTGGCGAAGTGTGAATGAGGTTGTCTGTCCGCTTTAATTATTTGTTTATAACCAGTATAGTTTGAGTTTATGTGTGTTTTCCTCAAGTTTTCTGTGGCATTTGCAAGGGTACAAGGTGACTGAGTGTGTGTGTGCACATGTGTGTAGAGTTATTCATAAGATGGCGGGGTATGTAGAGAGATTCTGGGGGGTCCTTGTGTTTTTATTACCTGCTGGTGGCCTCCTGCCAGCATCCAGCTTGATTAACTCTCCCCTTTTCGGCTTTACTCGAACGCACGCACACTTATGTACACACACAAGTAGCTACTTTATCACTGAGAGTGTGCAGGGGGTGTAAAGGAATAGCAGCTATGGTTCTCAAAACGTTATTATCTATTAAATGCCTGAGGAAGAGGCGCAGGGCTCCACTGTTACTCTTTATGTCTTCATTTCGGATGCTTTTCAAGGAGAGCTTTTACAAGAAAGGAAATCCACACACTTCCACCTGCGCATGTGTGGTTTTTGGTAGAAGGTAATTTATTGTTGAAGTTTGAGCACATGTTTAAGCCTTGATTCCTGGATCCTGATGTTCTTAGTGTGTGTGTGCGTGTGTTTAAACAGATGTCTACAGTGCTGTACAAAAGTAACGATAAGGATTTAACACACACATACACACTGTCACACAAAAAGAAGCAATTTGCACACTCCTGTTTCTCATGTGTGGCAGCTGGTAACGAAAGGGCCACTGGAAGGCTTAGAGGTTTCACTAAAGTCATTTTCAGCTTAATTTATTTTCTGTATTACAGGAGGCAGTGTGAGATGGTTTGAATAACAGTTTTAGCACTCTATTACACCCAATTGATATAGATAGAGGACACGCCCTCAGCACGAGCAAGATAAATGTCTGGAGTATGATTAATCCCAAGAGATTAATTTCAATGAACAATAACTCTTGTTCACATTTGATTCCCATCTAAAATATCATTACAGAACAATTACCATTTATTATACTTACTAGCCAGACAACATCTTGTTTTCTTGCTCAATACAACCTCCATCTGTCATTCAGTGTGCTAGCTCCCTACAGGCTAACCTCTCTGCCTTCTGCCACTTCCTGCTCATCAATCAGTCAAATTACTGGAGGACTTCCGGGTCAAGGTTCAGGAGAAAACACATTTCAGTCCTCTGCAGAGGTTTAATGTACTGTACAGAGAGACGAAAAAACTAATTTGTATTTACAAAGTTGGAATGCATAGCGCAACTATAGTCAGCCTTCGCTGTATGATAAAGGTGAGGGTGAGGGAAAATCCATTTTAGTGTTTTTCTTCATAAAATATAAAGCGTGGTACAAAAAAACCAGTCTATGGATAAGAGGTGTAGGCCACGGAGTGAGAATGCAGGGACCTTGTGAGATCAAGGTCGTATCCAGGCTTTAGTATTGGTATTCTCCTCAGTGTTAAAGTGAGTCTCCCAGTGAATAGTGTTTTCATTCCTCTCCTGAATGAGATTCACAGAAGCATGGAGAAAGAAAGAGAGAGGGAGAGAGGTAGAGAGACAGAGAGAGGGAGAGAGGGAGAGAGAGACATGACAAAGAAAAGAGAAAGTAATCCCCCCCCCCCCCTTTCCCTCTCCTTCCTCCCCCTGGACAATAGCGAATGAAAATACAGCGTGGGATAAACAACTTTTATCAGACTGGAGCAAATGAAATCGACTATTTTATTCAATTCTTCATCCCTGAAGCATCCCCTACTCTATCTACCCGGCAACATCTCACCCCTGCAGCTTCAACTGAGAAAAAAAGAAAAACGTGTTTTATGCAAATTAAATGCTTTATTCTTGATTAGATTACAGACGCAATAATTGTCTTGGATGATTTATGAGTGTAATTTGTTGCCACAAACTGCAGTAGAAAAAGATCTGTTGCCATGGTTTGTTCAATGAAGACATTAGATCAACTTAATTAAGGGCATTTGCTATAAAATCCACTTCAGTGGCCACATATACATTACAGTGGAAAATGTGCTTGTTGAGTGTGTTTTCCAGGATTTAAAGGTAATCAAGAAAAAAAAACATGCAGGAAATGGGCAGTAGTCACGCTTATTGAGTGAAAATACAGAGTCAACAGTTGGCATTTAAGAAGACCAAGTGGAATGAGAAATGAGGTGAAGAGGAAAGAATGGAAAGTACAAGCCTGCAGGTGGCTCTTAAACCAATGCTGTGGTAAACTGGAGTGTTTAATAGCTATACCGATGCACCAGTTTAGCCCGTGGTAGTCATCAGCCTGTAGGAGTTGGAATGTGGGATTGCTACCCTTGTAGGAGACTGACAAGTGGGAAATTAGGTACTTGCCATGCCATCCCGCCCCATCTCCAGGTACTGCTGATACTTTACAGCAGGCTAATCTCAACAAGAGCTCTCCCACTTCACTAAGACCCTGTCACACACAGAGAGAGAGAGAGAGAGAGAGAGAGAGAGAGAGAGAGAGAGAGAGAGAGAGAGAGATCTTCTCTGCCTGACATCGATCTATGACGCATATTACCACCCTAATCCAATTAATTCTGTTTCGCTTGCAACACGGCTCACTTGAGTCATCGAAAATGATATATAAATATATCTCTGACAGATTGCAATGGGCCGTGCAAAATGCACAAACAGCTAATTCAGGTGGACTTGAATTTGTTTGGCTAACTCCTTTCTTTTTCTGCCTGTCCTTGCTCCCCCTCGGCTTCTGTGTTTGTTTCGCACAAAGAATGCAGAAACCGAGGAGGGAAAGTAATTGAGGAGGCAGTCAGGTGAAGACAGATTTGTTTGACAAACTTTGTTTTTTTCTGTCTTTTCTTCCTCATGCCTCATTCCCCGTCTCTTTACCTTCATCGCTCTCCATCCCTTCCTTCTCCTCCTCAACTACCACTTCTGTCTCTCTTTGTACAAGGCTGAGGCAAATCTGAGAGGACCAGCAGCAGCAGCGGCGGCGGCAGTGTTGGTGCGACCATGAGGTCAGAGGCCTTGTTACTCTACTTCACGCTACTGCAAATAGCCGGGGCGGGCTTCCCTGAAGACAGCGAGCCTATTAGCATCTCACACGGCAACTGTAAGTATTTGTTTCTTTCTTTCTTTCTCTTCTTGTGCACTGTCCTTCCTCTCATAACAAGTCCTCACTTGCTCTCACACTGCTTTTTTCCCTCTCCCGTTTGTCTTCCACTTCGCAAACCCCCCTCACAGTATCTCTTTCTATCCCTTTTTCTTCTCCACATCCCTCTCAACCCTTGCTTCCTCTGCAACCCCCACCTTCCCCCTCCACTGAATGCATTTTGAAGTCATGGAGTGTAATGTGGTGCCCAAGGATAGGCCCTCCACACACACTAAAATGAAGGACTTAAAGCAGCATTTGAAACGGAGCCCACCCCACATCAAAGGATAATCTGCTATTTTTCTGTTGGGCTCCTAATGTTGTGTGTGATAGTGTAAACGCCGTTGCAGGCTATAACGATACGGTCATTGTTTCCTCTGTGTTTCTCCCTCTGTCCTGTCCCATCCTAGTCTCTCTGGGCCTAACGCTACTGGCCAGGAGAGCTGAAACAGAAGCCAGCCAGCCTCACATAAACCTGCTCCTTTATCAGAGTGTTTGTTCAAACCAAGCGCTTTCATCCAAAGCCACTAACAATAGAACAATTGCATGGTATGGTGCAGCACATTTTTAGCCTACAATTTATGGTTGCAGGAGGAGCTCAACCAACAACTGTGGTGGCATTTTCTCATCCAGCTGAGACACGTGGGTTGACATTTGACCTGAAACCCATGAGACACTTGATAAAAGCTGTGGAATTCATTAAAATCCAAATGTAAATACTGATCACCTTTTGTTGTCTTGCAGACACAAAGCAGTATCCAGCGTTTGTAGGCCACAAACCTGGCAGGAACAACACCCAGCGTCACAAACTGGACATCCAGCTCATCATGATCATGAACAAGACGTTATACATCGCTGCAAGGTGAGTGATAATAGCTATTTGGTCAGATTTGGACATTTCCACACCTAGGAGTGTGTACTGTTTCAGAAAGGGAAGGATGAAAGTGCAAACCTTTAGGATTAGGATTAAATAAACTGGGGAAGACATATTGAATCCTTTATAATTCGCTCTTAAATTACAATTGCTATTTGAATTTCAGCTATGAATGATTCCCACCCATTGTTGTTCAAGTTAAAGATTGTGAACATAACTCAATAATTGCTGAGGGCTGAGAGCTCCACAGCGGCTGGGCTATCAAACTGATAGCACCCGTTGTGCTATTTTCTTTTAAAGTTTTGGGAATCAAGAGGGAGTAATTCAGAGCAAACTGCTGAGACTTTAAATCACTTTGCACTCTGGACTATTTCTTCCATTACCTCTTTGTTGTTTTCTATTTTGGGCTCGCCATCTGCCCAAACCCCTTTTACCTCGTACGATGTCCCTGATGACTTGTGCTCTGTTTTGGTTAAACATCCTGGCAGACACACTACAGATTATTTCAACCTTAATATCAAAGAAAAGAATTTCGAATTTTGTTTTACTTGATATAATCTACATTTAGGGTCTAAATGCACTATCTTATCAGCCTTACTGCACATTCTGTGCTGATAATAAACAGTAATACAGAACAAATACTTTGTTTGTTGGCAGCCCAGGTGCCCTGGCACATTGATCTGTAAAAGTCTTTGCTTGTCTGCCTGGCTGTTTTTTTTCTGTCTGTCACCTGTCTTTATTGCTTTTTGCCTATGGGTCAATGTGTTTTTCACCTGTGTATCTTTATTTTTGTGTTACTCAACTTTCAAAGATAATATAGCTCAATTACACCATCTGGAGCCATGGAGAAAACTGTTATTGATTTCTTCTTGTCTCTTGTCATCAGTATTTTCAAAATGTTGCTTCACCTCATGGCAAAGTGAGCAACCTGTGAAAACAATCTGGTCCAAAGAAACGACATTCAGGTTTACCTTCAATGCAGTCTTGACTGTGCAGTATAGGTCTTAATAAAATGGATCTTTATTCATTTGTTCTGTGCCATCCATGGCTAATTGAGTGGCAGGCTTGATTGGATACTATTAAAAGCCACAATAGGGGTCTTCCTTTGTTTTCCTCCCAAGCATGTCAAATTAAGTGGCTGGGAGAGGCTGCTGCTTTAAGTGGCAGAGCTTTTTAACATATCTCTGGTCATTAAGAGGAGGTGTGTGGAGAGTGGGGAAGGAAACAGAGCGAAAGAGAGAGAGCGTGTGTATGCGTGTGTATGTGTCTATGTGGTGGGGCGCCAGAGACTTTGGTCTGCCTGTCACCCACCTGCTCCACATGGGGTGGCAGGGGCCTGAGGGGAAGGGCAGGGAAATGAGGGTTTATTGGAGGCGTGTGTACATCAGTGTGTGTGTTAGAAGGAAGGTGTGTGTTGCCCATTTTAGTATGTGGACCAGTTGTCGCATGGATTTAAAAGTGATTTCTTGTGATATGTGGCCGTAATGTATGTGTGCATATGGAGATACTTTCGGGATGGCAAACATGTGTGGGTGTGGCAGTGGGCGCGGGCACTACAGCCTGTGATCATGTGTGCAGTGGATTGCTCGTGTGTTTGTGTGGGCAAGTGCGAGGTCACCTGGTGCGTCGATCCCACACTTGCATACTTGCTTAAAGCAGACGGGAATTCTGACACATGGCCGAGTTATGTGACCCCTGAATAACTGGAATGTCTGCCCCAGATTAGACCCAGCCGGATGACCGCCATTGATCCTGACACAGAGAAGAATGTTGGAGTCGATTACATGGACACACAAATGACGGACCACGCACAAAGATCCATCGACACTAGCAAGAAATCGATCAAGACATGTAGAAATTGAATGACAAGCAGTTTAAGACAAACAGCAGAGACAATCATCACTTCAGAAATCAATGTGAAAGCTAGCCAACAGTCAACCCAGCAAGACTCAAGCTATCAAACAACGAACAATGCTGCTGAAGAAAAACTAGGCGACATCAATAGATGCTTTCTTGACGGTTGTCCAGTCAAATGACTTGTTTATTCTGGGGCCAGCATCACACAGCTTTGCCATCATGCCTCTAGACCAGCGAGCCTCAGTTCTTGGTGCGCAGCAGCTTGCAGATGGCCACTGTGAACACAGTCCAAAGCTCAACACTGTTTCAGGCTGTTTTTTGAATGGTTGCTCAGTATATTAAATCCCTTTGGCTCCTGTTTTGGCGTTGGCACTAAAATCACAAGATTTTTAAGCAATGAGATGCAAACAAACATAGCAACTGATGAAATTGTAAATAGATAAAAGTGGCTAAAAGTCTTTGGCAACGGAGGAACTCAGCAACAGATGCAGTGATTGATAATTCTTCCTCGGGTTTGAGTCTTGAATGAAATGTATTGATTTGGTAGAATCAGAGATTCTTTTGAGCCATAATGTGTGGGCAGATATTGAGGAAAATGGCCTCTCTTGATGAGGTCATATGGCTTTTCCAATGTGTGTAAAATATCATTAATTATCATTTGAATGTTGATTTTGAATTCAGTACATGCCTTGATTAGTCCCTTAATATTCTGAATCTTATTCCATGGCTCAGTTACCACCAGGTGCATTATCCAGATGGACTGTACAGCCTTATACAATATCAGACTTTTGTCTTTTCATTTGCAGGCTATCAAAAAGCCTCTTTCCAGTTTTAACAAGACAAGCATTGGACTCAGTATAATGCAGATTTGTCTGACTTTTCCTCAAATATCTGCTCTTAACAGGGGACATACAGATGCATGCTCCGCACAGAAAAAATAGCTGGGTGTTATGTTATGAATCATAGCAAGAGGTGTTTGTTTGTGAAGTCATTGATGAACATGCGATTTAACCTTGTACCAAATTGGCCTATGTGCAGCTGCTGTTTCATACATTTTTGAATGTGGCAATCAGCGGTACGTTATCCATGATAAACTGAGACATGATGTATATTAAAGTACAGGTAATGAACATAAAAAGTTCTTCATGTACAAGTTCACTGGTTTATGTGTACCTGCTGCCATGTGTGTATTAGGTGTTTAGCAGCAGAGTCACGTTCAGTAAAAGCAATAAACTGTTCTTGATGCAGCGAGAGATGGACGCAGGAGGATTCCTATCCCAGCAGTCCATATTTCATGGTCAGGCTACACCATGTTCAGCATTCAGAGGGAATTCATCACAGTGCAATGGGAGATTTATCATTGTGATCTCTGGAAAATATCCCAGTGTGCACGAGTGTGTGTCAGGGTATATGCATGGCTAATGGTGTGTATGTGTATGTAACAAGCCATGTCATGTCACCCCTCTCCATGGTGTACAGTATGTATGTGTTCAATCAATGGGTTTAATTGAAGCCACTTGCCAAATAGCAATCATACAGACATATTCAAACTCTAATCTTCATTCTCAGGCTTATACTTATTTGCCTTGGGGATATCAAACTCATTGTCAGTCCTGAGGATGCCAATAGAATTAGTGTGTGTGTGTGTGTGTGTGTGTGTGTGTGTTCTTGGGTGTTCCACTACCTTTGTGAGAACTACTTTGAGTTTTAGACCTTCAAAAAGTTTAAAGTGTAAAGAACAACTTTATTGAAAGACAAACATGTTTAGGCTTGTGGCATTCATCAGGGTTGTAAACACATTATAATAAAATAAGATTGGTTTGAAACAAAAAAATAGGGTTAAAAAGAAAAGGATAGACATAAGACAAGTATATACATACACATACAGATCATGTGGGAACCTATACATAGATGGGCTAGGTATATGGTCATGTAGCTTAAGGTCAATGATATTCCCAAATCGGCAGGGAGGCAAGGAGGTACCCAGTGATGGACATGGGTGACTATATTTTGTCCATTAACAGGAGAATAACATCTCTAGGGAGGTCCCTACTGTACTGCAGCTTGTATAGAGAAGGTATAGAGAATTTCAATAGCTGTCACTTTTTTCAAACTGCTTTGATTTTTAGGATTTAGTTTACAATTATGACCTAAAAGGATTTTATTTTAAATTTGGCAGAAAGAAAGAATGGATCAGCAAGGACAACATTGTACCCACCAAAGTAACTGCTGAGATCTGGTGTCACGGCTGCATATACGCAAAGTTTGACAGGGCGAGAGTCGAGTAGTCAGACGGGTTGTAAACAAGTCAACCGCTTTTATCTGAAGGTGAGCGAACCCAAGATAACCGCTCATTATCCAAGAAAACTGTGTGCATGCACAGCTACGGCAAGTACAGCAGTTTGAAGGTGAACAAGGAGGTCGGTCTCAACTATTTTTACCACAGAAAGTTTGGGTAATAATCTTTCCTATTGCCTTTGCTTTTGAAAATGTGTTCGGCTAACATGGGGTTTTATGATAACAAACATGATTATCTGACTGCTCGTGTTTCTCACCTTGTTAGACTTCTTTTCAGCGGTATTACCAAGTTCCAATGTTATTTTAATGGATAAAAGAAGAGGCTTAAACCCAGGTTCCCTTTGAGATTAGAGTAAGGTTTGAGGACAGTGATCGAGACAGTCCATATATAATTGTGCGTGTGTGTGTATGTGTGCGTACGTGAATGTGTTACTGTATAGCCTGCCTAGCGAGTATGCCCCAGGACTCTCCACATGCAGGGCATAGTCGCCATTCCTGGACCTCAGTCAGCCTTCACCCTGGTAACACCAACCACACTCTGTTTACTTCCCTCTATGAAGCTGGGAATCATGGGAACCAGAGAGAGAATGTGTGTGTGAGTGTGTGTTGGGGGGAGAGAGGGAGAGAGAGAGAGAGAGAGAGAGAGAGAGAGAGAGAGAGAGAGATCAGTGTGAAAGTGGAGAGACCAAAATTTGTGGTTGCCTCACACCGAAAAAGACACACACATACACACTCAAAAATCCCGATTATCGTCTCTCAGTTGAGTCCTCTCGAACAGTCGTGCCTCTGTGGCCGCTGTTCTTCCCTGTCAGGTCTCTTTGGGTCTCGCAGTGGAGGCCACTAGAGTCTCCATTATTGTAGCTGCACCAAATCCTGTTAAAACCCACTAATGACTGGGATTACACGGTTGCCTCCTCTCCCTCTCCTCGCAACACCAGCGACATCCAGCCACGTCCGCACTCTGAAACAAAGCTTGCAGCTCCAGTAGTCATAATCACCTGAATTAAAAGTTGGAACAAGTTTCCATTTAAAACCTAACTGAAAATATGCAATATAGGCCTACTTTCTTTCTTCTAAGATTTTAACATTTTTTGCAAGTCATCCAGCAGAAATATACAGAGGCTGGAAAAAGTAATTAATGCTCTCAAATTAGTGTCAAGTTATTATAACAGCAGGAACTGAAGTTACAGGTTGCTGCTGTGATGCTATATTATATGTTGTCTCTGAACTACTGGCTAGTTTTAGCTGATAGCCGAATATTAATGCAGAGCAAAATAAGCAGTGACGCAACAGACAATCTAATCTTAATGAGCAATAGAAATATTTGGATATACTACTACTACTAGACATGGTGTAACATCCCTTCACCAAATGTTAAAATATTATTGAGATGAGATGTGGAAAATATTTTGAGACTACTGGATGACGTTTAATCAATAAATGTAAAGAAAATCAAATCTTTTATGCAGTTACTGTGCATGCCTGCCTAATTGCGTGAAAGTATGCGTGATCAAAACGTGCCCCTCACCCCACTGACCCAGCCACACACAAAAACACACATACACTCACATGCACACCGTGACAAAAGGAAATGTGGAGAGAATTTAGAAAACCATAATGAGAACTATAACCTTCGAAATGAACAACCTGCCTCAGCTTGTGGGGGGGGGGAGTGAACTCTGGCTTGTTGTATTTCATGCCACCACATCACCGAGGGCCTCTCGATGCCCTTAGCTCATTCAGAACCTCAATAACTCCCTTCTCAGCCCAAAGGTGCCTGCTGGCTCCACCGCTCCCCTCCCATCCACTTTGTGAAGAGGATTTGAACCAGCGAAAGCCAAAACAATGTACAATGGACCCTCCTCTACCACCCATGATTCAGTTATGGAGAGAGAGGAATATGGGTGAAGAGAGTGATGAGAGAGAAAGCGTGGGAGGGGGAGAGTAGGGTGGACGTGCAGGCATTTAGTTTGCAGAAAGAAGGGTGGTGGCAAAAGGTGCGGGGTGCATGCTAATCGTGTTCCTCTCTTTTCTGCTACCGGAGTGCAAGATAGTTTGACAAAGGCCCAGCAGATGGACCAAGCTGGCCTGCCGTCACCCCAGAAGAAATGCGCTGTTATGAAAACGACATTCTTCCACACAAAGCCCCTGTGTTCTCATGGCCACGCATGGCTGCATGGCTACATGTCCGACGGACATGTCACTCTATTGCACTCAATCTCACACTCTTGCCCGCGCTCAGTCGGTCTACTGTCTTGCCTTGGTCATTCAGCTATTTCGCTGTCTGTACCCATCCTTTTTCAGTGCCTCCCTATTTGTGTCTAAAAGGATATTTGCATACCTTCCTTCCTACTCACACATTTTTGTCGCTGAATTTCGGGAAATACGCAGCTCACGCCAAGTGATTCACATTGACAGCTAATGTTCTGCCCTTGCTGATTGTCAAAGGCTTGTGTTATTTCGTTTCTCCACAATCTCACCGTGTTTCAAATTTTGTCACTAACAGCACAGCCCCTTATAGTTGACCCATGGTTTACAGTCGAGAGTGAGAAAATTATGGGAAAGACAACGACATGCAGCAAAACGTCTTCATAAACCATTAACAGTATCCAAGTAAAGGCCTGGTCACACCAGATACATTCTATATGTAAATTTCAGTCTGAGACTGACATGAACCAGAGAGAGGTTTCGTTATGTGCATTGCAAATTAAAGTCTACAAAATCTGCCTATAAATCAAAGAAAAAGACACTCCCTATAAATCCAGAACTTGCCTTATAATATGTTTTCTTCGGTATCAGAGTAATCCAGTGATAGTTGAACATCCATGGATAAATTGCAAACAGGAACTGCTAATAGCTAATTTGGCATAGTTTTAATGGTTCCAATTTGCCACAATATAAATGAATATAGGCTATAAAAATGGGGCTTAAGTTGTTGCCCAATGCCCACAGTGATGGGCACAGTGTCAGGCTTTAAAAAACCCTGGTATACACTCATTATGATGTTTGAATGGACTCAAGAGACGTAAGCTTTCTGACAATTCCTAATAATTTTGTTGGACTCAGTCTGAAACATGTGGTGTGAGTGGTTAAAGACTAACTGTGGCAACTCATCTTGTTCTGCTCTTTATCACAAAACCTTACGTGAAGGATTTGACCTGAAATGCCTGGATTAGTTCACATTGTACACAAATTAAACATTTGCCATTCTCATAAATAATTTTAGAAGTGAAATGTAAATGTGTATATTTATAATGTGAATGGATTCTAGGAAACAAGAAACAATAGAACACTTATTTCTTTATTCACACTGCACTGCTTTTTTGAATGGAAACAGGCTGTTAAGAAAATAAGGTTAGTATCACTGCTAACACAACAGCAGCCTTTACTCAGAACAGTTGTTAAGTTTGATCTATACTCAGTGGGCAAGAACAATCTTAAAATCTGACCCAGTTTTAGACTCATAACAGAAAATATTTAAAAACAATGAAATGCTGATATCTCTACCCACTAAGTTGGAAGTGTACTTTGTAGGAACACACTTTGTGTGTTTCTGTTATATATAAACTTCCTGTTGGTGAGCCAACCTTTAACATTCAATGGACAGTTTACCAGCAATATTTATAAGGCAAGAAACTAATTTCACATTTAACTTTTCTACAGTATGTGTGGTTATTGTTTATGTCCTTTTTTGGGCTGGGCACTTTAACGCTCTATTATCGTGTTTACGCCTTAATTAATTAAAGCTGACAATTATTTTATCACACGTTAATGCAGTTTTATTATTTTTATTTTGAAAGTCCGTTGCTCACTGGCTCTGAATACACATACAGTCAAACCATGGGTCACAGGAGAGGTGGGATCAGCCTGCAAGTCACCCACCCAAACAAGCAGTGGAGGGAGGATTCGGCAGCCTACGCTGGATGACAAGAGACAAGTGCTCCTCGAGTAAACGGTTAAATGGTTAAAGTTAAAATTATAGACTAATGTTACATAACTTTACCTGATAGGCCTTCATCTAGTTTGGTGACCACTTCACCTCACTTTAACATTGAGTGTTTATGCTGCTCCCTGATAAAAGAAAAATGTTTCCTACCTGTTCAGAAAAAACACAAGAAAACAGATTTATCAACCTGTTGCTCAGAAGGTGCATGTTATGATGTTATGATTGTGGCTGTGGACTCTAACTTGTTTTAACAAGCTAGATAAAAGGTAATGCCCTGGCAGTGGCAAATAGCTGTGGTTTAATATTTTATATATTTAATATTTTTGATTACATTAAAGTTTAAGTTGAGATTTATTTAGTGCTACTGTGTAAAGGGAATTCTGCTGGTAAAAACAACCTTATTTGTGTTTGCAAACCATATGTTATTGCACTTTTGTGTAGCAGAAGAAGTTAAAAGTGCGCAATACACTACTTTAGAATTCATTATTCAATTTTGCGCATAACTATGCGATTAAAAATTTTAATCGTTGCCCAGCACTAGTCCTTTTGTTTCCTGTAGAGCTGCTTTAGTCAATTAATCGATATTTTTTTATTGGTAGAAAAAATAATCAACAACTATTTTAATAACTGATTAATTGTTTGAGGTATTTCTTTTAGTGTTCTCTGGTTGCAGCTTCTTCAGTATGAGGATCTGCTGCTTTTATCTGTTTTATAATAACAATAATCAAAATTGTTTGTGAATGCAAAGATTTTTGCTTAAGAATGTGACATGTCAGATCATACCTCAGGACATTAATGTACATTTTCCACGAAATAAAGGTGATGAAATGTTCGCTTCGATGGATTTTATATTTCGAACAGCTTTCAACTCTCCACAAGTTAATTTTCAAAGCGCATTAAACACACAGAAACCACTGGCTGCCTGGAAGGAAGAAAATCAATTTTAAAACTTCAGTTTTGCTTTATAAAATGGTCTGCAATAATTTTATCTGTATTCGATCTGTAGTTAATTGTCATCAGCATACAATACCACCAGTGTAGTCCTTGAAGACTCTGCCTTTGCTATATAGATGTGACTCAGAAACCAGAGGGAAGTGAGTATGTTGTAATATGAGTTCAGGTGCAGTGGTGAAGAGGGGAAAGGGTGCATGTGTGTGTTTGTGTGAGCTTGTTGGGGTTAAAGGAGGGGTTGGAAGGAGCGTCTTCTTACACATGTGTGTGTTTAGAAAGCTGGTGTTGACACAGACACAGCCGCTCCATTGTCCTTCTCCATCTTTAGTCAGGATGTTTGAGGGACGCCTCATCGCTTGGCTCCCTCTAATCTCTGCTGGAACCAAAAACCCTGCGGCTGGAAGGCCTCGGCCAACGAGTACGCTGTCAGCACCAGGACAAGAGAGGCACAAGTCGGGGAGGATAGCTGGGAAAGTTACTGTCGAAAATTATGGAGCAGTCAATTACAGATTACTCATGAGCTGGTTTAAAATTGCAGGCAGTAAAATACGGACCCACAGGATTACACTAAATCCGCCAAGTAATCCTCTGATTTAATAGCTTTTGATTTAGTTTTGTCTTTTTAATATAAAGTTTGAATTTTAAATTTAAAGTTAGATGAACAACTGAACTTCAGTAGACATAGCTGAACATTATAGTGATATCATCCATCACTGTTATCACTCACCATTTTCTTTTTCCTTTAAATGTTTCCATCTAAATGTTAAATTTAATGGCCTGGATTTAAAAAAAAATCTGACAAATTACATTTGCCATTTTAATAATCAAATTTACTGCGGCTCCATGATATGTATCCTGTTACCCGGGCAACAAGGTGAAAGAAACACTGAAACACAGAAAGGCTGTTCAGGAACCCTGGAAATTCAATCCAAATCAATTAGCCTGAGTAGTGCAATAGTAGTGCTAGCAAAGACCCTTAATTAAAAACATTTTGCAGCAGAGTTTGCGCTTCTAGCCTGAAATGCTCGATTTCTAGTCATGGCAGAGTGCACAGTGACAGTCAGCATCTGGCATTTGCTCGAGCAAGTGAACTTGAATCTAGGAAGGGCAAGGCTGCACCTCGCTGACCTATAGTTGACTTCCTTCTTTCCTCTTTTCCTTTCATGGCTGAATATTACATGAACATGTTTTTGATTTCAACTGATTTCAAGGAACAGGATATTTCTTCAAGAGCAATTGAAAATATAAATGTACGATGTACGTGTTAAGGTCAGATTGACAGCAGATTGACTTTGATTTTCTCTAGTGTTGTCCACTGTGAGGGACAGAGCTGATGTGAATTGCAGATTTTAGGTGGATTTTCATGAAGAGGATTTTTTAAATCAAAAATTAAGGAAGCTATTTACAAAATACACAAAAAAGTTCTGGGCCCATAAAAGAAGTAAACTAATACAAAAGTTGATGATGATAGTGTTGTTTAATATTGTTAGTACTGATGCTATAGTGATGTCCTGTGACTGATCAATGGACTGCGCACCACCCCGAAGGTAGTGGAAAATGTTTGGTTAAGTGAATAAAGCATGGTGTACTGTAGAAGGGTGGTGATGTGTTACAATTAGACATGGAAAGAAGGAGTAGTGACACAAAATGCACCCATGTCCTCATCAGGAACATGCCCTCTTCCACAGAGAAATAGCGCTGTTTTCTTAATTTTAACAGCTTTTAAAGATTAATTATTCAATTTAAGCATCGTGGCTCATAATGTTCAGTAGGTTGGGTTTTATCCTGGAGGAGATGGTGGTGGCCCCCAGGAAGGCGATATAAGTGGATTCATTTCAAGATGCCTGTTCCTCCGAAGACTTTATTAGATTTAGTTAATGAGCGAGCATGGCAGGCCGACTGGCTGAGCGCAGGTTGGGGAGCTGGAACGTAATTAAGCAGTGAGTCTGACGATGCCACTGTTATACACTTTGATTAAAAACACGTTCAACAGCTAATCTCCAACAAATTAAAGCAGTTACATCGTTTGGCACGGTCACCTTTGGTTTTCTCCTCAAACGAGCAAAATCCCCTTTTCTTTCTGTCTCTACCGCTCACACCACTTGTACACCTACTACCCCCCCCCCCCCCCCCCCCCCCCCCCCCCCCCCCCCCCCCCCCACACACACACACACTTCACCCTCCCTCTCCCTGTCTGCACCCTAATTCGCCATGGTAAGTAGGTGTAGCTACATGCCAGGTCCACCAGCCAGTCGGCCTGTCTGAGATGCAGTTAACCCTTGTGGGTTTTATGTCTTCCATATGCCCTGCTGGGGCCTTTATGGCTGGACTGTGTAATACTGGAGAAGCCTGTATATTTCCAGGCCAGCACACACAAGTCTTCTTGTCTGAGCTATAATGAGTGTTAGTATAGATTTCCTATGGCTCAAACACTAGGCTTAATTGACCTGAACAGCTCTGAGTGACTTGGCACCTCCCGTCTCAACCTTCCCCTCCTCCCTCAAACCCCCCCTCAAGACCTTTCTCTGGGACAAAGAGGCTTTTGTCCCCGGGCCTGCGCCACAGCGCTCTAAACCTTTGTTGACTGTTTCTGTCTGACAGAGCAAATAGATCTGGCCTCCTTTTGTTTATTGTCATTTTTGAAGTTTGAACAAAGTTTATACAAAGCCCCATTTTCTGACGTTGTTTGCTGCCTGCAGGGGGATAACACAGGAAAGACAAAAAAATGGGTTTATTGTTTGTTGAATTTCTGACTGTCTGCTGCTGTCTAACCTCTTATCTTCTCATCTCTCTCCTTTCACTTCCTCTGTCTCTCTCTCTCTCTCTCTCTCGCCCTCCCTCCATTGCTCGCAGGGATCACATATACACGGTGGACACTGACACTGCCAATGGTGACGAGATCTTTTTCAGTAAGGTGAGTGAGACGTCTGTCTCTTTGAGGACGTGTTGTTCTCAGCGCGCTGTGATTGACAACGTAACCCTAATAACCCAGCTCTGCGTGCTGCTGTGTGTTTATCTGTGCACGTGGGTGTATATGTGTGCCTGCCAGCGGTCTTACTCACCCGCTCACTGGTGTGAGTCTGCCGTGCGACCCTGTTAAGAAGATTATCCAATCAATCAGCTAGCAAACCACCTGCGTCATCCACGCTCATCAGTGGGACAGTGGAAGGTCTGATGGCTGTGAAACGGAAGCTGAGAGGACAGTGGAGGAAGTGTGTGAGGAGGAGGAGGAGGGGGAGAGGCAGGAGGAGGGGAAGTGGATAGAAGAAGATGAGTGGGAAAAAGACAGGGAAGAAAGGACAAAAAAGAGGCAAAGGTAATATAAGATGAATTGCAGAGGAGCGAGAAAGACAAGATGGATGCAGAAGGGAAAAAGATCCCATTGTATATATTCAGATTATTCAGAAAGCATCTCATATTTACATAGGCCCTCGGCTGTAATAACCCACTCTCCATTCCATTCCAACCACTCCTCGCTGGCATCACTTGCCCTTTACATAATGCATGCAAACAGAATTCAAACAAGGCCATTTTTGTGTATACAACAACCTGCCATCCCTCCACCTCATCCACTTCAATGTCAAAGCCTGGCGAGTGGGTCTTAATGAGAGCAGGCTGCAGATGAAAGGCTGGTGAGAGACGTGTAGATTGATTGATGACTGAGGATCTTTAATCAGTGGCTGAGCTCCAACCATGTTGTACAACAGCAGTGGGTGCGTCATGGTCTGAACAAGCGGATCAGCGCTGACCCTCGGCCAAACAGGGGAGGGACTAAGGGTGCTGTATGTGTGTGTATTTAAGTGTGTGTTTACCAGATATAACTTAGCATTGACTGGTAAGTGTGTGTGACAATGAAAAAGAGATTATACGTACGTGAGTCTGTAGTTGACTGGTAGGTATGGGTTAGCACTGACGTGGTGTGTGCGTGTGTGTGTGTGTGTATGTACAAGGATGGCCAACCTATCAATCCACAGAAATGCGCTCACAGCTCTGAAGCGGGATCTGTCCTTGGACAGACTTTGTTCTGATCTGCGGTCAGTATCGTATTTCCTTCTCCCTGGCAGAGAATTAGAAGTTCAAGGAGGTAAACTGATCTCCAATCAGCACTTAGAATAAAGTTCACCTCAGAGCAGGTGCCTCATTAGGAGAATCAATGCTGGAGCATCTCAGATGATCATTATTGATCACAGTATAGATTGGTTATTCAGCTTTATAGTGCCTTCTATTTTTTTTCTCCTACCTGAATGTTTATCTTGTCTGCTTTCTCCCACTCCTTCTCTCATTATTGCCTTTACTTGCATATTTTTTCCCCAGAAAATGACATGGAAGTCCAGACAGGCAGACGTGGACACCTGCAGAATGAAAGGGAAACATAAGGTAGAGAAAACGAACACACACCCACAACAAACACACAAACACTGCAACCTCTGTGCTTACATCCGAACTTCATTTATAGAACAAATGTCACTCAATTAACAAAACAACAACTAAGTGAATCAAGCATTATACAGGGAAGACAAGCTGTAACAGATGTCATTTCTTTCTCTCTCTCACACACACACACACACACACACACACACACACACACACACACACACACACACACACACACATGCACAGATACATTAACATACAAAGGAGACCCTGCAGGTGCAATAACACACTCTCTGCAGTTCATATAACCTTCTTCTATCACAATTTATAGAGCACATCAGTGAGAATTAAATGGCAGTAAAATTGTTTTTTGTATGGTATCTACTTCAAGTTTTGGCAAAACTGTGTAAAATGAATAATGATTTAATTTCTATAAAGACATTTTGCATGTAATGCACCCTGCATTACACGCAAAATCAGCAGTAAATATGTCTTAATGTACCATGAAGAAATGCTACATTTCATGATTATATGCTTGATGGTTGTTACGCATGCCTCTCACTTGACTGTAGAGCATTAAAGGCTGTGCTTCAAAAGGAGAAAAAAAGAGCCTCTTGTTTTAAAGACCAGATGCTATGTTCAGTGTAAAAGTGTTTATTGTTAAAGACACAAATGTCACCATGGACTTCCTTCTTCTTTCTCTCTTACTTTCTCTCCTGGCCTGCGCTCCCTGAAGGATGAGTGTCACAATTTCATTAAAGTCCTCCTGCAGCAAAATGATGACACCTTATTTGTTTGTGGAACAAATGCTTTTAACCCCTCCTGTCGAACCTACAAGGTAGGAATGCACACATAAAAACATCTTTGGTTCCCTTTGCCCTTTTTGTTACCTCAGTGACAGACATAATGTGCACATACATTCTCTTAATACTTCTATTATCTATATCTTCTATCAATGTTTTTTTTCCTCTGTCACACACTCACACACACGCTCAGGAATATTTTTCTAATGCAGTCCCAACTATGTGGGAGTGTAGGGGGGGTTAAGCTATGAAGCAATGGACATAGATGGATGACTTTCACAACTCAACAGGCCCTCCTCCTATGTCTTTAGCTCCAGGTATACTTTGACATGCTCGATTTAGAAGCAGAGAAACCGAACTACCTAGCTTCTTGCATAAACACACACACTGAAACGCAAGTGTCCTGTCCAATCTAAGAGTCGGTAGAGTAAACGGGTGCCTTGCTGGCCGTATTCATGCGGGCGTGTCCAGAATAGTTTCAAGATTCCTTCAGGAAAAGCAAAACCACCTTGTGAAGATGCATTTTAATGACCTCAGGTCAAGAAGGTGAGCAGGCAGACATTAAGATTGCATTTATAAAAATAGAGATGTCAAGAAAAGATAGACATGGGGAGAAAAAGAGAGAGTGACACACAGGGAAGCAGATGTACAAAAAAACTAAAGATTTTAAGGCATACAGGCTGGCATAAAGAAAAACATAAGAAGCAGACAGACTGTCTTGAAACTGCTGCTCAAAATGTCCCATTTTCCCCCTTTCTCTGTGACATAAATTGGATGTTTTTAGATGCCTTAGTGTGAAAAGAGAGCAGCATTGCCATTACAATGAGTACATATTAGCTCATTGACAAGACAATTTAAACTATTTCTGCAAGCTGCAGCAGGTGAGCTGAACAAGCGTTAGGACAGCAAAACATGACACTTGAAGAAAATAGTTTAGTTTAACTGGTGATTACCAAAATTTGATCAAACTTTAAGGCACATACTATGACCTGAAATATGCTCAAAATTAACAAAAGTGCAGGAAACATGGTTTCAAGATCATACAGGCAAGAAAAAAAGATGTAGGAACAATCAGACAGACAGGCACACAATAAGAAAGACCAGAGGACAGACAGGACGACTCAGCAGAGGTCCTGTCCTGAAGGGTGTTATTGTTTCGTTTGTTAGGATGTGAAGCAATGGTCACAGCACATGGAGATGTTATCTAGGTGGCCTGTGGGGAAAACCTGCTTTGGTTCACTAGATCTGTTTACCAGAGAAACAAGACATCTCCGCTCCGTTGCCTTTGTGGTTCAGCATGCTAAGCACACAGAGTGGATGTCTTTCAATTCACTGACTCCTCCTGCAGGGAAAGTGGAATTTATTTCCCTGCATTTATCAGGCGTGGTTAGCTTTTATAGCTCCACCGGTTATGGTTTCAAGGTTTGTGTCTTAGCTGTTAGCAGTGCACCGATATCGCTGCTAGTCTAGAGTTAAGGGGAAGTGATGGGAAGTGTTGTAAAACACAGTGAGGCTTGGTAAAATGGCCACACACACACACACACAATATATATATTTACTTTGCAAACATAAAAAAAAATCTGTGTATACTGCATTATATATATATATATACTGCCCATGATGGATGATGTTAACCTGATGTCAAAAAGAACAAGGAATAAGAAAAAAATGTCTAGTAATTGTGTGAAAAGGAACACACCTGTTCACAACAATATGATAAAATACAATTATTTATTAAATTTTTTTTTCCACGTTTCAAATGTCCAATTAGCCCTTAGTCAGTTTAATATACTTGGAACTGCTGTTTCCCACTGACCCTGTAATTATTTTAGTTGAATAAAAAAGAACTAAAAAGATATTTTAGTTTAGAGATAATTGAATGGAATCAATATACAATATTAAATATATTCTAAATGTGAAAGGCTATCAAAAGAATTAGATACTGACAGCATTTAAAATGTAAAAATTACCTATGTGGATTACTTGCTCACAAACATGCAAATGCACATACACATGCCTGGGCACATGTGTAGGGAAAAACAGACGTGTGTATGCACCCATAGAAATACTGACAACTGTGCAAACAAGCAAACATACAACACACACATTTTACAAAATCATCAGACACACACACACACACACACACACTGCACTGCTGGCAGGCTGGCAGACTCTCTGGGCAGATACCAGGCCTTTGATGGCGTGCTGGGTTCATCCACTCTGTTTGGTCAAAAGTGTGTGTATGTCTGTGTGTGTGTGTGTGTGTGTGTGTGTGTGTGTTAGTGGTTAAATCCACCTTGGCCACAGTTTGCCTCTCCATCTCCCCAGTGTGACAGCTCTGAAAAGAGCTTCTGTTTCGGGGCCAGCCTCATCCCACATTAATCAACAACGCTGCAAGGGTGAGCGGGAGGGATGGGGGGAGCAGAGGTAGAGGGAGACAGAGGGGGCAGAGAGGGCTCCCATCCAAACCAGCAACACCCCACGCTGTCTTCTGTCACCTTTGCTGGTTACCTCTTTATTTTTATCTGAGTCTGTCTCTTCTTTTGATTGTCTTTTTTTATTTTACAAACTTAGCAATTTTTTCTCTTCATTATTTTCACTTCTCGTTATCCGCCCTTCACCTTGTGTTGGTGGCATCAACACAAACCACACACACACCTTGGCAGCCATGGCACAGTCCTCTCCTTCGGCACCTCAGAGCACCCAACTCCCTCCCTCTTCTTCTATTCATCCTCCCCCCTCCTGTCCTCCTCCCTCTCTCCTCCAATCCTGCCAACCTCAATTCTCCCTCTCCATTGCTCCCACCACTCTGCCATCTCTCCCTCTGTTGCTTTCTCCCTCTGTCACTCCCTTGCTGCGTTGTAATAATAAACACCCCATCCAGCTGAGCTGATATATGAGTGGAGTCAGTTCCATTGCATGTTGCCGGGCGAAGCGGGGGGAATCAGTGGGGAGGCTTGGAGGCAGTGGGTCCCAGGTGATGTGTCCTCGACTTGATAATGGTGGACTGAGGAGTACTGGGAAATTTCATCTGTGCCAAGTCTTTGCATTTTAAAAATCACTAATGCACACAGAGGAATTTATTGTAATCAGCAAGGTGAAAATGCATCCATTCATGCCTTTCTATACTACAGCTTTTCCAGAAGCTGTTTGACATAATGTTCATTACAAAGAATAGTAAAAGCATACAGTGTTACAGGTAATTAATTAATAATGTGCATCAGTAAAGACACAAACGAAATTATTGTCATATTTGAGTAATATTTGTTCACCATCCTTGTTCATAATAGTCAATAATTTTAGAAGTTGACTCCAGGACTCTGCTCGGGTGTAAAAGATGGTCAGGGAAAGGGTTGCAGGTTGCAGAGAAATGGGCCACAACTATTAATCTCCCAGGAAGATGTGTCCTTGTTTGGTTTACATAACCGCTTCTGGCCCAGGTGTGAACTTGTACACCTGACCCTTATAGATGGAAAAGGTTGTGCAGGTGGAAATATGGATTGCATACAAAGAAATGTGTGGGGACTCAGCTCAGCTGCAAACTGTAGGACACCAATCCGAAAATGTATTAACATACCAGGTTTCAAGATCTGTAAAAGAAAAAATTTTCTCCTTTATAATGAATAATCTGTAAAGGGCTGCCCTTTTTGCCACCAACAATTAGGACAAAATCATACATCACAATCATGAACCAGTTACACCACAAAGTTAATTTGGAACCGCTGTCACAGAAAGTCGGTTTGCATAAGGATACGTCTCAGAAAAAAATAAACAAGGAAACACTTTCAAGCAAACAGTTAATAAGTGGCTCAGTTTACCCTAAGTTTGTCCTCAGTAAGATTTCACAAATCCTTGAGCGATGATAAATAAAGCCTATAAAGGAGTCATAAAAACAACGGAGACAAGGGAAGCAGAATGTGTCCCTCACCCTCACTACTGAAGCCGATGCTGAACCAATTATAACACTCCTGATGGGCATGTTTTGGATCTACATTGTGTTTGTCTAATTAATTAGCATATAGCCTATGGAAAACACCAATGAGTTGTTGTAGTAATTAATTCATCTAGATACACTGCACCCCGAGCCAAGGTTACTGTACATTTGTCTGCTAAGCTACAGTAGATCCCTACAGAACAGTGTGTAGTTAAGGCAGTGCTGACGAAGTGTAACAGCACTACTGTTCCCTTCCCATTAACTTTGAATTGTGTTTTTTTGCAGCTAGTGGAGTTGACAGCATAATATGGTTTGCCTGGTAAACAAGGTAAACAAAAAAAATCCATCAGGCTGTTCAAGCATCACATTTCTTTATGGTAATGTTTAAAAATGTGGTGGTTCAGTGTAGCAGTTTTATGGCTTACTCTTGCCCATTTTTAAAATATCGAATATTGCTTTGGACAAGGCTAACAGGAGCAAGTGAGCACTCAGCTGTTGTTTCTCCGCACATGCCAACTTGACAGGAGACTGGAGCTATACGTATATCTGCGGGCGGGCTGGGAGTGCCTTCCTCTGTTCAAACGGCAGGAATAGATCAGTGACAGCCAGCCAAGCCCAGTAGACGGAGGTCATTGCCTCGGTGAAATCAACTGAGGCGATGGAGGGGTGGGGGTAGCTGCTGTGGCGTGAGAGATATGTGATGTGTGTGTATTTGTGATGTGTCAGAGAAGGAGGGAGTGTTTGTGTTCAGTGGCTGACACAGAAGCTGCTGACGTTTCAAGCTTAACCGAGTCACCCCGTCGCGCTGTACATCCAGATACTCTGATTCAGTGGACGCACCTGACCTTCAGCTACTCACGTCCCTTATGATTAACTCAGCCTAATCTATAATTACAGGCTCCCCTGTCTAATAACAATATATATCTTCAAACTAGCTCGCCTCCATATATTATCCTCCTATAATTTCTGAAGAAACAGAAGGAATGAAACATCGAGAAATGTACTGCGGCTGGTGGTTCTGTGTTTGTCGTAAAAGGTCACTTGTAATTTTCTCTGCCAAATCAGCCTCAACAATTTCTCTGGCAGGCTTTTCCAGCATTGCGCCGGAGTGTGTGTGACCTTTTTAGTGGGCAGATGATAACTGTTTCCGCTGAGACAGGAATAGAAAACAAAATGACCTGTTTAGAGACCAGAAAGGGCAGCGTAAGCAGTTTGCATCCTTGGCAAGCTACACTCCTCTTTGTCAAGAGAAAGAGAGAAAGTGAGAGAGCTAGAAAGTACAGTATGAGAGAGATAGAAACAGAGATAGAGAAGAAAAATGACAGTATATTGTGAACTCCGTCCACAAACAGTGTGTTCAGTAATCTTCCCTGACCTCAGCCTCTGGCCAGTGCAGTATGGCTCTCCTTCTCTTCTCTCTTTTGTGTGTGTGTGTGTGTTTGTGGGTATCAGTGGTCTTTAGCCAGGGTGTCTGAAGGCGTGCTGGGGAAGACAAGCCAACCCGTGGTGGGATGACACTGACCTTTAACCCACATCTGATCATCCGGCATGCACTGCCAATCGTACTGCAACTAAACTGGGCGCAAAACAAGAAAAGCTTGTCTAAATTCCAATTCACAGAAATCCTCCCACTAAGTCCTAAACTAGACCAGTAGTGCGTCCTAAACAATGCACAAGGCATCAAAATAGCTCATGGATATGGGAGTACTGAGTGACAAAATTAGCTGCAAGTTTGGATAAAATTCACTGCCAGTGCTAAGAAAAGAAAACTTTTACATTGCCTAGGTGCAGAAATTAAAACTAGGATCTCTCCTGAAATAGACCAAATCAGGGAACAAGTCTTGCCCAAGGAAAAGCTCTTAGCACAAGACAATGTTGAGGCTGCAAAACATAAAATAATGACTACTGTATGATTTACTATTTAAAAACATCTGTGGTTTAGTAAAAATTTTTCACGTTCCCTGCTCAGGGCAGTATGCTCACCCATTTTTCCTCTGCCCATTTATTTCTTCTTCACAGCAAATGTACAGACTTTAGAAATCAGGGCAGGGGAAAGCACTCCAGTAAATGGGTTAAAGATCTGTCTTGAGGGTTGTTAAAACTGTTCTTTAACACCACTACAGTTGAAGGATGAAGGATGGCAGAGGGAAGCAAACCATATCCACCCATACTGTGGAACATGTTGCTGTGGAAAATGTCAGTTTTTTTAATCTCCCTCCATGACAGTTTCCCAGATACTCCCAGATATGCTGCTTTGACAACTCTCAGTAGGACACCAGAGTGGCATCCATGGGATAGTAGTTTAGGTCAGAGTTAGATGGACACACTCCTGGGCTGGGTACCACAACCTTTTGGGACTATTTTATTATGACTCACACCGTATTTCTCCACTTAAACACAGTATTTTTGTAGTAGTGCCTTCAGATTGTCATTGTTCTGACATTTGAGCACATTTCTCCTTTTCCCCATCTAGATCTTTTCCTCCAGCTGGGAACCAACAGTTTCCTGTCTAAGTTGTATTTTAAGTCTATTGTTTAGTTTGACAGCACTACATTGTCTTGACCCTCTGCTGACCTTTCACCTCATTTCTGACCCTAGATGGACACCCTGGAGGCACTGGGAGAGGAGATCAGTGGGATGGCACGCTGCCCATATGACGCCAAGCACGCCAATGTCGCTCTCTTTGCTGGTGAGATTAAATGCTTCTCTACATGTCAAATTAAAAAATCATTTATCTGTATTTTAAGTCCTTGATTCCGTTTATCATCACTGAGATTTTCAATCTTTAAGTTCTTTCCTGTGGCTTAACATGAGAGAAATTCTTCACAAATTTCCGTTAGCTGAAAACAGATTAAGAATGTGTGATACTACTACAACTCATTGACTGCCATGAGGCAAACATTCATCATAATTTTCTCCTATCTGCACTTATTAAACATCGGGATGTGTTTGAGCTAGATGGGAAAGTTGAGTCTATTTGAGCGAGGGGATTAGTTGCGGTTGTATTTAATATTGTTCTTAATACCCTGAGGTTTATTCTAATGGCAATGTACTGACAACATGTCAAGAAGGAAAGCCAATGTGTGTTACACACACTAAAGCAAATCTGCGAACTCGAGGGCACATTTGCTCTGCATCAAGAAATCGCTGCTTTTCAGAGCCCTTTGGAAACGCATCAATAGTGCAGAAAAAACCCGGAATAATCTTTCTTTTGCTTTTATTGTACTTTTTTGACGTCCTCTTTGTCTCTCGTTCACGTTCTATTAAATCGCACAAGATCAAAAATAACTCACAAACGCATTGGATTAGAATGAGTCAGCTTTCCGTTGGCGGGGTGCGATTCTTCTGGTGCAACGGATCCGCAGGCTGCTAAATACATTCAGTCCCCGTTATTATTTGCTGTGAACCGATTTATGGCGGTATTGATGAGCTGTCCCTGCCTGTTTAAAGCTGAGGAGGAGAGTAAACGCCTAGCTTGACCGGTTAATGTGTAGCAGAGCTGTTTGGAAGGAGCTGGAAGAACTGAGTAATCAAGAGGGTTCCTCTGACTGCTATCCTTTCAATTATGTAGTTTGAGTTTCCACTGTGGTTATAGCCAAGGCAGGCTGAGGTCACGCTGGCGGTGGATTGTGTTCTTGAAGCATGTGTGTGTATGTACGTGCATGTAAGTATGTGACTGTGGGACTTTAAGACTTTGTGTGTGTGAATGCAGGGCTTCAGTGTTTGTTTGTGCTTTTGAAGTGTGTTTGCTAGAGAGTGAGCAATTACAAATGTGCAACATGTTTGAGTGTGTGTACAGCCTGTTTGTTGTCCATCAGAGAGTCTCTTCGGTTTGTGTGATTCATTCATTTTCCAGGTCTGAGCCATCTGAAACATGTTTGTGTATCCAGCCACAGAGAGCAGGAATCTCTGAGTGGCTTTATGTGTTTTTCTCTTGACTCAACTTTACTCTCTTCACCATCGTTTATGACTCGCCGTCTTTCTCTCTTCATTCTTCTCCCCTCTCCATCTTTCTTTCTCATTGCCCTTTCCGTCTCTGTGTTCCCACTCCAGATGGCAAGCTGTACTCGGCCACTGTAACAGACTTTCTAGCGATCGATGCGGTCATCTATCGTAGCCTAGGAGACAGCCCGACTCTGCGCACTGTCAAACACGACTCCAAATGGCTGAAAGGTGAGTGTGGGACACGCAAACAAATTCTCTGTGGTTGAAAAGCACCAAGCTGACTGACAAGTTAGAAAACAAACTTGGGTTTCGACATGCATGCTTGACTGTGTGTTTGTGTATTTGTGAATTTGTGATTTATGATTTGTGTGTATATGCGTCTTTGTGCCTCTGTGTATGAATGTAGGTATGAAGAGCAGGGGCGCTTATGCTAATGCCACACGCTCTGTTTGATGCAGTACATTTTGCCAACCTGCCCTTGTAGAGTTGATGTTGCCAGGAAATTGCTCTGCCCCAGGGAGAAACAAGCCAGAAGTCCAGCCTGTCAAAACTCAATATAGAGATCCCTCTTTCCTTGAATGCAAATTGTTTCGCTGATGTGATGGATGATAGATTGAGGCACTCATGGCTCACAGTTGGTGCTTTTCTGCATAATATGACAGATATACTGGCTGTTTACTGTGAAATATGGTGTCAGAACTGTTTTGCCACGGCAAAACGTCACCTTGGCTGATATTTTCTTTTCGTTTTTTCCTCCTGCAGAGCCCTACTTTGTCCAGGCAGTCGATTATGGAGACTTCATCTACTTCTTCTTTCGGGAAATTGCTATGGAGTACAACACAATGGGAAAGGTAAGCACAGGCCCTGTTCTCCTGCCATTGTTTGAACGCTAATCAGAGGTGACTTCCTATTTACCAGAAGAATCGGGAAGTGCCTGAGGAAACTAACAGGATGTGGGTGTATCACATAACTGGAAGGAGGCTTTCAGGAGCTTTAAAGTGGCCAAGCATTTTTCAGTAACAGATAAACAGTGGGCAGGATGCAAGACCTAAAATAGATCCAAAAAGAAAATTCTGTGGATGTCTTGAGATCCCATTTTGAAGTCTAAATATACTGCTTGAATTGCACGTCCGCATCCGTCCGGTAATGCTCCCATTTGACCTATCGTCTCAATGTTTCCCAAGAGGAATTCCACCCAAATGTCTCAGAGAAATGAGATGGAGTGGAAGACGAAAGGTTTACAGCAAAACAGGCTTTTTCCTCAGGTTTTACACCATAGAGAAAGTAACAGTTTCTATTAATCTCCTCAATTCAGTTTTGGACCCTGCCCTCAGAAAGTTTAATTGGATACCAGGTAGAAGAAAATATGTTATGCAAATGAATCGCTCAATATGTATTTTTCTGAATAAATGAAAGGCAACACACCAGAGAAAGTGAGAAAGAGAGGGGACACGATGAGAACAGAGCGGAGGTAATGAGAAACACAGACATAATGGATTCGCTGCCAGAAGTGACAGGCATGTGTTATACAGAGCATGAATACAGATCAGGCCTCTCAATCTGCTGGGTGTTTTGAAAGCAATGTCAGTATAATTACGCATGTGGTGGTAGAACTGATGGTGCAGAGAGCAATTTAACATTTAGCGAATGATGTCTCCTCATTATTATAAAGTAGATTGGCCTTCCATGACAATGTAATCAGTCATTTATGCTTTATGGCAAATTGTTAAATCTACTGTGGCAGGTTTGTGTTTGCTGTACTTTTGTTTGATTGTTATCTGGAAAATGCAAACGGATAAATATTTCTTTGCAAAAGTGAATTAACAATACTTGAATGAGGTATTTGTTTGCTGTGAGTGATCTTGTTTATGTGTGTGTGTGTGTGTGTGTGTGTGTGTGTGTGGCTAGTGGCTGTGCCCAGGTAACACACAGATAAGCCAGTATTCAGCTATCTGTAGCGAGGAGAAACGTGAGAAACTGAACTTTTATATGTAAAGCTGACACAATTCCACATTCAACTTGACAGTGTCACCTGTTCTGCTTAATACCTTCTATAATCTCACTGCTCTATAATCTCACAGTGAACAGGCCCATGTAGATGTGTGTATCTGTGTGTGTTCGACAGAGTGTGTGAACAAGTTTGTGTGTGTGTGCTTTTGTGGAGGCATTTTTTGGTTGTAATGTATGCATGGGTGACGGTGTGTTTATTTGTGGTTGTCTGTGTGTGTGTGTGTGTGTGTGTGTGTGTAGAGATCTAGTTTAAATGCATGTTCGCCCCTATTCACACTGTTTACTCTAGGTTGCAATTCCAGGTCAGGGTTAGATTTATTGCTGTTAAGTATAGTGTGACAACAACTAATTACAATACTGACTGCGTGGTCTTACGGCAGAGATGTAATTACAACGCTGGCTCCTATTTGAAGATGTATACTTAAAATTTTCTGTTGCCAGGTGCTGACTCTTTAACAGCATATCACACACACCACTTTACTCTTCTGTGTCTTTAATTTGCTATAAAGTGATGAAATGTTGGATTAAGACACTGTGGTGTCGCCCAAAGATCTTTGTCATAACAGGGTCTAGTGTTCTGCTGGGATTCAAATTCAGAAGTTTCTTATCCTCTGACACTCAGAGTTCGTTCTTGACTTTGTAAACAGCAGTTGAGAAAACAATCTCACCACCAGATTCATTCAGTAGCTATTGCAGAGCGTTTGATCATATAAAATGATGTTTATCAGAAGTGTTAGTTTGCCCAGTTGTCATGAAAAAAAAAAGTCTGAGTGCTTAAAGGATTTCTTGTTAAAATTTTAGCTTTTAAGCAGCATGCACAACTGGGAAATCTGCTGATGAAGATCATATAACGCCGTCACAGTTAGTTTATAGAGTATTTGTAACATTTCAACTGTTACACTGTGTAGATGTTTAACAGATTATCAAGCTTACATGTGACAATTCATGAACATACCCTAATCAAGATGTTTTTTGTGCCTAAACTTAACCAAAAGCTTTTATTTGTCAAACTGTTGAATTCTAGAATTTCAACTAATGCACTCTATTAACTATCTGTAGGCAGACTATCCAAATAAAGTGTAACCCTACATTATCTTGAGATTTCTTGTAAGTGTAAGCGAAATATGATAAAGTACCTCAAGTGATGTTGCTTGAGTCAGTATCACTTGGCTCTGAAGACTACAGGTTTGAAAACAAAAAATATCTGGGGGTGTGAAGTTAGTAAGAGGTGAGTTCACCAGACCTCTGTTCCTTATTTCTGCTTGAGGCTGGCAGCTTAAGGCTTATTAGCCACTACTAGCATAACACACCTGAAACCCAACCGGCCTGCCGGCTTTCAAGATGCATTTTGGATAATGTAATGTAATCTAAGTTTTTACAAGGAAGAAGAATGCTTGGAATAAGAAAGTTGGCATCTCTGGTTCTGCTGCATCGATATCGTTCCATCCTGCCCACCGGTGTTATGGAAGTGCAATGCTAAATCAGTGGATACTCTTCAGCCACAGACACGGATGTGACATGTGACGTAAGTGACCAATATGTGAGCTATTCAAATGTAACCTTACAACTGTGTGTGTCATGGTCAGGTGGTGTTTCCTCGAGTGGCCAGGGTTTGTAAGAATGACCGAGGTGGCTCGCCCCGTGTCCTGGAGAAGCAGTGGACCTCATTTCTCAAGTCTCGCCTGAATTGCTCCATCCCTGGTGACTCCCACTTCTACTTCAACATCCTGCAGGCTGTGACAGATGTCATCCATGTCAATGGAAGGGACGTAGTGATGGCAACCTTCTCCACACCTTACAACAGGTACCCTGAAGAGCAGGACACTAAAAACGTCACTGAAAAATCAACACACGTGTACCGAACATTAAGAGGTTTGATGGTAGCAACAGTGTCTCAAATAATTTCACGTGTGTCAACAACTGTTTTGCACTTTCCATTTATTAACCCGATGATCTTTCTCAGTTTGAAGTGCTTTTAAAAATACCCTCAATTTATCAAATTATGACAGCCTGACCTTTAGTTGCGTGTGCCCCTGCTGTGCCTCTTGGCGACATGTAATTCCTGAGACTACTGGGTCAACATTTACATCTTCTGTCAAAACAGTTTTGTTGCCCTTTTGACGTGCAGGTGTTTAATCTTATTATCCTTTTTACAATTCATATTCAGAACTACTTTCATATTCATAGGCAGGGAGAGTTGTTATCTAAATTGAAAATTACCACAAAGCCATAGAGCTTGGCTGATAGCTCGCACATATTGTAATTTTCCATTTTATGGCTGCTTTTTAGCAGATAAGACAATTGCTTGTGACAATGCAATTGAGCATGGTTAATGGACATTAAAAACCAACGAAGCAGTGCCTCTCAAAATGTCTATAACAGCCAGTTCTGATCCTGGCATTAATATTCCATTTCATAGTTAGGGGGTGAAATTAGGCGCACATTCAGACTATAGGCAGTTCTCAGGGTTTGTGTCGTTTAATTGTCTGTCTGGATGTCTGACTGGGTTGCTGCCTGGTCCAATCACTTGCTAACTGGCTAGCTTGTTCACCATCTTTCTGCCTTGTTAGAAGCCCGATATAGACAGACATATGACTGTATAACCTTCTGTACATATCCAATACAGACAGTAATTACAGTAATTTAGTAGCTAAGCCAAGAAAAAACAGCTCTCTGACCTTGCGCTCTATAATACTGCCCTTGTGTATGCTGTCTCCCCAATGTCTTCATGAGTTTAATCCATGATGCAACAGCCAGAAAATTCAGCCAGCTGAGAGAGATTTCTCTTTTAAAGAAAGACTGATAAAGAAGAAACAATTCCTATTTTCAAGTCTAATTTATGAGAGCAGATGCACGAAAAACAGAAAAGTGACTCAGCAATCTGCTATGCATTGATTCCACACAGACAGAAAGAAGCCAGTGGCTCCGCTGCTATCACAAGATGGGTGTTTTTCCCCTTAAATGAATGGCAATAATAAGATAATCTGTTGTTCATAATTCTTGCCCAACAGTGGACTTGTGATGAACTTTGTTGCCTCAAGGCTTTTGGGGAAACCCAGTCTCGGAGGGAAGGGTTAGGGAATGTGTGTCCTCATGAGGGTGGGCAGGCACAGGCACTGTAATAGACCTACCGTATATGTAGTAACACTATGAACTGATATAATCGCAATGACACTGTAATCAATGGAGAAATAAAATTAAGTGTTACTAGAATTAGAACAATTAATCAATTGTAGTAAAGGAAATAGAGAAAATTGCAGTGTTTGTCATAACTTCAGAACTTGACACCTCTTACTTTTCTAATATGGCAAAGACTTAACAACATGGTAAACCTGACTGTATCACCCAGTGTAAACATGCAACAGCTAAAATGAGCCATTCTCGAGGGATTTAACCTCTCTGAAAGGGGATTGTAAATCCATTTTTATGTCTCCTGGTGATAGTCCAGACTTGGCAAGGTGTTTCTTTGATATGTTCAGTCGAGAGAATTGTTCATGTGGGTTTTTGTGTGTGTGTGTGTCATGGCAGTATTCCAGGCTCTGCGGTGTGTGCCTATGACATGGCGGAGGTGGCCAACACGTTCACAGGGCGTTTCAAAGAGCAGAAATCCCCAGACTCCACCTGGACGCCTTTTCCTGAAGAGAAGGTTCCCAAGCCAAGGTACAACAGCAGTTAATTAACCACAGCACACACACACACACACACACACACACACATCTTGTTGGCTGTGTTCCTGGGCCTGTTCCGTACATTCAGTCACACAGTCTCTCTCTTCAATTCCTTTCTTCTCACTCCTGTCTCTTTCTCTCTCTCTCTCTCTCTCTCTCTCTCTCTCTCTCTCACACACACACACACACACTAGGCCCCCTGATCAATGCACAAGACTTGTTGAATCATGTCTTAATATCACTACATTTTTAACTTATATTGCACCATTTTTCAATACATCCCTACTTGTTCTTTAATGAAGGATTACACATCCTATGTCACATTGCGTCACAGCCACTTACTGTATGCACACATGCCACCTCTTTTCTAAGCCATTACCTCACCACTCCCCCACACGCAGCTGCATCAAAAAAGTATTCAGTATCATAACAATAAATGAACCATGAGATCATTTTACAGATGGCTGGCTAATTCCACAAATGCACCAGCCTGATCAATCTCCCATCTATTGCTTGCTAATTAGTGCGCCAAGAGCTGCTCTCCTATCCTCTAGAAAAAAGCAGATTTACTACAAAGATCTGGGCCACGATAATTATTGGTACCCTGTGTGTATGGGTGTGTGTATGTGTGTGTGTGTGTGTGTTCCCACAAGGCTGAGGAGGCGGTTCCTCACCAACAGAGAGCCCATACTGTACTCTCTGAGCATTCATCTCTACATTTTGTGTGAATGAGTGTATATGTGTGAGTTTCCTCAATTAGTATATACTCACGTGTTCATGCTCAACAAGGTCAGACGTTGCAAAGATCAGATATACAGTGATGGATTTCATTACCATAGTCTGGTGCTTTCACACCGTCTATCTGCAGGCAAACAGACGGAGAGTTGTAACAATGCCACATAGGTCTGGCCCTGCAGCAGACTGTTCCTCCATGTGTTAGACTCTCATACTGAATCATTTACAGGTTTTCAAATTAAGAGATGTCTGTTTGCGTTCTGCCCTCCGTATGTCCACTGACATAAATGTAGCTATAACAAAGAAAATGTTAGAGGACTCGCTGTTACTGCCTTTCTTTTTTACAGTGAAAAAAGGTTCTGTAAATGCTGGCACTTAATATAACATTATCAATTTACAGGTTTTTTTACATTAGCAGCAGTTGACTTAACTCGTCTGTCTAGGGGATTTTTTTTCTGTAATTAAGACCAGGCAAAGTTTTCAAATATACTCACACTACATGTTTCTTTGAAATTCTTTCCCTGAATACACATGATATAGATGGAGTTAGGAATGCACAGATTAGTTTAAGGATTTTTCTTCATTATTGGGTCCCCTCTATTCTACTTTTATTTAAAATTGGAAGGAACATTTTCAAAAGAAGATGTATGTACATTTCTCTTGAGTACACTCATATCTATTTTTTAGGTTTTGCCCTTACATGTTGACACTGTCAGACATTCAGTGGCCAGCTGGCTAATATTTCTAGGACCTGGTGTGGATTATGTGGTGGGGCAGGGTATCAAAGACCAAGCAGTAAAATGGTTTTACAAGCTCTCACAGGTGAGATGCCTGCAAAGGGGATATGCTATCAAAAGCAGCTTCTCTTTTACAAGCAGCTCACCAACTCCCTGTAAAAGTATCAGATTGATAGAATGTCTCAGCGCTTTGCCCCAAGTCCAGAGAAAAAAAGACATCTTGTGTCCTCTGATCTGACCAAAACCTAATGGAGTGAGAGTTCAGTAATTTAAGGTTGCACTCTCATTGATTTTACGGAAGTAGAACTTTATGTTTTCTAATGGAAGCCTGGCCTGAAAAATTGCTCATTCCCCCTACACTCAATGCTGTGTTTTTTCTTTTGTGCTTTTCCTCCTTCTACTCACCATTTTCCCCCCTCCCATCATCCCTCCTCCTCATTGTCCTCCTCTTCCTCCTCTCCATTTGCAGGCCTGGCAACTGTGCCGGCACTCCATCCATGGAGAGGTACAAGGTATCCAATGAGTTCCCCGACGACACACTCAACTTCATCAAGATGCATCCTCTGATGGACGAGGCCGTGCCCTCCATTGCTAACAGGCCCTGGTTCCTCAAGACCATGGTCCGGTAAGGATTACACACTCCAAAGGCAATCGTTATCAGAGATCCATTGGCCTCTTCAGCCCAGAACAATAATTACGTGAAGTGCTGCTCTGAGAGTCAGGCTCATTAAAACTCAGTAGTACTCCACCACAAACCAGCAGCTGACCTATTTTTGCTGTAGTAGAGGAAACACTGATACGCTACTTGACACTATACTATCTCCCTCCCAGAGTGAATGCATAGTGATGTGATGAAGACAGAGTAAACTATTTAAATTCTCAGTGATGTTTGTCTTTATGCTTAAATGTGTTGGTTAGATTAGACGTCTTCATGCAAAAAGAAATTTCATATTTACACTTATTAGGAAGATGATTCTAGTTATGTTTAGTCTTTGTCGCATACTTGCTTGTTTAAATCCTCTGAGGATATTTCAAAGAGTTTTTTTTATATTCTGTGGTTGGCTTTTCTCCTGTGTTTCTGGAGTTGAGCCCATTTCCCAAAAGCCAGTGCACTGTGGCTGATGCTTTTTGATCATAAAGGTCTGTCTGGCTTTTAGCTACACTACACACAGACATTTCAGCCAGGCACTGGGGGAATACGACTGCACACCGCCATCCCTTTGGCAAGGCAAAAGTAGCTGACAGAGCATTAGATAAAAAGTAAAAAATCTAGTTTATAATTTGAACCTGGTTCTGAATTGCAGCTGCTCGAGCTTTAAGGTTAGGAGTGCTTGCCAGACCCTTGACAAGTCTCAGTGGTGGTAACATCACTTTAAAGATAAGCTACATAAAGAATTTGTCATAGGTTTTACGAATTATTTGCATCATATCATATCTTGTTGCTATTTTGTTGAGGTCTGACCTACATACTGCGCTGGCTTAGTCAGAATATGACCAGCTTTCATCAAGGTTATCCCTACAACTCTTTCTGTTCATTAGTGCACTATACCATACAACCATATTATGGATATCACAGTGTTTCTGTCTTTACATAATCAGCAATCAGCCTATGTTATTTGATTTGAAATGGCACCACAGTGAGCAGAGCCTTGCATGCAAGTCAGAGGCAGTAGTTAAAAGCATTATATAAGCTTAAAAAGCATCATGAAGGCATATGGGGAGGAAGAGGAGTGAGGCCTTTTGTAATATCTGTCACAGTCGCGATGTGGAATACTATTCTTGTGCTGAAGTCAACTGGAAACAAAATCAGTAATAGGGTGTGATCCTTGTTACACCCTGAAAAGGACACCCCAATATCCAAGAAAGAGCTTTTGCTGCAAATTTGAAAAAGATTTTCTGTCCTTAGACTTGCTGTGGCAGGGACCTCAGCTGGCTGGGCACAATGAATCAAATAGGTGGGGGAGACACTCTGAAGAATCCCCCTCTTGAGATTTTTTTTTATCCTGAATAGGAAAGACAGTGAATGTCTTAGTCCTTGAGATTATATTATTTCGCTGAGATGAAATCCAATTGACACAGTCCTTGGAGCTCCTTTTATGCTTGAATAGATCAAAACCACATTAGACCAGATTGCTGTTATTGTTGATTGGATAAAGCCACAGACACGGAGAATTTTAAGAGATATTTAAAGAAAACAGAAGGGGAGATGGAATAGGAGCACACACTTACTTTCTAGTAAGGTTAAATTTACATTCATCACATCCAAAATCAATTCTGGACATATTCACCAATTTTCGAGTGGAGAACACTCAGTAAACCATTAATGTGGGTTAAAGTGGACTTCCTAGATTTCCGGGTAAACTCTCATCTTTAATCTCTAAATCCCCATCTCCTTCAATCATGAAAACAAGCATTTGCATAACACACTCTGATGTGCAGATATGTACCTTTTTGATAACTTTAAGAGTTTCTTGGACCTGAACCTAATTGAGAGATAGATACCAGCATCTGTGATGCAATGAAATCAGATGGTAAAAATAAATAGCAATAAGAGGTATTTCTTAAAACCTGTTCTTGTTATTTAATATGTCTGAAGCACACAAGCACGACAGGGCACCGATCCAAAACACACTGACTGGCAGCTGTCTAATTCGCTAACTTGAAAGCTTTTTTTTATTTTTATTTTTAAATTTTTTTTTTACAGATAATGAAACGAAGATTGATTTTTATGCACATCCACCTGGTGCCAAACTGTGTGATCAGCAGCTGTCAATTAGAAAAGAAAGCAGAGCTCGCAACTCTTGTGTGTTGCTCGGGCAACTTTTGTGTAATGTTTTTCTATTAGGAACTACCTGACATGCCCTGTGGTAATCTGACTGAGTTTCTAATGAAATAACAATCAATTAATAAGATAATTAAGGCTGTTTAATCTCCCCTGCTGTTCCTGATTCACGTGAATGATGGAAGGAACATCAATTGATTGATTGATTATATAATTATTATTTGGGAAATTGCATTCACTTATTTTATTTTCCTTGATTCTTAATTTCTTTCTAGTTGCTAGTGCCTTTTTTTCATCGATGCAAATTTATCACAGGTTTTTGGATGTGTTCCAGTAGAAAGAGCACTGTATAGAGCACAAAGTTCAAAACATTTACATTGAATCCCTGGAGGTGTACTTCATCGCCATCTGTTGCTCTTCTAATGCGCAAAAACTAGATCTTGTTGGTGGGCAAGCTGACTAATGAATTGACTGATTGATTGGTTGATTTATTTTACTTGGTATCCCCTAATTCCAGGTATCGTCTGACACGCATCGTGGTGGACAATGAGGCGGGTCCCCATAAGAACCACACAGTGGTCTTCCTGGGATCTGAGAAAGGCATCATCCTCAAGTTCCTGGCCAACATGAACAATGGCTTCCTCAATGATAGCCTGTTTCTGGAGGAGCTCAACGTCTACAACCCTGACAAGTATGTAGCTCTGGGTGTACATGTGTATGTGTGAGAGAGGGATGGATTGAAATAGAGAAACATGGATACAGTTGCTACAAACAACGGTCAGTTGCTGCATATTTGTATATTAGAGAGTGTGTGTGTGTGATTTTGCATGTTTCCAACCATCTCCCGACTCAGCCAACCCACTAACCCACCAGCTCCATAAGTACCAGTCAGTTCCCCCAACCCAAGCTATATAGTGAAGCCAGCCAGCCAGATGGCTACTCTATCATTTAAAAGAGTTTTATCAGGTTACACTCTGCCCAATCGCAGCTACTAAATTAAAGACATAGACCCTAAGGCCTTGGATAACGTAGTGCTGTGGTTCCCAACCGCAGCAGAGCCCAGCTCCTCCAAAAACGTTGGCTGATTAAAGGAAACACACGCACACACTCTCTCTCTCACACACCGAGGTCTGTGTTTGTCTTCAGAGCCAGCCTGGGATCTCTTGCTAATACATTACACGTGCATTTATGGATGTGAGCATGTTCACGAGCGTATGCGAGCTGGGCAATGTGGGGTGAGCGGGTTGAGCTTTGTTGTGTATTTGGAGTAGAAGTGAATGAGGAAAAATCAGCCACAGTATGACCCTGCCAAAGCAAATATTTAGTCGAGGGGTAATGGATGAGGGGGAACGAATGGCGGCACAGAGGAGAGAGAAACAGAACAGAGGAGAGGACCACAGAGGAGAGATGGAGAGAAGCGGAGCGGAGAACATGTTATTGTGTTAGACAGCTGAGAAGAAGAAGGGAAGGAGAGCGAGGACTTGACAGGAGGGCTGTCAAGGTTACCACTGTTTGTTATCCAACACGCTGCGGCCATGTGACGAGCCGAATGGGGGGGATGAAGGGCAGGCCCTGTCTTCTCTCCTTTTCCCTTGCTGTGTCTCCTTTTTGCCTCCTCCATGTATCTCCCTCCTGTTGCCCTTCTCTCCTCTCCTCTCCTCTGTCTCTACAGCTGGGGCGAAGCCATCTGGCTTTAGTCGCGTACAGTAAGTGACTTTGCCCGCAAGCTCCCCTGCCTGGCCGGCTGGATCAGCGCAGGCCCGATTGTCGTGCATTACCCAGGGTAGATGGACTCTAAGCTCTAATTGAGAGCGTTAATGCGGGACCAGAGCACTGCGAAGGGGAGATTAAATCCCAGGAGTTGTATGGCGGGATGGAGAGAGGAATGAAGGGAGAGAAGGGATAGAAAGCTTGACACGCCCAGAGGGATTAGAGTGCGCTCCTGTGGGGCCGAGTAGACAAAGACGACTAGCAGGGATGGAAGAATAGTGGAGTGGGAGGGGGGAGGGGGGGAGTTACGTTTGTGGGTTTTACAGTTAAGTGCAGTGTTATTGCTGACTGCTCACAGTGCCCATCTGTCTGTTTATCTGTTGTATCTGTATCACCCCTTTGCTTTATCTCTCTTTATCTCCCACTCTGTTCCTGACCCCATGTTCTCGAGCCCATCATTATCTCTGTTCTGCCCTGACCTCACAGTTAGTCTCTCTGTCACATCTTAATCTTCCCCTTTTTATCTCTTTAAATGAATGGTTAAAGCTCATTTTATTACATCTCTCCTCACCAATGTTTTTGAAGACTTTGTCCCTAAATAACCAGATAGTTGAAAGAAAGACAGGAAAATCTGTATTTTACCCTGTTCTCTGTCTTCTTCTCTCTCTCCTCCAGGTGCAGTATAGATGGCGTGGAGGACAAGCGCATCATCGGCATGCAGATAGACAGCAAGAGTCACACTTTGTGGGTCGCCTTCACCTCCTGTGTGGTTAAAGTGCCGCTGTCTCGCTGCGAAAGACATGGAAGATGCAAGAAGTAAGTCTGCTGCTTGCACATGAAATCGTCATTCATTCATTCATCAAAAAAAAAAAACGGCAAATGGTTTTGAATCCCTAAAATACTACTACTACTCCAGTATACAATATGATGAGGAGCTGATGGTGTGTATGTGTCACATCCAGGTCTTGTATAGCCTCCAGAGACCCATACTGTGGTTGGGTGTCCGAAGGAGCCTGCAGACAGGTGGTTGGCAGCACAAGGTAAGTGACATGTTAGTAAACACAATCACGCTAGGCTTTTTTATGGACAAGTCAAAACGTTTTCTATCAGCAAAGTAAGAAGAGATAATCACGTATTCTGTGTCCCATTCATTTTCTGTATAGCCAACGTTAGGTGACTGGCAATTGGAGTACTTTTAAGGCTTGGATTGGTGTGAAACTCCAATGATTTTTTGATTTAGAAGTCAAAGGTAAAAGCCTGTATACATATTAAGTGTGAAGAGACAAGTCAATTAAGACTCCAAAGGATCTTTTGTGTTTGTAGCATCCAGTCATTGAGCTCAATATTCAGTTGCATGTGCTGCTTAACTAAAGATGACACTCTGTAGAAACCTGAAGTTACATTCGGCTTTTTTCATCAGTTCACTTTCAGACTCTAGATCAACTTCAACCATTTTGTTCCCAATTGCTGCAAAGTTTTGCTCTGGTTTGTGCCCCTGACTGGCTTCTCCCCCATGGCAACTTGTATGAGGCTTATGGGTATCGTAGTATTTAGTTCAATCCTCTGTATGATACAGAGAAAAGAAAAAAAATTGCAGTTATTAAAACTGTTTGCAGCAACATTTACCTATAGTACTGTTTAATTATGTTACTATGTTTGGGAACATTGAGGATTTCATCAAGAGAATAGTTGGGAATGTGCATGATGGTGGTGATTTTAAAATGCCTGAGACACATGTGTTTGCCAAGCAACTTTTACCAAACAGTATCCCACCTTCTCTGTCATGGCTGGTGTCGTGTCTGTGATCTTTCTAATTTTATGGCATGTAAGTGCAATTTCTTCCAGCTGAAAGGGCTATTGGAAGGATGAGTGGAAGGAAAGTGTTGTTTGCCCCAGGCTCAGGGTTGGGTACGCAAGACTGGAGAAAGCCTGATGGTCGCTGTAACTATAATTTGTGGCTGTAGTTATGACACAGATCCAGATTATGCTTTCTGAACAAACAGCATATGGAGTTTTGTGGTGGGAAAAAACATTTTACAGATGAAGTCATAACAAAAGGACCAGTGCTCCAGTGGCTATTTGACAATGAATGAATTTGATCCCCCTGCTGCAAAATTATTGGTCTGGCATAGCAATACACCAAAGGCACACACACACACAAAAAAACCCCACACACAACCCATCCTTTTATTATTCCGTAAAGCTGCAGTGAGCTGTTCTGATTGAGTTTCCACTTTGGAGCAGGAGCTGACACAGAGGCATTAAGAGGGCAGATGACCTCGTTCCTTTACTGTACAATATTTCTAAGTGAGGAGGGTTAAAGCATTTGCCAGGCTGGACAGAAGGAGGGATGAAACGAGGGAGGGGAGAGTCAGAGGCATTTTAGTGTTAAATGTAATGTTTTTCTACAAGCAGGTCCCTGCAGAGAAGCGACTTGTCTTTTTTATCATTAGTCTCCCTTTTTTACTTCTTCCTTTCCTCATTAAAATAAAAATCCTGTTGCAGCACCATCTCATCCTGTTTCCTTGAATGTCTGTTTGTCTACCTAACCAGCAACCTGTCTGTCTTCTTACCTGCGCATGTCCATCCCTGTCGGTGTATCTATTTTTATCCATCTTTCTTTTTCTATCTCTCCTCTGACATATTCTTTCTCTCTTGCATGCCTCCCCTCCTTTTTTCTTCCATCTGGCCTCAGCTCTTGTGTGCCAGCTTTCCCATGTGGAGTTATGCCTCTCATACCTACTGCCTATGTACAGCTTGCACTCTGGTCTGCTGCAATATGGTCCCTAGTCACCCCCTGTTCATGCATATGATTCTGTATGGTTGTTATTATGTAAACTAGGTACATGAGTGTTTTTTTTACTGACAACAGATCAGATTGTTAATTATTTAAGCCATTGTTACAGCCGCCGGGCCCTGACTCTTCTCTGGATCAGCGGCAGGGTCTTACCTGGTGAAACTCTGATTATTAAAGTCTGAGTTTATTGCAGGTATTTTTTTATATCAAAGCCATGAATCAAAATGACTTTGAGGTAACATTATGCATACTTACTTTACACTATGTACACTATCACCCATTCACTTCTGATATGAATAATTAATGCTATTATGTCTGACCTGCATTTCTGCAACCAAGTCCCCTCTGTGGAACCACACACCTCACATAATAATCACATCTGATGCAAGGTAATATAGAAATGTGGCCCTTAGCTGCCTCCAGTTATGTACAGTGCAGTTTGAATCTGATTTAAATATGCATTATGTAGTAGCAGTGGGATCTTAACCCTGAGTTGAACCGTCTGTACTGTCACATTCGAACACACTGCACTTCTGTTGCTATAATCTGTAGTCGCTATGGGGCCTGAACCCTTTAACTGAGGGTTCACACGATGGTTCATTCACTTTCACATGTGCCAAGTAAGGCCCAGACGCTGCATCTGTAGTGTGACTACTCATTTTTAATTTATCTTGAGACCAATCGGATTTAAACCTTGTAATCTTCATCTCAACCTCATCTTGCCACAGTATATAATGTTATTATCAGCCATGGAAACCATGACCACAAGGTTGCCAGTGTTTTGGTCTTGTCAAAGAAGCCAAACAACATTTCATGGCAGGGTGGGACCAAGTGATGAAGTGACCAAGTCGGGCAGATACCAGGAGTGCTTGGATGGCATTTCTGCTTAGGCGGGTTTAATTTTGCAACTCTGTGTCTGCTTTGTGATTATGGCTGTGTATGATAAGCAAATTAGATAAGCAGATTAAATGTACCCCCAGATATGAAAAGAGGATGCCGCTGTTATTGTTTGTATGCCTGTTATTGTTGTTGCTTTTGAAGGGAAATTGGTTATCAAGTGGGTAAAATTTACTATCTCCATCACAATTAAGGTTCTGTCAAACTGGAGGAAAAGATGAATTATATGAAATGTATGACAGTTTTCAATCATCTCCAACATATAAATATACATGAAGTAGTGACTTTGACTTTGTTTCTGATTTGAAAATAGAACAGGAGAAATCCTCCAAAGATCTCCTGTACTTGTCCTTGACAGGTTCACACTTTCGACTGAACAGGAGATAGTGGGTGGATGATGCTGTTTTGGAAAATCATTCTTCTTCATGCTATAATTGTGACCAGTGGAGGGTGAGGAAGATGAGAGGCGGGTGGACAGGCAGGAGGAGAAGGGGTAGCAAGGGGGAAGCTGAGGAGGACTGTAAAAAGCTGCCATGCGTGACTGTGATTCTGGTTGACAGTTGGTCCGCTCTGTTTCACAGATCTTCTTACTGCCTGCTTGGTGGTCTTTCAGGAAGAAAACAGGTCTCAGTGCAGATTGCATCAGAAAATAACATCTCCAAAACTCTCTACCCCCCCCCCCCCCCCCCCCCCCCCCCCCCCCCCCCCCCCCCCCC